>NC_089786.1:30357806-30400306 GCF_040412425.1 Macrobrachium rosenbergii
ATACACTACAAGGAACCGGTTCATTTCTCTGCATCCTTGTCCCAAGTGATGTTATGCAATTACTTTTAATTATCCAAAGA
This sequence comes from Macrobrachium rosenbergii, assembly GCF_040412425.1. Taxonomy (NCBI): domain Eukaryota; kingdom Metazoa; phylum Arthropoda; class Malacostraca; order Decapoda; family Palaemonidae; genus Macrobrachium; species Macrobrachium rosenbergii. The sequence continues at coordinate 30,357,887 of NC_089786.1, forward strand.
TACAGCAACAGAAAATACAGTACTGAAAGCGCTTTAGTAGATTTTAACAATGTCACCAAGAAAAGTATCCTCCTAAGTGTAAAACCGATATTAGCCCTAACCTTATCTATGTTTCTCGTCATGTCTTCTACTTCAAGGTATTTAGTCACAAACCGACAGCGCTCACATATCCGCTTTACCGATTCCTCTACACAGCAGGTGGACAAGGATACAGTGATGCCAAAAGTGAAAAGTCAAATGCTTATTGAGTTACGGACTCGTTCTTTATATTCAATGCTGCCTTTTGTCTAATCTACCACATTGAGCGTTTTGGTTCTAAATAAACAATCAGCATTTTCCCAGTCCTCGAAAGTCGGTAGATCATATATGCCTAGAATCCACTAGTCAGGTTTTTACCAGATACTTATGTAAATGTAACAGGCACAATGCCACAATAGATTATGTTTCGATCAAGGTCTTGCATGTTGAATACTCATGCTTTCTGATTTAATGAAATATTTTGTCATATTTGACTGTGATATGCATTAAATGATAAGCTGTGTGACGAAACCTCTCCATGGTTTGATTTAAAAAGTCCAAGAAGGTCAATCTACGAAAAAATGAAATTATCCCCTTGGATGCAATCCTGATTATATCTGTAGACTTCAACCAAATGCTGTTTTATAATTAAGGTTCTGAGTCCCTTCAGCGTTCTGACGTAGATTCGTTCCTCACGCCTTCAGCCGGAAAGCAGAGCTTGACATGACGCAAATCAACATCTCATTGGGTGATAAGTAAGCATCTGCTATAAAAGGAAGGCGGAGAATCAAGACTGAAGCAAAAGAGATCAAAGAAAGAATATCAAAGACAAATGACAGTAATTTTGAAACTATAAAATAAGGCTTGACGTCAAGAAAAGAACAATGGTTGAATCAAAACTTAAAAAAACAAATAGGGGAAAGATATTCCTACCTATTTCATGTCTTCTTTTTCATTCTAATTCACTATATTCAAAGTCTGTATTTATGACCATTAGTTTCTTCGATACTTAACTGATTTTATTCACTCAATAAAGTTATCTTTTTATCTATGCAAATTTTTCTTATAGCTAATTTTTTTTCTTTGGACATCTTGTTTATTTCCCATCTATACGTCATCTACTCGACGGAATAAAGATTTGTTTGAATGAAAGATATAACTAAATCGAATTATACTGATTGAGGTTACCTTCAATCCCTTGCTCTTCCTGGCAGCCTCCCAAGTCCTCCAACCCGCAACCCCAAACTCCCGTATCTCTTTTCTCGAAGTATTAAAAGACTCATAAACCATCGGAAAACAAATAAGAAGTTCGTCACTGTCCTTCGTTCAAAATTTGAACGTACGGATGGCAGGACGACGTTACCACAAGGTGCTGGCAAAGACGTAGAAGTGGAAAGTAGGAATTCAATTAGCCCCAGGCGAGAAAGAAATATCGTAAAGATAATTTTAACTTTTAACCTCAATAATGTTGGCATTCTATGAGAGAAAAACACACTCACATTCAAAGCTCGATAAAACTTCGCGGACCAGTATAATGTAGCAGTCTTTAACACACACTCAAATTAAGATGGTGAATGGTTTCTAAATTCACAAAATTTCATGCCTCCTATCATTAACATGCGAAAGAAATCTAATAAATTCGAAAATTTTTAGATGTTCTGTTGTATTTAAGTCAGTATTGAGGAATACCAGTTAATCCAGGCAGAATATTAAAAATTTCATAATATTACAAAATGATGATTTGTTCATTAACAGAGGTCAGTGCATAGTGGAATTCCTCAATAAAATCCATAAATAAGAAGTCACCAACTAAACAAAATTTCTTCGTCATTCATTACTAAAGAGAGTTCTATAACAAAATATATGTCTAGTAATAGTATTTGGTTCACATTGCAGAAACATGTACATTAAATGCTTAAGTGAGAAATATTATAAATATAATTGGATGCTTTATTGTGTGTGAATAAGTGGAAAGCAACTGAGAACCCAAAAAGAATATGGACAACACTCATAGTGCACCAATAAATATTCTTTTGGGAAACTTTATTGCAAATAAAGGAGTTTAGTGTCATCCATATGAAAAAATATCGTTATATCTTTATTTTTCTTTGCAACGTTTTGTGTTCTTTCAAAATGCCCAGATTATCCCGAGAAAGCAGTTTGTTGCAGCATAACGAGAATCCTGCTGGAGTTGCAAAAAGATGTTTTGATGTCCTTCGTCTTCTCTAACCGGCTGCAACATTTTGTCGTACTGTCTTTTCGTTCTTCCTTTTGTTATATGCTCTTACTGTTCCAATTCCAGTGTACCCTATATTGCTGCAAAGTTAACCTTCATTTTTCTTTCGTGTTTTTCTTTTTTATTTCACACATCCCATATTTCGCGGAAAGTAACCTTAAATGTATGTAACTTACTTGGTCAGATCACCAGGATTTTCTTTGTATAATTCGTTTTCATCCCATCTTCTAAGAATGCCATGTCAAGGAATGTAACATCCTTCCATATCATATTCAAATTATTTCCTCTTTGATATGTAATTAATTACTAGAAAAAGACTTTGAATAAGCGTCAAATAGTCACTTTATTTATTGCTGAATGATTTTCAGTTAAAGCCTCTCACTAGGAGAGAAAGAAATATATTGAAGCTCAAAATTGAAAGTAAGAGACACCTGAGGTATTGCAATCTGTGTTAATTAAAAGCCGAGTTGTATTTTGATTTTAATTGGAGAGAGCTTATACGTTTTCTTTCAGGTAACTAAATGTCATTTATTTTTTGTTCTTGGTGATAAGGCGGGTAAGAATTATTTTTATTAGTTCATATCTAATTAAAGAAACATTTTCCTTTTTGTCTATTTCACCTTCACTATATTGCAGCCATATTTGATGAATCCCAACTCATCCTACCGCTATTCATGAATATTTTGTCATTAATCATACGCAAACATCCCTACAAAATATTGCAGAAAGGCCATCCGTTTGGAAAGCAGGCTTTCACAGTCAGAATTCTCAAACACTGAGATCTTAGCATAAAACGATTCAGGTCTTTAGGGAAGGTCAAATGGTAACGAATTTTTAAGGCCTTTTTTTCTGTGCTCCGAGGTTATAACAAGACACTGCCTTTGGTCTTCTGTTATATGTTCTGTTAACGTATAATTTGCTTCCTTTGCCTTGTGACTATTATTTGATCTTTTCAATGTTCATACCCTATAGGCAGACATTAGTATTATCTCTCTTTAAGATTATTTCTATTAAATCATTTGCTTTCTTTCCTGATTAGCATTAGATAATGTCAGTCCTTTTTCCTAACCAGTTTTATCCTATCATTTTCCTTTCTTGATAAACGATTTCGCATTGCAAAATTGTTTTTTATCTTTAAAAATCTTAAGAAGTTTGCTATCTAATTAATTTACCTAATACAACTAAGATATTTTTGGCAAAGGTACCTGATACTAAAGATAAACGATAGAGAAGGAAAGAAACGTAATAAGTAAAAGGGAAATCAGAAAGAAACCCGGCTATAAAAGAACGAAAGATAAAGGGAGTGAAGTCGAAGCCCAATAAGTAACACCAAGAACCCACCGTCGAATCTCTCGAATCTCTCTCCCGTTGCGCTTTCAAGGTCGGACCAGATCCAGGTCAACAAGGGGAATGCAACAGAGCTTCTCTCCTTGAACAAGACGACCAGGAATGGGGAGAGGGAGGCTGGATGCAGGGAACCAACAGGCAGAAGGAAGGTGATAAAGTAAAGGCGTGCGAAAGAATTTAGCATGTGATGGTATCCAGAAATAATGGGCAATATTCTAATCCAGTTCTGAAGTACAGGGATGACTCTCAACAGAGATAATGACAATCTAGTGCTTTCAGCCCATGCGATGCTGATTGTGTTATCAGCTCTCTTAATTGCAGCGTTGCAAATAACATTATTCTTATTTTGAATAAGTCCGTAAAGAGAGAGACAAAAAGAAGAGCTGTGACTAAAGTAACTAAATAACCCTTATGCTGAAAAGTTCAAAGATATCTTTAGCAATAAAACAATCATGCAAAAGAATGCATATTGCGCATGAGGATAATAAAAATTACAGGACACGATAACTTAACCAAAAAGAGACGCTATAACTTGAACACTGGCGACAGGAAGTATAACAAAAAGAAAAAAAATAATAATGTAAAAAGGTCACTCTCTAAAATAAAAGAAATTTGTAAAAGATTTTGGCTATAGGTAAACTGATTGTAGTAATTGGAAATCCTGCCAAAAAAAAAAAAAAAAATGTTCACATCAAATCATCGTTCCACAGGGGTTTTCGTGTAGGCACATGACATAGTTCAAACAATTACTGTTATTTTTCTAGTTTTTTTTTTTTTTTTTTTTTTTATAGGTGCAGTAACCTCAATCATTGTCGCTATATGAGAGTTGGAAGGAAGACCTTGTTGGGAGAAAAGCTTCACAACGAACAACCAACCGGGAAGAGAAATCAAAGGAAGTCAGAGTTGGTGTCTCTCTTCAAGGCTTGTTCAGACTGAGTGAAGCATCAGACTGCTAATAAAGATTTTTTATCATTAACTTTAAATTGGCACTGAAACAACTTTAGTTAATAACACTAGAAATACTTATAGCTATGAATGTCAAAATGGTATCATGTCATATTTCCTCACAAAACATAATTATAAATAGCTTAACGTTTCACTTCATAAATCTAGAATATTTTCAGAAAAAAGCTGAGACGAAATTTTGACAATAAAAACGGCTTCATCACCAAAGAAAAGAGAACCATTATTTGAGCTTTCCGTAAAAGAAAACTATTGAGTTCGCTTTGTCTGTTCGTCCGCACTTTTTCTATCCGCCCTCAGATTTTGAAAACTACTGAGGCTAGAGGGCTGCAAATTGGAATGTTGATCATCCACCCTCCAATTATCAAACATACGAAATTCCAGCCCTCTAGCTTTAGTAGTTTTTATTTTATTTAAGGTTAAATTTAGCCATAATCATGCCTCCGGCAACGATATAGAATAGGCCACCACCGGGCCGTGGTTAAAGTTTCATGGGCCACGGCTCATACGGCATTATACCGAGATCACTGAAATATAGATCTGTTTTCGGTGGCCTTGATTATAAGCTGTACAGAAATCTCGATTGCGCCGAAGAAACTTCGGAGCATTTTTAACTTGTTTTCCTAAGAACCAAATGAGCGTAACTAGCCACCTAATCACCTGGGGACTCGGAGAGGAAACCAACTCTCAAATCCCCAAGAGGAGGCAATATTTAGTTAAAAATTGAAATCACAGAACGCCATTATAGGTGATTAATTAATCATATGTCTTGTCGTCAACACAAGTAAACATATAGCATGTAGATAAAACCCATATGCATTTGTGGGTGCATAAAATGTGTAGGCGTTACAGGTGTTCATATCATGTGATGAGGGAACATTGAAGTAAGCCGGAGATTCTCTCATAATGCATGATACTGGAAGGCAATAAATGACAACCATTTGACATTAATTTTATTTTGGCCGTAGATGCGGAAAGCAGTACAAATTTCAGGAACTAATTAATTAGTAGCGCTGTAACTCCAGCTGTTCAACAATCATTTCTTGAACGTGTAATTTCTGTGGTTATTGTCCGTTACAGCTGTATTAAGGAACTTTTAAAATATTTCCTCGAGGTTTTTTTGGTCACCGAAGACGTGGTGGATGTATGCAGAGATTACATCCAAGATTTAATTAGAAGAGAATATTTTTTCGCTACTAGTGAAACTCACATGCACAGAAAATAAGAGCGTTGTAGTATTTGAGCATAACTCTACCTATTGCTTTCAAAGTAAGAGCTAATTAAACAAGTAAAAAATAAGCCGAAGTTTCTTCGGCGCAATTGAGTTTTCTGTCCAGTGGTGGCTTCAGCAACGGCCTATGAAACTCTTAGCGGCGGCCCATGAAACTCACCCATGAAAAAAATTACTGAGGTTGGAGGGCTCATTGGTATGTTTGGCGATTGGAGGGTGAATGATCAACATACCAATTTGCAGCCCTCTAGCCTCTGTAGTTTTTAAGATCTGGGGGCGGACGGACAGACAAAGCCATCTCAATAGTTGTCTTTTACAGAAAACTAAAAGGTGAAAACAAGATGTTAGAATATGGCAATTTGGTGTCCATCAAGCAATACTGCTTCTGCTCGTAATGTCTGGGCACTTTTGTTGTTCCAACTAGATCGAATGGCTGTTGCTTTCCGTCTTTCAGTCCATGAGCCGTCACCCTGAAGTCTGGCCTGAACACCTGGGCCGTATTCCAAGGGCCACCCAGACCCCTTTCGGGAGGGGCAACCTTATCCTTCAGCAACAAGGTAAACCAGTACAAGCAAAGAAACGGGGCTCAGCAGTTCCTCCCCATTTTAGTTTTCTGTCAAAAGAAAGCTATTGAGATGGCTTTGTCTGTCAGCCCGCCCCTTCAGATCTTAAAAACTACTCAGGCTAAAGGGCTGCAAATTGGTATGTTGATCATCCACCCTCCAATCATCAAACATTTCAAATTGCAGCCCTTTAACCTCAGTAGTTTTTATTTTATTTAAGGTTAAAGTTAGCCATGATCGTGCGTCTGGCTGAAAGTTTCGTGGGCCGCGGCTGATAGTTTCATGGGCCGTGGCTGAGAGTTTCATACAGCATTGTATTCTGTACAGAAAACTCGATTGCGCCGAAGAAATTTCGGGGCAGGTTTTGTTTGTTTCTTTTCAGAATCTGAGTAAAAAGAACAAATTACACAATTACGGAAAGAAAATTCACTTTCAGTAATCAAAGCGAACCAAAGGAAGACGTCGCCATTCAGTGATGTTGAAGATGTTGTCTAGAAAATGCTCTCCTTCTGAACGTTAGTGTCCTTTCTATGTTGGGTCCGAATCATAAATCACGAAGTGCAGGAAAAGATACTGATAGTAATCAGCTCTGATCACATAAAACAAATACAACAAGTATCAAAATGCCCAGCTATGTCCTCGGCGCAATCGAGTTTTCTGTACAGCCTCTACGGCGTATAATCAAGGCCACTAAAAATAGATCTATCTTTCGGTGATCTCGGTATAATGCTGTATGGGCCGCGGCCCATGAAACTTTAACCATTGCCCGGTAGTGGCCTATCCTATATTGTTGCCAGAAGAACGATTATAGCTAACTTTAACTTTAAATAAAATAAAATAAAAAACTGCTGAGGCTAGAGGGCCGCAATTTGGCATATTTGATGAATGGAGGGTGGATGATCAATATACCATTTGCAGCCCTCTAGCCTCAGTACTTTTTAAGATCTGAGGGCAGACAGAAAAAGTGCGGGCAGAAAAAAGTGCAGAATGAATAAAGTGCGGACGGACAGACAAAGCCGGCATAATAGTTTTCTTTCACAGAAAAAAAAGAGGAAATTTTTTCATAAAAATGAATAAGTCTTTGTATCTCCATTTTTCTTCTTTCTGCTTGTTTCTTTAACCAGCTCTGTTCTTCATTTTTCCTCAGAGGTATTCTGTTCTGTGACTGTCAGCTATGAAGGTTAGTGTTTTTTAGGTTTATTGAAGGTGGATGTATGGTTGTTGGAACATCACAACTGCAACAACAAATATAATAATAGATTAATAACAGCGGACAGAACTGAAATCACTTTTGTTTCTTTGTTTGCCCTTCACAAAAGAATCAAATATCAATTATGAAAAAGTAAATTAGCGAACCCAATGTAAAAACAACCTTTACGCACATTTTTTATCAAAAGTAGTGCGATTATAATTATCAAAGGTAGAAAAATTGAGAGAGATAATAACAGTTTAAAAGACGAAACATTCGATCTGCTGTCAGCCAAGGAAAAATGAGGCTTTCAAGAAGAAAAAGAAATGAAATGGGCAAATGATCTGCAAATTACCTCGCACCAATAGAGTATTGATTTCCAATTTAAAAGTGTATGATGAGTAAAATGAGTTGAGTAAAAAGAAAAATATTTGTAATTAAATTACCCAGTTAATATATCAACAACCCAAGAATTGATATATTTGATTTTTAAAAATAAAACAGAAAGCGAAGTCACTGGGTGTTTATTGAAAAGGCTTATTTTCGTTGCATTGGCTGTCTCCTGACACAGGTGAGAAAGATTTGGCAAAGCGAAATTTAATTTTGCCAGACCTAGTAGCATGAAGTGGTCTATTAGAATTCAGTATACTTATATCACTCTTCAATTTTTCTTAATCAAATTTGCACGATTTTTTTTTTCACATATAATTATGAAGATTCACGTTACATACAATTCTATATTCCAATGAGGAATTTCCTTATTAGAATTAAACTAATGAAAGATGACTAATTTGAAAGCATACATCCACAAAGGCCATTATAATATGTAGCGTGCAAAGAAGCATTTAGTTCGCCGATGATCCATACTTTCCAACGAGCGTGACTAGACAAGTGAGTGTCAGCAGGATATATCAACAACGACCAAACAGAATTTAAAGGTAAGTGGCAGACATATTCCATGGCAATAAATCAACTTCTCCGTGTAGATTTCCCCTAAAGTCAGTCCTCTAGACAAAAAAATTGCTTTATTAATGTATCTGGCGAGTTTTTTCAAACCCTGTTCATCCGTTCTTGAAATATACTGCTTGCACATTTACTGAGGTACTTACTGACATGTTTGCATTATATATATGTAAACCGAAAGTAAATCATTAAAAAATCTGCACTTTGCCATTTACCAAACTGTATTACTGCGTTAAAATATCTTTGGCTCATATCAAGTATAAACAAGTAAAAAATGCACCGAAGTTTCTTCGGCGCAATTGAGTTTTCTATACAACCGCTATGGCGTATAATCAAGGCCACTGAAAATAGCTCTATCTTTCGGCGGTCTCGGTATAACGCTGTATGAGCCGCGGCCAGTGAAACTTTAACAACTGCCCGGTGCTGGCCTATCCTACATCGTTGCCAGAAACACGATTACGGCTAACTTTTACCTTAAATAAAATAAAAACTACCGAGGCAAGAGGGCTGCAATTGGTATGTTTGGTGACTGGAGGGTAGATGATCAACATACCATTTGCAGCCCTCTAGCCTCAGTAGTTTTTAGGATCTGAGGGCAGACAGAAAAAGTGTGGACGGACAGACAAACAGCCATCTCAACAGTTTCCTTTTACAGAAAACTAGAAAAGCTGAAGCCGACATTAATCATCATTAAATACCGCAGTCAAGAGACTATTGCTCTATCATTTCATGGATTCCAGCTAATGTTTACTAACGATCTTTTCTCCTGGAATTTCTATTTCTTTCCCAAAAGGAATGCAAATAAGTAACAAAGAATTGCCGCATTTTTTTCAAGCGTTATAACTTGGAGTTGCCATGATTTCTCTTAATTATCTCTTACTCTATTTCGTTTCCTATCATTCCCTCCGTTATATTTTTCCTTGTTTCTTCCTTTATATTTGCGCTTTATTTCAAATTTTCGCTCTTCTTATTCTTTTCATATTATGATTCTACTAATCTTTTTAATTATATTAAACCTGCTTAACAGGAGTAGAAGCTTTACCAAGAACCTTATGAAAGACGACAATAAATACAAGCATCATTTGCTTCATGTGCAACTCCCTCCCCGAACTTCATTTTTCCTTTGAGCTAAATTGTCAGCCATCAAGCCATTGCGGAGTCCCAGGATAGCAGACAGCAGACAGCAGACAGCAGACAGAGAGAGAGAGAGAGAGAGAGAGAGAGAGAGAGAGAGAGAGAGAGAGAGAGAGAGAGCTTTTGAACCTGACACTGGGATCCTTTTGTAATATGGACAATGTGACCTTTCAAAGCCGCTGACCTCCATCCAACATTCAAACCCGGCGACGATTCAGATATAGACACAATCCATTTCACATTCAGAAGGCTGGCATAGCGTTTCACTCTGGTCTCAGTGAAATTTCAAACCTATAGGCAGGCTGATTAAAATTTTGATAAGACAAGACTGTTCAATTACCTTTTCTTCAAAATATATTCCTAAATAAAGGCTTAGATGGAAATCAGAGGGACGTACAATGTTAACTTTGTAAAGACTGTTTTATCCAATTTATAATTTATATGTCATTCAATCACCAACGTTATAAGCTGTAATAATTTTTTTTATTTAATTCCAGTGAGCAGAAGAATAAACAATATACCATATATTTTCTGAGTTTCATAAAAGCAAAAAAGCTAGTTAACGAAAGAGCCTAATATTGCAAAAAATCTAAGATGTCACTACAAAAATCTTGCATTTAAAATCCTAAGTGTAAAGGAGCCAACCACTTGAACACGTTGTGCTCATTTTGAAATTTATTATTGCACTCATGTTCACTCCTCTCTTAAGCTAAATTACTTCCAGAAAAAGTGGCCTCCCATTTAACCCATAAATTTATGCAACTTTTGGTTTAATTTTTCTAAAGTTAGCAATTGCCCCATTCAGATTGCTGGTATGTCCGTCTGGTAACGTCCATTTCCACTGTGAACTGTGCATTCATGAAATTGTACCACCTTGTATAACTGAATGTAATAAAAAAAAACTTCTATACCATTTCCATGACACATCATTACGATACTCGCACCCGCATACTTACATAATATATACATACGTACATACATACATGCATATATACATGTATGTATGTGTGCATGTATGTATGTGTGTATGTACATACGTACATACATACATGCATATATACATACATATTCATATATATATATATATATATATATATATATATATATATATATATATATATATATATATATATATATATATATATATATATATATATATATATATATATATATATATATATATATATATATATATATATATATATATATATATATATATATATATATATATATATATATATTGTTACGTGTAGGGTCTTGGCTGATCATTTATTGTTCAATTTATGTAATTTTCACGGCCCTGCAAACCAAGAATACACGTAACCTGTCACTTGAAGCCAAGAGTTAACCTCAAAGACAGTCGTTAATTAGCCAAAGGTCACCAGTTAAGGGTAATTAACCTTAAAAAAGAATATTCAAGGAATAAAGACTTTATAATAAACGTCCACCAGCTGCGGACGATACAAGAATCTCTACTCGTTAAGATGATTTTAAATACAACGCAACAGTTCCTCCAAACAGTAAACGCTAGGCATAACGAATACCAGAGTATTAAAAATGACTTGCTTGCCTAAACCTGAGACTTTACTGGGACAATTCGGCTAACGCTAACAATATGATAATCTGACTTAATCTAGACTTCGTACAACGATTACCTTCAATGGTGGCTGGAAGATGAAACACAGAAAGAGTTGGAAATACAGAAAAGAGGTTAAAAGAATGGACGAAGTTTCGAACAGCACACAGACTCTACCTTAAGGACGAAGCGTTGGCTCGCATTACAACGGACGTGCTGAAGTTCGTGTGTGTTTCTTACCCCACCATTCACTAATAAAATAATAGACAAGGAGGGTGTTAGAGCCACCTTCCAGACGTCTACTCGTCGGTGGCTAGTTTTCTCTCCTGTTCCCTGACCGGCCTAGGTCAAAACAGTCACGCCCTAGGCGTCTACGTTCTGTTAAAAACATTCGCCAAGAGACAGGTAGAAAGGAAAAAAGGACCTTAGGACCACCTATTCTTAAAGCTGATATGGAAATTTTCCTATAGGGGAAAAATGGCTAAATGCTACCTATCCTTTCCAACGGACGTTAAAGTTTGAACTGAAGACGCTCCTAATGTAGACAACATCTTTTACCGGTCTCTGTCAGGCTGATATTATTTACAATCAAAAGTTATGAAGGCGAACAGCAGTAATATTTATAAAAGGTCCCCCCCTTAAGAGGACCTTCACTCCCTTTTCGGGTGTGAAGGTCTGTACTAAGCAAGCTGTTCGCCTCTATTAGGTTACTCTTTTAGCCCTGAGCAGATTAGTCCTGGCTAGCCTACCTAGCTACAGAACTACCTAACCCTAGATAGGATATGAGCTATAATCACTACTTTACCTAATTCTACTAGTACTAGAAGGTGCTTACGGTTATTATAGGCTACCTCCTACAATCATGATGTTTTTTAGACCTAGCCTATGGTATTCCCTAGCCTAACCTATCCTAACCCGACCGTAGCACCAACATAAGAGTTAATGTTCTAGCTAAATTACAACTTGGTTTATGTTTAATACTCTTATTAATTACTAGTTAATTCATGAGGGTTGCCTCATATGATAAATGGGTGCCTCACTGAGGTCTTAGGCCATGCGTGTCATGAGCATCGTGGCTCGTTTCACAATAGTTAAGATTATTGAAATTAGTTATGCTACTTACATGATTACTGCAGCTCGGTGGTAAGTGGAAGGAATAAGGCTACTAAATTGATGTACCGTACTTAAGGCGGTCTAGGCTATGTACAAGAAAAGAGATCACACTGGCTACCTCCTCTGGGAAAGGGGCCAGGATCACTCTAAGATGGTAGGGCACTGTGCCGAGAGGGCACTAGTGCCTGGATAGCACGTCGGCAATTTTATTGTCTGTACACCTTATATGCTGGATAGTCCAGTTATAGTCTTGGAGATCCAAACACCACCTCATCAGTCTTTTATTTTGGTTCCTAAAGTTGGTGAGGTATGTGAGGGGATTATGGTCTGTGAGTACTGTTAGCGGGAATTGGTGGTCCGCGTGATATGCCTCGAAATGCTTGATAGCCAAGACCAGCCCCAGCAGCTCCTTCTCGATTGTGCTGTACCTCGTCTGGGCCGGGTTTAGCTTCTTGGAGTAGTAGGCGACAGGATGGCGCATTTGGTCCTTTTCCTGGAACAGGACGGCTCCTACTCCAACATCACTGGCATCCATGGCTAGGTAGAAGGGTCTATCATAGTCCGGTGTCCTGAGCACCAGTTTACTGATGAGTACTTCCTTGAGGCGGTCATAGGCTTTCTTGCACTCAGGCGTGCACCGGAATTTTGGTTTCATGGAACAGCTGAGTGATGGGGGCTGCATCCTCCGAGAGGTTTGGGATAAAGCGCCTGAGATACTGAACCATTCCCAGGAACCTCTGGGCCTCCCGTTTCGTGGTGGGGTATGGCATTTCTCTGATAGCCTGGATATTGGCGTCCTTCGGTCTCAGATTTCCGTTCCCGACAATGTGGCCCAAATAGGTAATTTCTGCCACACCCAAGCGGCACTTCTTCAGATTCACTACGAGGTTGGGCCTGCATAGTGCTTCTAGGACTTCTTCCAGGACTCGCTGGTGCTCTTCCCAGGTCCGAGCAAAGATGACAATATCATCAAGGTACACCACACAGTTGGGAATGCCGGCCAGGACCTCATTCATGAGCCGCTGGAAGCAACTGGGTGCATTCTTGAGTCCAAACGGCATGACCCGGCACTGGTAATGACCCGAGGGTGTTGTAAAGGCGGTGAGGGGTCTCGACTCTGGGCTAAGCGGCACTTGCCAATAGCCCTTCTCCAAGTCGATTTTGTTGAGGAAAGGGGCTTGGCCGATGCTGTCCAGACACACCTCTATGCGTGGCAGGGGTTAAGGTTCAGGCTTGGTCACCGCATTCAGTTTCCTTAAATCGATGCATAGCCTATCTCCGCCCCCCTCCTTGGGTACCAGCACCACTGGCGAAGACCAGCAACTCAGGCTCTTCTCGATTAATCCCAGGTCCAGCTGGAGCTGCACCTGAGCTCTTATTCGCTCGGCCCGCTGCGGGTTTACCTTGTAATAGGCTTGCGCGATGGGCCTCGCAGATTCCTCCAATTGGATGGTGTGCTCGGCCATGGAGGTGCAGCCCAGCTCATCCCGGACAACTTGGGGGTACTTCCCGAGAAGAGTCCCAACGTCCTTACGCCTGGTTTCGTCCAGGCCAGGGGTGATGACAGCGAGGTTAGCCAGCACTTCGGAGTTGGTCTCCGGCGGGGGGACTCTCTCAACCAGCCCTATGGTGAGTCCTGCAGCTGGAAGCTCAAGGGGGTTTTCCTTGGGTGCTTCTCGCTCCTTGAAGGGCTTCAGAAGGTTAATGTGGAGCCACTTGGCCCTTCTCTTGCTGCAGTCTATCAGGTAGTTTAGTTGTCCCCTCTTGGCTAGTACTCGGTGGGGTTCTGTGAACTGGGTCTCCAAGGGACGGGTGGCGCCTAGGCGCAGCACTAGGACCTGGTCTCCTATCTCGAAGCTCAGAGACCTGGCCTCCTTGTCCACTCGGATCTTGACCCGCTCTTGGGAGGCTGCCTCGTGCGCTTGAGCGATGGCCCAGGCGGCCTTCAGATTTTGCTGTATGCGGGGAAGATTTTCTGCCCATGCGGCTTTCTCTGTTTGTGCCCAGGACTCATACAAGATGTCCAGAGGGCCCCTGGTGGAGTGGGCAAATAGGAACTCGAACGGGCTATACCCTAGGGTTTCCGAGGGAGCCTGGCGGATGGCGAATAAGGCATAAGGCAGATTCTCTTCCCAGCTCGACCCATTTTCCTCTGCTAAGAGGGAGAGAGTGGTTCCGAGCGTCTGATGGAAATCTTGGAGGAATAATGGGAGGAGACGCCACGCATGGGTCAGACCGTTCAGTGAAGTGAAGCCAGTTTACCGCGTGGCAGCCACGCCCAGGACTGGCAAAAGAGGGACCAAACCATAAGGATTAATAGAAACGCTTCAGTTACTTTTCCCATCTTTTATTTTCATAATGCGTCTTTTCATGGCATAAATGGAGGCGAAAAGTGTTAGATATTTTATCATTGTTTTAAAAATCATAGTTAATTATTTTATCATACATAATACCTTAATTTATTACTCAGAAATACAATAGAAATTTTTCATAATCTTATATACATATAACCTATTACTGGCACAAATTTAAAGCTATTCTCTTTATGTCTTCTAATTCCTTAGTCCTTACTGTTTTTTATCACCTACTATTAGGAATTATTGACCGCTAAAATGAATTAGTTTAGTATATATCTGGCGACTCTTTCCTGCGACCTGCGATTGAAGTTTAGCAGTAATCTGCTTACCAGCATAATTATATCTCACTTGCAAATATTTTTCAGTTATTGCTTTAATCAATAAGTGCAAGTGATTATCCAATGGTTGAGTATCATACATGTGATAATCGAACTCTGAAAATATTGTTTTGCCTCTGAAAGCTGCCAATACTGAACTAACTAATTTATGAAGTTAACTCTCCCCAGTGATTTGTTGCAGGACAACATTTCCTCATATTATTTTTTCACATGTATTGCATATATCGATAACATCATTTAATGGATACACCAATTTTCCTTTGGTTTTTAATTTGATGAGGGTGTGACGAAAATTAGCGTCTGTTAACGTTAATGCATCAATACAGACTTCACACTGTAGAGACTTTTTAACTTAAAACAACAAAGCCTGCAATATAAGCTACTATTTTATTTGAACATTTTGACAAGTGGTAATGGTTTGAATATATTCATAATCATCTTCCTTGTCATCTGAATATGCTTCTTGAACATCTAAAATTCGATGTCTTGAAGCAGAAGCATTTATATTCCTTATACTGCTTGGAAGCAGTTAACATGGGCACGGACTCTAATGGCAAGCAGTTGCCATGAATGGTATCCATTAAGTCATTATGTACAAGTAGCCTCTTGTAAGTAGCAGAGAATTGTCTCGCTATGGGATTATCATTATGGCCTCCCATACTTCTTACTTGACCAAAGAATAGTTCAATATGATCCTGACTGAGTTTGTAGGTCATCAAAAATTGTAAAGGCCCATCATCTGATGCAATACAGGTTTCGTACAGAATCTGAAGACTTCCTATGCAATAGAGAAAGCCAATGAAACCAGTTTTTCTATTTGATTTTAAGATGTCTTTACCATCCTGAAGTCTCAAAGATCTGATATAAGTTTCTGCTTTTATTAGAAAATCTTTAATGTCACTTGCATTATTCTTCTGAATTGGGCTTTTAAATCCTTAGGCATTTAGATTTCGAGAATTTAATATGTCAAATAAGGTGTTCAATACCATAATGAATTTAATAGTAGCTTCACTTCCTCAAATTCACTTATTTTTTCATCAAGGCAGAATTTTAAAGAAGTTGCAACAGACTCACTAAGGATCTGTGTCGCTAACTTAACGTTCATCTTTTTTTTTCATCCACGCAACATGAGCAGTCCTGAGCTTATTACCTAAGTGAAGTTCCTCCTTTTCTTGGAGCCTGTACAAATGTTCTATGTACTCCCATTTCACATAATTTCTATTCTTATCAATCAAAACTGTTTTATCTCCAAAACAATTTTTAACAAGTTTTATCATGTGACATGGATCTAGAAGTACACATACTGATTTCTGTGTTACAGGATGATTAAAAGCCGATTCTATGGTGTCGTTTTCAAAGGTGCAGCCAAGATTCTTTATCATAGACAGATCTGAAGATGTCCCATCACAAGTAAGAGATATAACTGTAATGCCTACTGAATGAAGTTTAGTCAAGCACTGCTTTATTAAATTACTTCTCTCTGTAGCACCTAGCCCTGCAATTAAGAAATATCCAACAGGCATTTTCCAACTGCCATTCACTGCCACAGTCATAAATATCAGTGCCTCCTTTGCTACAGGGAGATTGTCATTATCCAGTTCTGTTCCCATATCGATGTAACCATGACACCTTTTCCCATCCCTTTCCACTTGCTTTCTTATCACTATTTCATCCATCATTAATGAACATAACAACGGTTAACCTGTTTTAGCACATTCTTCCGAACGTAATTTCATTGCTGAAAAAGCAGATTCCGTGAAACCTGGTCTGCCATCTATACCTTGATACCATTTCTGAATAGTTCTTGGATGAGGCAAACATGTATCGAAAACTTTTCTCACGTAACGGTAAGCATGCGGGGGAATAAAAGTTAAGAGTAAGAGCAAAACTTCGTAGTTCAGGTGAATAAGAAGTTGGACGTGGTTGGTTACTGTGCTTTGCAGTCTGTCTTTTGAGGAGATCTTGTACACCACTGGTCCAATTCTCTAATAAACCTAAACTCTCATCACTTATGAAATGCTTTCTTTTAGTTCTAATATTACATTTTCAAGATCACTGTTTCTTTTCACGAGACGCCTCTTTGATTGCTGTAGGACTTTGGTCTTCTTTTTAGATTGCACAAGTTTTCGTTTAAGATTTTTCACTTCATTAGCAACATTATAGCAAACTGTTTGAGAGGGCTCTTTAACTGTTAATAAAGACTCCTTTTCATTCCCGGTGCATGATTCGATGTGTCGGTGCCAGAACGATTCGTTGGCAGCTTTCTTTTGGAGCAACGTTTTCCTTAAAATATTCTGGAAATCCTCCAAAGATACTAGGAATGTCGCCACTGTGAAGTCGTACACATGACAAAGATGTCCGTTCTATGTCTTCTTCTCTGAAATGTTTCAGGGAACATAAACAAGAATAATTGGTAGGAGTAAAGTTTTCTCGCCGCATCTTCCTAACCCATTTGTCTTTTTTAGTGCCTCATCTTTTGAAACCTGCGGCATAAGAGCAAGTTCTTTAAGATTTTGTCCTTCAGTTGAGAAAGAAATTACACACACACACACATACACACAGAAAATTGCAAAGCTTCCTTTGAAAAAGCAGCTATTGTAATGGTGCAAATCCTTCGACATTTATTTGTATAGATATTTTGCTATTCTAGTGCTATAAAATCATTGAAATGAGAATATGGGATTTTGAACTTTAATGGAAACTCAAGTGCAGCCGAGGGCTTACAAACAAGACATCTTCAGTTTCTGGCTACCACGTGGCTGGAAATGACTTTTGGCTACACGTGGGTTGTTAGAAATTAATCATATAAATTTTGTATCCCTATTGTATTAAGATGACTTACCAATGAAATGTGATTTTAGGATCCCTGATCTTGTTCATCCTTGCAGTACAGCCATAAGCAGCACAAGATACTGGCATTATGTTTGAATAAGGTTAACTCACTGGAAGATGTTGTCACGACTAGTGCTTCAAGTTAACTAAAAACAATTGAGTGACATCTTAGTCATCGCGAGGTCGCGCACATGGGTAGACCCCTTCATCGGTCGACCCAGGGATTAAGTTGCCAGTCCCAATATGGCGGCCAGCGACCTGAGTGGCTTCACTTATCCCGCAGCAAGGCCTCTCCTCCCATTATTCCTCCAAGATGGAAACGCTCTATTATCCCTTGGCTCTCAGGGTGGTATGGAGTCGAGTGGAGATGGGTGACCCGGTGGGTAGCCATGGCGTCCCAAAACTCCCTTAACATGGAATGCCGGCCTTCGTTGCTCTGGACCGTGGCAGGGAACCCGAACTGGCAGAAGAACCGGATCAAAGCCTTGACCGCATTCTTCGAGCTTGTGCTGCGCACTGGTATCGCCTCGGGATACCTGGTGAACCGGTCGATGATTGAGAGGACATGGGTGTTTCCTGTCTTCGTCTTTTTCTCCCCTCTGGGGTGTAGAAGTCTATCACCACATCTTGGAAGGGGACACCAATGGAGGGTATGTTCTGTAGGGGGGCCTTGGGGACCATGTCATTCGGTTTTCCCATGATTTGGCAGGAGGGGCAGGAGGCGACATAGGTTTTCACAGACCTCCGCCATCCAGGCCAATAAAACCTCCCCTCCAGCAATTTAGCGGTGCGGTTGACTCCGAAGTGGCCTCCCAGCCCGTCATGGGCCAGTTGAAGCACTTGGGCCTGTAGTTTCCGAGGCACAACCACCACTCGGTGGATAACGCCCGCGGGCTCTTCCGTCCCCCGAGAAACTCGGAATAGGACGTTATCCTCTAGGAGATAGCCGGCTTTTGTTAGGTCCCTAAACTGCTCCTCCTGGGTGAAGGCCCCTTCTCGCAATGGTAGGAGCTCCTCATCCTCATGCTGCGCCGCTATGAGTTGCGACCTCTTTAACTCCGGCACTTGGGCGGCCGCTCCCGTGATCATTAGGGTGCTCACCCCGGGGGTGGAATGGCCCTCCTCCTCTGGTAGGGGGGCCTCCTGCAACCAGGGGATGCTACCCAGCTCTATGTCTGGGGTTGGGGGTCCCTCCTGGTAGCACGGCGGTGGAGAGGGCGACTCGGCGCTAGCAGGTGCGGCCATGCAGCGTAAGGGCACGGCTTGGGGGAGACGCCACATTAGATCCCTCCCAATCAAGAGATTGCAGCCTTCCTTTATAGAACTAACCACCCCTAGTCGGTGCTCCTTAGGGCCCCAGGGGGTGTTCACTTGGAGCTGTACGGTGGGAATGTCAGCCGATTTTTCCTCGACCCATCCTATGGTCCATCGCTCATCCTCCCGTATTTCTGCGCCGGCTGGTACCTGGGGACGGGCAATGAGGCTGACATCTGCTCCCGTGTCTAAGAGGGAGAGCATGTCCTTCGGGGGCTGGAAACCACTACCAGCAGAGACGGAAAACCCCTCGAAGTTGGCCCATTCCAGTGGTGGCTGGGCATGGGCGATGAGCCCCACAGTCTTCACATGGTACTTTGGGCAGGTAGGGGCCTGGGCATTCCAGTGGCCGAGTTGGCCACAGTCCCTACAGGAACCCCTTTGCTGTGCCAGAGCTTCCCGCCGTGGTGGGAGGCTTTGCGGCGGCTTGTGAGACGGAGGGATGGGCTGTCTGGGAGCCCTTGAGTGGTACTTTGCTAGTGCCAAGCTTATATCTGCACTCCAATTCAGCGTGCCTCCCCTTCTTGCAATAGTTGCATATGGTCTTGCTCGGCAGTCCATTCTTCGGGCGAGTGGAGTTCGAGAGGTAGGCCGGAGGAATGATTCGCTTCTGAGAGGTGCTATGCGACTGATTGAAAGTTTCCCACGAATCGGCCATGCGACAAGCCTCCATAAGTGTGGTGGGCTGCTTATCGTTAAGATATACAACAAGGGGCCCAGACACACATTGGTAAAGGTCTTCTAGCATGGTCCGATTGAAAAGATCCTCAAACGTCATGCAGGCCAAGGAGTTGAACCAGCGCGTACCGGACTGGGTTTTGTGACATGCCCATTCCGTCCAAGACCAGCCGACTTCCTTGGCAAGACCTCGGAACAATTGTCTCCATTTTTATGGGGTTATTTCGTAGGCCTTGGTAATGACTCTACAAACTTCCGCCATGTTGCCTCTCTGGCTCTTCTCCAGTGAGCGAAGCGCTGCCTTGGCTTTTCCCTGCATATGCTTGGCTAGTATTAAGGCTCTCTCCGTCTCCGTGGTGCTGTAGTTATCGAAAAGAGCCTTGATCTCCTCTACCCATGCTTCTGGCTCATCCTCAGTCCACTTGGGGAAGAGGGAATTGATGTTCGAAATTGGATCATTTGATGCAGCAGGTGTAGGACTGGGGGCTTGCTGTCTAGCCATAGCTTCGGCATTCTCCATTTTCGCTCTTTCCACCTCGAGCTCTTTCTCTTTGAAGGCTAACTCATGCTGTCTTCTTCTTTCTTCTCTTTCCTCTTCTAGTTGCCTTTGCTCGGCTTCATACGCCTCTGTTCTTCTTCATACCTCCTCTGCTCGGCTTCATACACCCTTCGTTCTTCCTCATACTTCCTCTGCTCGAGTCTTTCTTCCTTCTCCCGCTTGGCCAAGTCGTCCACTTGCTCCTTAACCCAGGTGGTAAGTTCTGAGCCGGTGAGACCTGCCGCCGTCCCCAGCCCCAGGAAGGTTTTATAATTTTCTGCTGCCATGGTTTTGGTGGGGAAGGGCGTCTAACCGGGTCGACGGGCGTACTTGGGCAGCGAGGAAGTGTCTCTTCAGTGACGTGGCACCCTTTCAAAAGGTGGCACTGTAGTTGGGTGTGCCGTGTACAGGTCACACTGGTGGCACTCAGTATCCCTAGGCACTGGTGCAGGTTAGGTTCCAGAAGAACTTTCTCTTCTGTGTTCCCTTTTGTTTTCGTTTTATTTATTTCCTATGCTTGCTTGGTGGCACTTATGGTGCCAATGTGTTCCTAGGGACCCTCTACTGGAGTCCAACTAGGCTATATGGGAGGAAAGGCACTCTACACCCCTGCAGAGTGTAACAATTGAATGAGAGAGGGAAAGAGGAAGGTAGAGAGAGAGAGAGAGAGAGAGAGAAGAGAGAGCTAGAGAGAGAGAAGGACAGTGACAGCAAATTATTGGCACTGTGGAATAAAGTGATTTTTTTTTTTTTTTTTTTTTTTTTTTTTTTTTTTAAGATCCTCGTGAGTGGCTGGTCCCAGTACCCAGTGCTAACCCCCTTCTTCTTTCAGAGGGTGAAAAACTACTGTTTGCTTCGGTATGGATAGCAGGCCTCACTCGCGACCGACAGTTTATCACTGTATTGTAATTACTCTTAACTTGTCCTCATCTATTCATTGGGACAGAGGTGTTTCTTTTATTTGGTTTACTGTATTTTAATTAATTGTCCTAGTGTCGGCCGTTCTTTCTTTGAAGAGGGTCACATACACTTAGTAAGGTTATGAATGCTTACTTGAATGAGAGAGAGAGAGAGAGACAGAGAGAGAGAGAGAGAGAGATTTTCAATCAGCTAATTTCTTGCTGGTTGAGAACATGTAAAACAAAGATTTTATAAATGCACAATGACATGGATCTTAATAAAATCAGATACGTCGTCTTGGCTTCCTTAGGGATTGCTTTATTATTGTAATTTTCCTGGGAGCCGATGCATGCGTCACAAGACTTTGAGCGCATAATTTTAAATTCTTTTATATGATTTTTACAGCATGTATTTGTATAAGAACTTGTTATTGTATTAATGCTAACTAAGGCCTATCTTTCCCTGACTAAATTATCTTTTGGTTTTGTCTATCGAAGTCTGTCTAGCTAAGATATTGCGAGGTGGGTCGGCCACGCCAACGAAAGTAGACCCAAAAAGGGCTGAGTCGAAGTCACAACAACAAGGTCTTAAATGGCGGCCAAGTCCCGTTAGGCCTAAATTTCAAAACCTTGGGCAGCGCGAAAACATCAAATGGCGGTTACTCTAGTTTAAACAATTTCAAAACAACCGCGCGGCGGGTATTTTCTTTTTAGCACAAATTCAAAACAACAAACGAAACAAATGCAGGTATCCAGATTACTCTAATTATACCAAGAATGCATAGTGTTTTACGTTAAGGATGGAAAACGAAATTACCAAACAACTTTGTGTCTTTTGTTATCGTACTTCTCACCCGGACATTAAACAAAAGAATGAAAAAGAAATGCTGGCCGACCTGCGTAAATTTACGTTGCTGAACGGTATATTTTATTGTAAAATTACTATTTCTGTTCGTTTGCTATTTCACTGACTCGGTTTTAACTGATTCCCGCTATATGAAAACTATAACAATCGGAATTGCCGACACGATTACTACATTACTTTGTGTACATGAAATGGGCTCCGCTTTTTCGGCCTCAGGATTCGTTACTGAACGACTTAACTCAACGGTCCGAACACGGTAAAAATGCCCCTCTCACAACTTATAAATTATGACTGCTCTGCTTTCGCACCCTTCCTACCTACGCTAATTCTCACTATTCTCTTTACTGCTTATTATTATGCCTGGTTCTTTGTTTGGAAGAGTGAAATGGAACTCAATATCTGACTTTTATCTTTGGAATTATGTAATTTAATTTCCTTTTCTCCAGATTCTTTCTCTAAAATTTACTTTAGATTCTACGCAAGGTCGCCAATGTTACATGTAGGGTCTTGGCTGATCATTTATTGTTCAATTTACGTAATTTTCACGGCCCTGCAAACCAAGAATACACGTAACCTGTCACTTGAAGCCAAGAGTTAACCTCAAAGACAGTCGTTAATTAGCCAAAGGTCACCAGTTAAGGGTAATTAACCTTAACAAAGAATAGTCAAGGAATAAAGACTTTATAACAAACGTCCACCAACTGCGGACGCATACAAGAAACTCTACTCGTTAAGATGATTTTAAATACAATGCAACAGTTCCTCCAAACAGTGAACGCTAGGCATAACGAATACCAGAGTATTAACCCTTTAAAGTCCACCCTAGGTTTTATGGGAAATTAAAAAAACCCTCTTAGTATGTGATAGTATATCAAAATACAAGATCAAATCATTCATGTGCATTTTTTGAAATCTTGCAAAACTTGGGAAATAATTGCATTCAATGAAGTATCCCGTACGGATGCCTTGGTTGAGCTCTGACGGACCACACTCATCCCATACGGGACACTTCGGACCATAACGGTAAACTTTTTCCCGATAATTCCACTCTTTATATACTCACCTTTTTACCAATTTCCATGATGAATTTCTTGTGTTTGACATTAATATGACTTGCTACTGTGTTTATTATGAATTTTTTCTGTTTTTTTTCCCTCTATTGATGTATAAAAGATACCCTGGGATAGTTGAATACTTTATTTTACAAAAATAAAAAAATATACAAGTAATACTGGCAGTGAAATGTGTTAGTAATTATAATTTACAGCTTAGACTTACATAGGTTAGCATAAAAAATAGACAATAACAAACTTACAAGACTTCCACAACATACAAACTTACACAAAATATATACAATATTTACAAAGGTTATGCCTTGTGGAAGAGTGCAAAACAGTTCTTTGCATCAGTCAGACACAGTGCCACTTTACAGTCCTCACACACCCACCGGGACCTGTGGATGTGGCCCTTACAGGAACAAAACTTACAGGTCTGCTAGCCTTGACATACAAAGGCATATGCAGTTTAGTGGCATCCTGACGTTCTGCAATGGCAGGCACAACAGCTCGCTGGCCCCTCTTCGGTGAAGGACATCTCGCTGAGTAAGGGAAACCCTGGTGACTCTGGTGGGGTTGACCTTGTAAGACCTCAGTGCCAAGGCGATGGAGAGCGGAAGTCCTTGAGGGCATAGGGTTGGACTGCAATGCCAAACAGTCCCTCTTGTACAGAAGCCAGGCATTACATATTATGAGGTCCACAATGTATGCAAAGAGCCTCATAGAGTACCTCTTTGCTTTGAAGGGGGTCTTGTAGAGGTGGGTCAGCATGTCACTTTTGTCGATGCCACCCATTCGGCTGTTGTACTTGGTGATGACATTTGGAGAGGGTACACCAACCTTCTTCTTCTCCTCCCTGTTATACCGTTGAATGTCAGCAACAGGCTCCACACCGACATCAGTAGACAGCACAGTCACAATGTTGTTGTCCTTCCACCTAGCCACAAGGATCCCTTCAGAAGAGACGAAATCAAGTGTGCCCGTGGCTACTGTCTTCTTAGACATATCCTTCACAGTCATCAGAGGTGGGAAGCCAACCCTATTTTCTCTTGCAGTGCCCACATACCGACACTGATACTGGGACCTCAGGTACTCAGCCAAGGATAAACTTGTGGAGTAATTGTCGTCATACACTGCAGTGGTCTTGGGTTTCTTGAGGGTCTTCACCAAGGCGACAACGAACTTGGAAGTGACTGGCATCTTCTCCTCCTCTTCAGACAGTGTGGTGTGGTGACTTGAAAATGTGGACTCTCCTTGGTACATGAGGATGTCATGTACAAATCCATCCACACTGGACCTGCAGAAAAGTTTGTAGCCCCACTTGTCTGGCTTCTTGGCTACATACTGGTGAAGGTTACCAGCTGTGGTCCCCTTGTATGCAACCATGACCTCGTCAATAGACTGTACAGGAGTTTCAGCAACCTTCAGGAACTCCCTGGTGACCTTGCTGAAGATTGCACGAACCTTCAGGAACCTGTCCCTTGACCCTGCTGCCAAGTCGTTGTCGCTGAAGTGGAGGTTAGACCGGATTGCCTTGAAGAGGTTCCTGGACATGCAGTCAGCAATCTGTGGAACCCTAGTGTGGACAGCCCAGTAGTCAACTATACTGGGCAATGGAACGAGCCCCATGAAAATGATGGTACCCTTGAACACCTTGAGTTCAGCCTCCGTGATGCTGAAGTTCCCCCCAACATCCTTCTGCCTGGAATACAGGTTTGTTTGATATACAGTGTGTTCCGCCAGTTCATTTGTGAAGAACTGGAGGAAGTACTCCATTGGTGCCCGCAAATAACAAGGGCATTCATGAACATAATCAGCAGGGGCTGGTTACTGATGTCCTCTTTCTTCCACTGATGAGGCCGAGTGTTACGAACCCATGAGTTCGTATTTGTACATATATTTATATATGTTGTTTGTGGTCCTCAATTGGTATTATCTACCTTTAAGGGTTTATTTGTTGTCACTTGTCAACGATAGTTTAGTCACTCGTCAATGATAGTTGGTTGTTTATCAGTTGTTGACATCCGTATATTTGTTGCTGCAGTGGTTACTTAGCTGTTAACTTTCATAATCATGGCAGTTTAACCCTTTTGACTAATTGTTCATTGACGGCCATAAATTATTTATTAATATTTATTATTCTCGTTTAGTTGTTCTCTCGTATAATTGGCTGGTTAAGACTGATACTTATTTCTCCTCTTTGGTGGTTGGCTGATGGGCAACCGAGTTGATGAGTGGCCTGGAACTGCAGTCGGATGTAGAAGTCACCTACTTACTCCCGTGAGGAGAACCTGACTGGATTTGAGAGAAGTCACCTGCTTACTCCCGTGAGAAGAACTTGACTTGGATTTGTAACCTGGACGCAGTGCGGACTTTGAAGGCTGTGGTTTTGGTGGATCCCTCGTGATGGCCCCGAACTGGATCCTGCCCTTGCTGGAAGTTGTTCCTTAGTTTCCCCTGATTCTGAAGGTGGTTTCCCGTCGTAATTGCCATACGACGTAGAAACATCACGACAGAGCTCACTAACGAACTACCGAACACCCAATAATAGAAGATCTTGGACCTTTCCATCGTCATCCAGATATCTGAAGACCATGTGACAGAAGATCCTGGACCCATCCATCGTCATCCGGATACCTTATCTATCTAAGGTCCTGTATCGTCTTACCAGCCAAAGTTAATTATTATTATTATTATTATTATTATTATTATTATTATTATTATTATTATTATTATTATTATTTATTTATTTTTATAGTTATTTATTCTTATTATCCTTCACTTCTTTCTTGACGTAGCCCTGGGATCCCAATTGAACCCATAAAATCCTTTCAACATCTTTGGGTTTTAAATTAAATAATTTTTGTTACTGCCTTCGAGGCTGATACGTAACAAATGGCATCCTCAGCGGGATTATCCAGTGCTCTTCAGGTTTGAGGTGAAGGATAGAATTTAGGAGTTAGGGTTTAGTATTTTTTTTCCATCTTGTTCTTTTTAAAAAAATGGCAGTTCTAACCAGTATCGAAGATGTACAACCATTTATAAATAGGGAAACATTGGAGGTTGACATTGAATCATTAAAGAAAGATGAACTTTTATTAATAGCAGAATATGGTGGGCTAGATGTAAGTAGAGCTGATAGGAAGCAAGTAATCAAGTCGGTGGTTATGAAATATCTTTGTTTAGAGGCAGATTCTATTGATGAGGATAAACCAGTTCCAGATAGGAACGATGAAGATCCTAAGCCAGTTCAAAGTAGGAGAGGTAGTAGAGGTAGCCGAAGTAGCCTTGTGGAGGGTGATAATGTTGATGATGATGATGAGGTCAGTGAGACTGGTTAAGATAGGGATGAAATAACTAAGTTACAGTTGCAGATTAAGTTGAAGCAATTAGAAAATGAGGCTAAGGAGAAAGATAGAGAGGATAGAGAAAAGGAAAGGAAACATGAGGAGAGACAGAGGGAACATGAGGAGAGACAGAGAGAGCACGAACTTAAACTAGCTCAATTGAAGTTTGAGGTAGGAATAAGGGAAGTGATGAGTCTTTTGATTTGATCCACAATATTAAGTTAGTGCCTAAATTTAGTGAGAGAAGTCAGTAAGTTTTTGCCAGTTTTGAAAAGGTGGCAAAAGAGATGAAGTGGCCGGTAGAAAACTGGACTATAATGTTGCAGGTAGTGTTAGTTGGGAAGGCCCAGGCAGCATATTCAGCTTTGTCAGTTGAGGATAGCTCTAATTATGAATTAGTGAAAGATGTTATTTTGAAAGCATATGTCTTAGTGCCTGAGGCCTAGGCAGAAGTTTAGGAGTTAAAGAAAGAAAGTGATGAGACTTATTCAGAGTTTGCTAGATGCAAAGAAAGGTTATTTGAAGACTGGTGTAATTCCAGGAAAGTAGGAAATATGCAGGATATGAGGGAGCTAATTTTGTTGGAGGAGTTTAAAAACTGTGTACCAAAAGATTTAAAAAGCTCATTTAGAGGAAACTCAAGTAGAAACATTAAAAGTAGCCGCTAGAACCTCAGATGAATATAGTTTGACCCATAAGAAAGTGTATGAAGGGGAGACAAGAGTTGAGGCAGGAAAAAGTAACATGTCCCTTCCTAGACATTTTAAGCCTTTGTCTCCTCGTAGACATTTTAAACCTCCCTCTCCCAATAGTTATAATTTTTATAGGAGAAGTAACCTACCCCTAGGAGATGGTATGTTATGGGTGTGGTATGAAGGGTCACGTTAAGGCTAGGTGTTATAAGTTAAGAGGTAATCCTCCTAGTAAGAAAACGATGTTAGTTGGACAGATAAGGGTATTAAGCTTAGAAAAGCGAGAGAGATAAAGGATAGGAGTTATTGAAGGATTTCGGTCCTTATGTATCCCATGGTACAGTAGATTTTATGAATAAGCCAGGTAGTGAGGAGGAAGTAGTAATTTTAAGGGATACTGGTGCAGCTCAGACATTATTGTTAGAATCTGTGGTACCCCCAGATGTTGAGATTTGTGAAAATGAAGTAGTATTATTGGGTGGCTTTCCTGATAGTGTTGTTTCTTGCCCATTGATTACTGTTAAACTTAAGTGTAGTATAATAGAGGGTGAGGTAAAAGTGGCAGTGGTTAAGAATTTACCTATTGTGGGAATAGGATTAGTGTTAGGTAATGATTTAGCCAAAGGTAAGGTGGGAACTGATCCCTTATTAATTTGTAATCCAGTAGACAGTGAGTTTGAGAAACCCTTAGACTTTGTAGATGAAGTTCTTCCAGTTAGTGCTGTTACCAGAGCTCAGTCGAAGGAGTTAAAAGCTGAGGAGGGTGTGAGATAGGAAAGTTTTTGAGGACCAGGAGAATGGCAAAATGAGTTAGAATTAAATGGTGGAGAAGTGGTATCTAGTATGGAGGTCGATGAATGGTCTAGGAGTCTTTAGTTAGAGAGCAGAAAGGTGACCCTGAGGTTAGTCGTTTGAGAGAAATAGCAGAGAGAGGAGGTAAGGAAGGAGATTTGTATTATTTGAAGGAGGATATACTGTTTAGGAAATGTAGTTCTGGAGAGTGGAGGAGAGTTGACCAGATAGTAGTGCTGAGAAATTTAGAAGTTATATAATGAGAAGGGGACATGATGATATATTTGCAGGACATGTAGGTATAAGCAAAACTTTAGAGCGTATCAGGCGTAACTTTTATTGGACAAAAATGAAGAAAGACATTGCTAGGTTCTGTAAATCATGCCACATATGTCAGTTGACTGGTAAACCCAATGAAATAGTGCCCAAAGCTCCACTAATACCTGTTCCTTCTATTGGTGAACCTTTCCAGCACATCTTGATAGACGTGGTTGGCCCTACCAAGAGCCAGTGCTGGCAAAGAATTAATTTTAACTATATTGGATAGAGTTTCTAGATATCCAGAAGCCATTCCATTGAAATCAATTAAGGCTCCCGTAATTGTTAAATGTCTGGTAGATTTCTTTTCACGTTATGGTCTGCCTAAAACCATCCAATCAGATCAAGGCAGTAATTTCATGTCTAAATATTTCAAGGATCAGATGAAGCAGTTAGGAATCAAACATATAGTCTCTACAACCTACCATCCAGAAAGCCAAGGAGCCATTGAAAGGTTCCATCAGACTTTGAAAAGCATGATTAAGAAATATTGTATAGATAATCATAGTTCTTGGGTAACAGATCTACCATACTTATTATTCGCTGTTCGATCAATGCCTAATGACTCTCTAGGTTTCTCTCCCTTTGAGTTAATTTTGGACACCATGTAAGGGGCCCATTAGAGGTGCTTAGAGATAGTTGGGAAAGTGAGGAACCAAATTCCAATATTTTAGAATGGGTGTCAAATTCCAGAAGTAGACTTTTTGCAGCTTGGGAATTAGCTAAGGATACTATAGTTAAGTCACAAAGAAAAATGAAAGAGGTGTTTGATGTGAAAACCAAGTGTAGGACATTTAAAGAGGGAGACAAAGTCTTGATATTATTACCTTTAGTTGAGAATCAATTGCAAGCTAAGTTTGTGGGTCCTTATGAAATTGAGAAGAAAATTAACAACTCTAATTATGTGGTTAACACACCTGATAGGAAGAAGAAACAGTGGGTTTGCCATATTAATATGCTTAAATTATATTGTGAAAGGAAAGTAGAGCCAGTATGTTAGTTCAGAAGAAAGCGGAAGAGAGTGGTGAGGAATTTGTGGAAATAGGATGGACTAGTAGTAATTTAGAAATATTAAAAATCTGAAGACTAAATTATCACATTTGTCAGAGGCTCGTAGAGTACAGTTAGTAGATTTAATTTTATCCTATGAAGATATTTTTAAAGATGTTCCTGGCAGGACTCATTTGGTAGAACGTGATATAGAAGTTGAGGGTGCATCACCTATCAAACAGTACCCGTACAGATTAAATCCCTATAAGAGTGGCATTGTAGAAAAAGAAGTAGAATATATGTTGCAGCATAATTTAATTAGACCTAGTTTTAGTCCATGGAGCTCTCCAGTGGTTTTAGTGCCTAAAGAAAATAATCAGTTTCGACTCTGTTTCGACTATCGAAAAGTCAATAATGTTACAAAAACTGATACCTATCCTTTGCCCAGAGTTGATGATTGTATAGATAGAGTAGGTATGGCCAAATTCATCTCTAAATTCGATCTATTGAAAAGATATTGGCAGGTGCCACTAACTGAAAGAGCTAAAGCTATATCTGCCTTTGTGACACCCAATGGCTTGTATGAATATGATGTTATGCCATTTGGCATATAGAACGCTGCATCCACATTTCAGCGGTTAATGAATCATGTTACTAGAAATATCAGAAACTGCATTGTGTACATCGATGACGTAGTTCCCTATAGTAATACGTGGACTGAATATATGCAACAGATTAAAGAATTTTTTGAAGCTATTCGAAAAGCTAATTTAGTTATTAATCTGAGTAAATCTGATTTTTGTCATGCTAAAGTCACTTATCTAGGGCACGAGGTAGGCTATGGTAACATACGCCCTAAACATAGCAATAAGGAGGCAGTTGTGAGTTTTCCAGTGCCAAAAACTATGAAAAATGTTATGCAGTTCTTAGGGTTAGCTGGGTATTACCGAAGATTTGTGTCAAACTTTTCTGATATAGCTCAACCACTGACCAATCTATTAAAGAAGGACGTTGCTTTTAGCTGGAATGATTCATGCCAGGATGCTTTCAATAAATTGAAATCTATTCTAGTTAGTGATCCTGTATTGAAGACTCCTGATTTTTCACAACCGTTTAAATTAGCTGTGGACGCATCTGATGTGGGTATAGGTGCAGTATTAATTCAGGATAAAAATGGTAGTCTACATCCTGTAGCTTACTTTTCGAAGAAGTTGAATCCTCATCAGCGGAAATACTCAACGATAGAGAAAGAGGCTTTAGCTTTAATTTTAGCTTTAAATCATTTTGATATTTATTTGTCCTCCAATGTAGGCAATATTGTAATTTTCACAGACCATAACCCATTAACTTTTTTAAGTCGTTTTAAAAATAAAAATCAGAGGTTAACTCGTTGGAGTTTGATTCTTCAGGAATATAGTTTGGAAATTAAACACATCAAAGGTAAAGAGAATGTAATACCTGATGTTTTATCGCGGGCACATGAATAGATTTTTGCAGTCCTTGATAGATAGTTGTTTGAATAGATATTTTGGAAGTCTTATTGGTCGGTTGAATCGTGGTTACCCCGTCTAGCCTACCAATGGGACTTTTAGTAATTATTATATTAGAATAGGTATTTTATTTTAAAGAAAATAAATTGTTTTCCTTTTCTTTTCTTAAGGGGGAGGCTGTTACGAACCCATGAGTTCGTATTTGTACATATATTTATATATGTTGTTTGTGTTCTGAATTGGTATTATCTGCCTTTAAGGGTTTATTTGTTGTCACTTGTCAACGATAGTTTAGTCACTCGTCAATGATAGTTGGTTGTTTATCAGTTGTTGACATCCGTATATTTGTTGCTGCAGTGGTTACTTAGCTGCTTTACTTTCATAATCATGGCAGTTTAACCCTTTTGACTAATTGTTCATTGACGGCCGTAAATTATTTATTAATATTTATTATTCTCATTTAGTTGTTCTCTCGTATAATTGGCTGGTTAAGACTGATACTTATTTCTCCTCTTTGGTGGTTGGCTGATGGGCAACCGAGTTGATGAGTGGCCTGGAACTGCAGTCGGATGTAGAAGTCACCTACTTACTCCCGTGAGGAGAACCTGACTGGATTTGAGAGAAGTCACCTGCTTACTCCCGTGAGAAGAACTTGACTTGGATTTGTAACCTGGACGCAGTGCGGACTTTGAAGGCTGTGGTTTTGGTGGATCCCTTGTGGTGGCCCCGAACTGGATCCTGCCCTTGCTGGAAGTTGTTCCTTAGTTTCCCCTGATTCTGAAGGTGGTTTCCCGTCGCAATTGCCATACGATGTAGAAACATCACGACAGAGCTCGCTATCGAACTACCGAACACCCAGTAATAGAAGATCTTGGACCTTTCCATCGTCATCCAGATATCTGAAGACCATGTGACAGAAGATCCTGGACCCATCCATCGTCATCTGGATACCTTATCTATCTAAGGTCCTGTATCGTCTTACCAGCCAAAGTTATTATTATTATTATTATTATTATTATTATTATTATTATTATTATTATTATTATTATTATTATTATTATTATTATTATTATTTATTTTTATAGTTATTTATTCTTATTATCCTTCACTTCTTTCTTGACGTAGCCATGGGATCCCAATTGAACCCATAAAATCCTTTCAACATATTTGGGTTTTAAATTAAATAATTTTTGTTACTGCCTTCGAGGCTGATACGTAACACCGAGCTTTCTTGTTCCTGCTAGGGGCGGATGGTACATCGGCAGCACTATCTACCACATCTGGCATAGGGTGTGGCACTGCAACAGGGACAGGACGACCACCTGAAATAAGAAAAGAGTCACATTAGTAATACAGACACTAAATCATGATTGTGTTGTGTGTGTGGACAATGAGTGTGTTATTGTGTGTGTATGTGTGTGCGTGTGCATGTGTGTATGAGTGTGTGCATGTGTGTGTGTATATGTGTGTGTAGGCACTGTGCATAGTGAATAGAATGATATGTAATCCATCAACAATGAAAAGTTTCAAAAACACATGAAGTTATGTGTATCTGCATGAGTGTGTGGATGTGTATGAGTGTGTTGGCTCTATGTATAATAACTAGAATGATATGTATAATAAATAGAATTATATGTAATCCATCAACAATGAAAAGTTTCGAAAACACATGAAGTTATGTGTATCTGTATGAGTGTGTGCATCTGTGTATGTATGAGTGTGAGCATGTGTATGAGTGTGTGCATGTGTATGAGGGTGTTGGCACTGTGTAAAATAAATAGAGTGTTGGCACTGTGTAAAATAAATAGAATGATATGTATAAATGAAATGTAATCCATCAACAATGAAAAAATACATGATGTTGTTATGATACTAACCTCGTGAAGTAGTAGGCTGAAGAAATTCCGCGTCAGCCAGCTCGTCCTCATCAGGTTGGTATGTTGGGTCCTCACAGTCACTGTCTACCTCCACATCAACATCACTATCTTCGGCATCTTCTGGGGCTATCCATGCCGTGCGCACTTCCTCCCTGTGTTCCAAGGCAGCATTCCTTCGCCCATAAAACATATCACTCCTAATCTGCAAAAAAACCAAAAGCAATTAGCTTCTGAAAAAATATTTTGAGGCGTCGGGTGTTGCGCCATACTTTTACCGTTACGGACCGGAAGTAGCCCATGTGTGATATATACTTATTACGGCTATGATTTCAAATACTATATATTATCACATCACCTTGAAAACACTTTAGCATGAAGACACATCATTCAACAACAACCTATGAAAAACTGTGTACTTACCATGATTACAACGGGTGTGGGGTGGATCCTTCGAACAATTTTAGCATGACTGCACCCTATCACGTCATTCAAGAGACTGGTGGTGATTCAAAAGCACACACGCCCCACCCCATGGACAGTGCTGTCTTCTGATTGGTTTATTTGAAGAGTTGGGAGGTGTGACAATAAGGTACCAGATAGTCCATTTCATACATGCATAAGCTTGTTGGCCACGAGTTCCCAAAAGTAGCCAATTTTAAGAGCCCGTACGGGACACTTGGTCGAACTTCAGATTTCCATGGCTTAAATACAAACTCTTGGTGTCCGACCAGCTTTGGAATTCTGTTAAGCTTCAGTTTTCCATGGCTTAAATACAAACTCTTGGTGTCCGACCAGCTTTGGAATTCTGTTAAGCTTCAGTTTTCCATGGCTTAAATACAAACTCTTGGTGTCCGACCAGCTTTGGAATTCTATTTAAGCTTCAGTTTTCCATGGCTTAAATACAAACTCTTGGTGTCCAACCAGCTTTGGAATTCTCTTTAAGCTTCAGATTTCATTATCTCAAATACAAATACTTGGTGTCTGACCAGCTTTGGAATTCTCTTTAAGCTTCAGTTTTCCATGGCTTAAATACAAACTCTTGGTGTCCAACCAGCTTTGGAATTCTGTTAAGCTTCAGTTTTCCATGGCTTAAATACAAACTCTTGGTGTTCGACCAGCTTTGGAATTCTGTTTAAGCTTCAGTTTTCCATGGCATAAATACAAACTCTTGGTGTCCGACCAGCTTTGGAATTCTCTTTAAGCTTCAGTTTTCCACGGCTTAAATACAAACTCTTCGTGTTCGACCAGCTTTGGAATTCTGTTTAAGCTTCAGTTTTCCATGGCTTAAATACAAACTCTTTGTGTCCGACCAGCTTTGGAATTCTCTTTAAGCTTCAGATTTCCTTATCTCAAATACAAACACTTGGTGTCCGACCAGCTTTGGAATTCACTTTAAGCTTCAGTTTACCATGGCTTAAATACAAACCCTTGGTGTCCGACCAGCTTTGGAATTCTGTTTAAGCTTCAGTTTTCCATGGCTTAAATACAAACTCTTGGTGTCCGACCAGCTTTGGAATTCTGTTTAAGCTTCAGTTTTCCGTGGCTTAAATACAAACTCTTGGTGTCCGACCAGCTTTGGAATTCTCTTTAAGCTTCAGTTTTTCACGGCTTAAATACAAACTCTTGGTGTCCGACCAGGTTTGGAATTCTGTTTAAGCTTCAGTTTTCCGTGGCATAAATACAAACTCTTGGTGTCCGACCAGCTTCGGAATTCTCTTTAAGCTTCTGATTTCCTTGTCTCAAATACAAACACTTGGTGTCCGACCAGCTTGGGAATTCTGTTTTAGCTTCAGTTTTCCATGGCTTAAATACAAACTCTTGGTGTCCGACCAGGTTTGGAATTCTGTTTAAGCTTCAGTTTTCCATGGCTTAAATACAAACTCTTGGTGTCCGACCAGTTTTGGAAGTTTTCTGTTACTTCAGTTTTCCATGGCTTAAATACAAACTCTTGGTGTCCGACCAGCTTTGGAATTCTTCTTTCCTTATCTCAGCTTCTGATTTCCTTATCTCAAATACAAACACTCTTGGTGTCCGACCAGCTTTGGAATTCACTTTAAGCTTCAGTTTACAAATACAAACATGGCTTAAATACAAACCCTTGGTGTCCGACCAGCTTTGGAATTCTGTTTAAGCTTCAGTTTTCCATGGCTTAAATACAAACTCTTGGTGTCCGACCAGGTTTGGAATTCTGTTTAAGCTTCAGTTTTCCATGGCTTAAATACAAACTCTTGGTGTTGGTGTCCGACCAGCTTGGTGTCCGACCAGGAATTCTCTTTAAGCTTCTGATTTCCTTGTCTCAAATACAAACACTTGGTGTCCGACCAGCTTGGGAATTCTGTTTTAGCTTCAGTTTTCCATGGCTTAAATACAAACTCTTGGTGTCCAACCAGCTTTGGAATTCTCTTTAAGCTTCAGATTTCCTTATCTCAAATACAAACACTTGGTGTCCGACCAGCTTTGGAATTCCGACCAGCTTTGGAATTCTCTTTAAGCTTCAGTTTTCCATGGCTTAAATACAAACTCTTGGTGTCCGACCAGCTTTGGAATTCTGTTAAGCTTCAGTTTTCCATGGCTTAAATACAAACTCTGTCCGACCAGTTTTGGAATTCCGACTTCAGTTTTTGGTGTTCGCTTCAGTTTCCAGCTTTGGAATTCTGTTTAAGCTTCAGTTTTCCATGGCTTAAATACAAAATCTTGGTGTCCGACCAGCTATGGAATTCTGTTTAAGCTTCAGTTTTCCATGGCTTAAATACAAACTCTGGTGTTCGACCAGCTTTGGAATTCTGTTTTGCTTAAGTTTTCCATGGCTTAAATACAAACTCTTGGTGTCCGACCAGCTTTGGAATTCTCTTTAAGCTTCAGATTTCCTTATCTCAAATACAAACACTTGGTGTCTGACCAGCTTTGGAATTCTCAGTTTTTGCTTCAGTTTACTTTGGAATTCTCTTTGGCTTAAATACAAACCCTTGGTGTCCGACCAGCTTTGGAATTCTCTTTTGCTTCAGTTTTCCACGCTTCAGTTTTCCTTAAATACAAACTTTTGGTGTTCGACCAGCTTTGGAATTCTGTTTAAGCTTCAGTTTTCCATGGCTTAAATACAAACTCTTGGTGTCTGAACAGCTTTGGACTTCTGTTTAAGCTTCAGTTTTCCATGGCTTAAATACAAACTCTTGGTGTTCGACCAGCTTTGGAATTTTGTTTAAGCTTTCAGTTTTCCATGGCTTAAATACAAACTCTTGGTGTCCGACCAGCTTTGGAATTCTGTTTAAGCTTCAGTTTTCCATGGCTTAAATACAAACTCTTGGTGTCCGACCAGCTTTGGAATTCTGTTTAAGCTTCAGTTTTTCACGGCTTAAATACAAACTCTTGGTGTCCGACCAGGTTTGGAATTCTGTTTAAACTTCAGTTTTCCTTGTCTCAAATACAAACACTTGGTGTCCGACCAGCTTTGGAATTCTCTTTGCTTCAGATTTCCTTGTCTCAAATACAAACACTTGGTGTCCGACCAGCTTTGGAATTCTCTTTAAGCTTCAGTTTTCCACGGCTTAAATACAAACTTTTGGTGTTCGACCAGCTTTGGAATTCTGTTTAAGCTTCAGTTTTCCATGGCTTAAATACAAACTCTTGGTGTCCGACCAGCTTTGGAATTCTCTTTAAGCTTCAGATTTCCTTATCTCAAATACAAACACTTGGTGTCCGACCAGCTTTGGAATTCTCTTTAAGCTTCAGTTTTCCATGGCTTAAATACAAACTCTTGGTGTCCGACCAGCTTTGGAATTCTCTTTAAGCTTCAGTTTTCCATGGCTTAAATACAAACTCTTGGTGTCCGACCAGCTTTGGAATTCTCTTTAAGCTTCAGTTTTCCATGGCTTAAATACAAACTCTTGGTGTCGGACCAGCTTTGGAATTCTGTTTAAGCTTCAGTTTTCCATGGCTTAAATACAAACTCTTGGTGTCCGACCAGCTTTGGAATTCTCTTTAAGCTTCAGTTTTCCATGGCTTAAATACAAACCCTTGGTGTCCGACCAGCTTTAGAATTCTCTCTTTAAGCTTCAGTTTTCCATGGCTTAAATACAAACTCTTGGTGTCGGACCAGCTTTGAATTTGTTTAAGCTTCAGTTTTCCGTGGCTTAAATACAAACTCTTGGTGTCCGACCAGCTTTGGAATTCTCTTTAAGCTTCAGTTTTTCACAGCTTAAATACAAACTCTTGGTGTCCGACCAGGTTTGGAATTCTGTTTAAACTTCAGTTTTCCGTGGCTTAAATACAAACTCTTGGTGTCCGACCAGCTTTGGAATTCTCTTTAAGCTTCAGATTTCCTTGTCTCAAATACAAACACTTGGTGTCCGACCAGCTTTGGAATTCTGTTTTAGCTTCAGTTTTCCATGGCTTAAATACAAACTTCTTGGTGTCCGACCAGTTTTGGAATTCCGTTTAAGCTTCAGTTTTCCATGGCTTAAATACAAACTCTTGGTGTCCGACCAGCTTTGGAATTCTGTTTTAGCTTCAGTTTTCCGTGGCTTAAATACAAACTCTTGTTGTCCGACCAGCTTTGGAATTTTCTTTAAGCTTCAGTTTTCCATGGCTTAAATACAAACTCCTGGTGTCCAACCAGCTTTAGAATTCTCTTTGCTTCAGTTTTCCATGGCTTAAATACAAACTCTTGGTGTCCGACCAGCTTTGGAATTCTGTTTGCTTCAGATTTCTTGTCTCAAATACAAACACTTGGTGTCCGACCAGCTTTGGAATTCTCTTTAAGCTTCAGTTTTCCATGGCTTAAATACAAACTCTAGGTGTCCGACCAGCTTTGGAATTCTGTTTAAGCTTCAGTTTTCCATGGCTTAAATTCAAACTCTTGGTGTCCGACCAGCTTTGGAATTCTCTTTAAGCTTCAGATTTCTTGTCTCAAATACAAACACTTGGTGTCCGACCAGCTTTGGAATTCTCTTTCAGCTTCAGTTTTCCATGGCTTAAATACAAACTCTTGGTGTCCGACCAGCTTTGGAATTCTGTTTTAGCTTCAGTTTTCCGTGGCTTCAATACAAACTCTCGGGTCCGACCAGCTTTGGAATTCTCTTTAAGCTTCAGTTTTCCATGGCTTAAATATAAACTCTTGGTGTCCGACAAGCTTTGGAATTCTGTTTTAGCTTCAGTTTTCCATGGCTTAAATACAAACTTTTGGTGTCCGACCAGCTTTGGAATTCTCTTTAACCTTCAGTTTTCCATGGCTTAAATACAAACTCTTGTTGTCCGACCAGCTTTGGAATTCTGTTTAAGCTTCAGTTTTCCGTGGCTTAAATACAAACTCTTGGTGTCCGACCAGCTTTGGAACTCTCTTTAAAATTCAGATTTCCTTGTCTCAAATACAAACACTTGGTGTCCGACCAGCTTTGGAATTCTCTTTAAGCTTCAGTTTTCCATGGCTTAAATACAAACTTTTGGTGTCCGACCATCTTTGGAATTCTGTTTTAGCTTCAGTTTTCCATGGCTTAAATACAAACTCTTGGTGTCCGACCAGCTTTGG
Source organism: Macrobrachium rosenbergii (assembly GCF_040412425.1). Lineage (NCBI taxonomy): Eukaryota > Metazoa > Arthropoda > Malacostraca > Decapoda > Palaemonidae > Macrobrachium > Macrobrachium rosenbergii. The sequence goes on from NC_089786.1 coordinate 30,396,126, forward strand.
AATTCTCTTTAACCTTCTGATTTCCTTGTCTCAAATACAAACACTTGGTGTCCGACCAGCTTTGGAATTCTCTTTAAGATTCAGTTTACCATGGCTTAAATACAAACCCTTGGTGTCCGACCAGCTTTGGAATTCTGTTTAAGCTTCAGTTTTCCATGGCTTAAATACAAACTTTTGGTGTCCGACCATCTTTGGAATTCTGTTTTAGCTTCAGTTTTCCGTAGCTTAAATACACAATCTTTGTGTCCGATCAGCTTTGGAATTCTCTTTAAGCTTCAGATTTCCTTGTGTCAAATACAAACACTTGTTGTCCGACCAGCTTTGGAATTCTCTTTAAGCTTCAGATTTCCATGGCTTAAATACAAACTCTTGGTGTCCGACCAGCTTTGGAATTCTGTTTAAGCTTCAGTTTTCCATGGCTTAAATACAAACTCTTGGTGTCCGACCAGCTTTGGAATTCTCTTTAACCTTCTGATTTCCTTGTCTCAAATACAAACACTTGGTGTCCGACCAGCTTTGGAATTCTCTTTAAGATTCAGTTTACCATGGCTTAAATACAAACCCTTGGTGTCCGACCAGCTTTGGAATTCTGTTTAAGCTTCAGTTTTCCATGGCTTAAATACAAACTCTTGGTGTCCGACCAGCTTTGGAATTCTCTTTAAGTTTCAGTTTTCCATGGCTTAAATACAAACTCTTGGTGTCCGACCAGCTTTGGAATTCTCTTTAAGTTTCAGTTTTCCATGGCTTAAATACAAACTCTTGGTGTCCGACCAGCTTTGGAATTCTGTTTTACCTTCATTTTTTCGTGGCTTAAATACAAACACTTGGTGTCCGACCAGCTTTGGAATTCTCTTTAAGCTTCAGTTTTCCATGGCTTAAATACAAACTCTTGGTGTCCGACCAGCTTTGGAATTCTGTTTTAGCTTCAGTTTTCCGTGGCTTAAATACAAACTCTTGGTGTCCGACCAGCTCAGGAATTCTCTTTAAGCTTCAGTTTTCCATGGCTTAAATACAAACTCTTGGTGTCGGACCAGCTTTGGAATTCTGTTTTAGCTTCAGTTTTCCGTGGCTTACATACAAACTCTTGGTGTCTGACCAGCTTTGGAATTCTCTTTAAGCTTCAGTTTTCCATGGCTTAAATACAAACTCTTGGTGTCCGACCAGCTTTGGAATTCTGTTTTAGCTTCAGTTTTCCATGGCTTAAATACAAACTCTTCGTGTCCGACCAGCTTTGGAATTCTGTTTAAGCTTCAGTTTTCCATGGCTTAAATACAAACTCTTGGTGTCCGACCAGCTTTGGAATTCTGTTTTAGCTTCAGTTTTCCATGGCTTAAATACAAACTCTTCGTGTCCGACCAGCTTTGAATTCTGTTTAAGCTTCAGTTTTCCATGGCTTAAATACAAACTCTTGGTGTCCGACCAGCTTTGGAATTCTGTTTAAGCTTCAGTTTTCCGTGGCTTAAATACTAACTCTTGGTGTCCAACCTGCTTTGGAATTTTAACCAAAGACGAGAAAACGCACATGATAATGGATGTATCCCTAAGATACATAAATACATATACACACACATATATAACTGTATACACAGTAAATATAAATGCATATATATATGTATATATATATATATATATATATATATATATATATATATATATATATATATATATATATATATATATATATATATATATATATATATATATATATATATATATATATATATATATATATATATATATATATATATATATATATATATATATATATATATATATATATATATATATATATATATATATATATATATATATATATATATATATATATATATATATATATATATATATATATATAATATTCACAGTAAAATTTCGTTTCACTTTTCCTGTTTATCAGAAATCCCTTAGCGATGAGGGCTGTGAGCCCCACGCCCCTGTTCTTGACCCTGGAGAGACTTTTACCCATTTACCTACAGCTGGGTTGACTGGTGAGTGGTAGACTAAGAGCGATCCACGGACACTGAGCCCATTTTGACTGATTGTGCTTTCCAAAGGTGTGTGATTAACAGACAAGTTGGCAACACTGTCTAACCTGCCTAGGCCTGAAATAAGGGTTCGGCTGATAAAAGATAATAAATGGTATTGTTGTTCTGAGAAATTTATCGTGCATACCAACTGAAAGAATTTATGGCCCATTATGGTAGCTGCAATTTAATATGAGTATTCATCTGGTTAATTTATTGCAAATTTTTACAGTGCATGTTTATTTTATCATCTCCTCCAGACTGTGTTGGGCGTTTTGTTTAATGGAATTTCACGCCCATTTTTTCAAGTTATGCCATACTTATTTTTAACGAAACTATTAGACAATTGAACCCACGGTTAGACTGGTATATAATTTTTTTTTACAATTAAATTTTTTAATAATAAAAATTTTGAATAGTTTATTGTATCTTTGCCTCCACGCGATGCATTATGCATTCTGTGTAATAAGATTTTTTAAAGACACTTTATCTTTAATGAAACTGAAGTAAAGTTATCCCAAGACAAATTAGTCTAAACTTTTTCAAATGTTAAATTTCAGTAACAATCAAAATTTTGGAGAGATGAAAACTTTGTGATCAAAGCACTCTACAATACAACCCATTACTGACTGAACCCCACCCCGCACAAAAAAATGAAGATTTTCAAAGACTCACCTAAAAACAGTTCCCTTTTTCTGAAAGGGGATGGGAGAGAGAGAGAAGAAGCAATGCAGGGACACAAGTAGCGCTTTGGAACTTTCCTTACACTCTCCTGGTCCCATTCAATTTAGGCAATCTCAAACCCACGATTTTCGAAGCTCTCTCGGTAACTTGAGGTTAGTCTCCGAAAGGGAATAAGAATAAAAATGAATGTACGAACAATAAGAATAGTATTATGAGTAATGAGAATGCAATTCCTTCACTGAGTGTCGCTAAAGATGTGGGCAATTTGAAGCCCAATTTTCGAAGCTCGTGGTAAACTGAGTTAGTCTACGAAAAGGAATAAAAATGAGAATAACAACAGGAAGAATAATGAACAATATTATGAGTAAAGAAAATGCAATTCCTTCACTGACTGTGTGGTCAAAAATTTGGGCAATTTCGAAGCCACAATTTTCTAACCTTTACCGACCTCAGAAAACTCTACGGATCATGATCCCCACATTTCGATGACTCCACAAACCCAGTATGCATCATAAATAAATTATATCCTGATTTCCGACTATTTCCCTCTAAAAAAAAGAGTATCGGAGAGTTACAGTAACCAAAAAAAAGTCAGTCATTAGAAAAATAGAGAAAAATTTATATAAACTGAATACAGCAATCACTTTCAATGACACTTGTTTGAAAGAGGGTCTACTACCCACAATAACAATAAAACAATATAGAGTCTTTACTACAGATTATGTTACGCTAATAAAAATAATTTATATCGAAAAAATAAATACTGCCTACCGCTTAATAATATTAATAAAATAATAAAATACAGTATCATTACTGCAAATTAAACAATGCTAATAAAGATATTATTCTAATGACAAATTTATAAGAGAGTGCATTCTTAATATAATAATAATAATAATAATAATAATAATAATAATAATAATAATAATAATAATAATAATAATAATAATAATAATAATAATGAATTTTCTGGAACAGGAGAGAGAAAATATCTCATTACACCTTATAATCAAACAATAAAGATAACTAAAGTGATTAATCAATTTTTCAACAAAGTTCTTTGTCGTTTCCTTCTTTTATTTCTTCTCCTTTTCTCGTATCTTCAGACGTTTATCTAGAGAGATGGGAGCTGAGATAAAATATAAGAAAATAGAAACAATAAGGACAAAGTATTCACAAACGAACGAAACAACATCAGATGCATAAACGATAAAAGAAGACGATTCTTTAAAATATTCAGGAATAATAAAATCCAGTAGAGGTTCTATTAATCAGTAATTTAGTGAAAGACTAAAAAAGGAAATTAAATGATACAGAGGCAACCAGATTTGGATATCTAAAGGACTGCTGTCGCTATTCCATCTTATTAAAATCCTTCGCTTATATATATATATATATATGTATATATATATATATATATATATATATATATATATATATATATATATATATATATATATATATATATATATA
>NC_089786.1:30407806-30410306 GCF_040412425.1 Macrobrachium rosenbergii
GACGGATATCAGCGTCCATAACACTAATGATACAATAAATCATTATAAGATAAATAAGTACAAAATAAACACTTTTAATTTAATCACAGGTATTAAAGTTACAATACAATAAAATTTATAATAAAAAAACATAATTTACTTTGTGAAAAATAATGAAAACAAAACCACGTGTTCTGGTGGCAACAAACAAAACAAATGGAGATGCAGCTATTATACGGATTGCAGGGTCAGGGGAGTTTAAAGGTGGGGGGAGAGAGAAAGCGTGTGATTCTGTCTCACGCGCTTTCTCTCCCCCTCCCACCCCCTTACAACTCCCTACCCCTTATAATAATCCGTATATAGCTGCATCTCCATTTGTTTTGTTTGTTTGTTGCCACCAGAACACGGTTTTGTTTTCATTATTTTTCACAAAGTAAATTATGTCTTTATTATAAATTTTATTGTATTGTAACGTTAATGCCTGTGAATAAATTAAAATTGTTTGTTTTGTGCTTATTGATACTATAATGATTTATTGTACTATTATTGTTTTGGACGCTACAGATCCGTCCGCACACCGTAACAAAACACCAAGACGTTATGTCCAGATTGTTACGGGCTGCTCTAGGAGCAAGAGCCCGTGCTGGCACAAGGCCAGCTAAATCTGAAACAACAACAACATGTCCAGATTATACACATTGAAGAGATCACGACGAATGACGGAACAGTTGTGGTGTTGTTTTTATAGTAAATGGAACAAAGAGTTCATCTTCTTTTTTTTCCATCAACTGAATTTGGAAGAACGTGGAAGATTAAGGAAATATTATCAAATTAATAAGAAGTTGATCAACAATCAAAAAGCCATAGAATTCAACGAAATTTGCGTACAAGAAAAACTTTGCCCCAAGAGCAAATAATTTATATATATATATATATATATATATATATATATATATATATATATATATATATATATATATATATATATGGTCTAAGCGATGTCAGGCAGGGCAGCCGATCGAGACTACAGGTCTACCCCAAAGCCAAATCAAAAGTCCTTCAAAGAAGGCATAAAATGCTTACACCCCATACAAAAATGGGAAAAAAAGCACGTTAAAAGAAGAATAAGATATATATATATATATATATATATATATATATATATATATATATATATATATATATATATATATATATATATATATATATATATATATATATATATATATATATATATGAAATATTTTATCACACCGTGATTTATATACAATCATGAAACAACAATTGTCACTTGATATCTAATTCACGCTACCTCGGGAATATCCCCGATGGGGAATTACCACCGAAGGGGAATTTATAAGTGATAAATGGACTGGTATTACCGAGTCTCGAACCCACGACACAGATACTTATCCAGCGACTCCAGTCGACGACTGTATATATAAACAGGTCATGTAGCTGTAAGCTTCATAGTAGCTATCAAGAGGGCATTTAGGAAAAGGCAGCACGTATATAAAAACAACAGTTTATTTTGCCGACGGCGTTTCGCAACATCTCATTGCATCTAAGAGGCTGTAATTTTTACAAAAATATAACTTAAAATCTCATAAAAAACGAAATAAAATAACAATTTAAAAATCACCATAAAGACGGACAAGACCTACCAAGCTGAGTTACAAGAGGAACTAAACCATCTAAAAAAGAAAGAGGGTAAGTAAAAGTTGAGGTACAGACCAAAATATAAACAAACAACTTGTTATGTTATGAATACCTCTGTGGAGGCTGTCTGCGTGTTTAACGAGGGGATGGTAGTTTTAATCATGATGGCTGACACTTTTCCAAAATGGCGGCAAATTTGCTGTATAATTCAAATATTTTCATTTCATAAGCTTATAAAAGTTGCATACTGTCCTTATAATGATTGAGAATTTGTATTTTGGCATTCTTACTGTCATGAAGAGATAAAGTGAACCCCTCTTTCCAATATGGCTGTTCAAGGAGTAGCTATTTCTACTTCTGCAAGGACAAGAGCACCAGTCCAACCACTGTCTTTCAAGAGATCACCCAGAATTTTGAATGCTGCCATTTCTATATGCAGCCATCCAAACATATCACCATATCACCATACTGCAATGACCAATCCCATTGCATTTGCTTAGCAATTGCAAATAGTGGCTGATCAACTGCTAGAACTGGGGTTTGGCCAGGATTGAGAAACTGTGTGGTTGCTCTTGCAATATCCATGGCACGTTTTATCATTGCAACTGAGTGAGCTGCCTCTTGAAAAAGAGGCAACACTGACGACAAGCTTATTTCAAATGGGGCCTGTCGCTTCTGAGAAGCGTGATGTGCTGCCCAAGATATGGACACAACATTTTCACTCCTGTCCGACAGACTGACTTTCTCAAGCCATTCATAATCAAGAGAAAGATGCTTTGAAAGCACAATCTGTTGGTGTCCTGCACTTCCACCGGATGAAGGGAGGGGATTCTCATGTTTAAAGTGAGCAGGAGGTACATTT
>NC_089786.1:30415306-30442806 GCF_040412425.1 Macrobrachium rosenbergii
GTGGCCTGCCCCCACACACAACCAGCCTGGTATGCAGCACGCTTGGTGTGTTGGAGGAGAGCTCCTGGTTGGTGGAATGGCCTCATATGCCCTTTGTTTTCTGGCAAACATATCAAGTCTAGCCTCATCCACAGTGCCAGCAGTGCTGGATCTTTCATACATAAGTATGACAAACCTCTCCAGGACCTTTCAGGTCACTCTCTTCCACTCTGAGAGGGTAGTGACTCAGTTTGGAGAACACAGTGGAGGCCTCTGGAAAGATGTTCCATGTCTGCCAGGCGGTCTTCTTGCCCTTGCTCCGAAGGCTGACACTGTATCACAGCCTGTGAGCGCATGGAAGAAGAGCATGCCATTCACCTTCTCCTGGCCCAGAGAGTTGCACAGGTCATGCACAGCAATCCAGCGCAGGCTCTGGCCTTGGCCAAATGCCACCCATAGCTTCTCTAGCCCTAGATTGTGGAGAGTGGAGAAAGCACTGACTGCAACGACAAGAACATCTGTGTCATTTGCTTTAACCGTGATGGTCTTGGCTCCATGTTCTGTGGCATATTTGGCATGGAGAAAGATGCGGGTGTCAGCTTCCTCATGAGAGCACTTTTCCAGTCCTGAAGACTAGCCTCATGAGTGCTGAGGACAGCAGACCCTTTCGTGGCAATGACAACATTTGTGGCAGACATCTGGGCAACTTTGTCTGCCAGGAACTGGAACAACTCTGTCTTGTTGGCATCGTGTCTTGGAAATTGCGCCAGTTGGATGGAATTGTGTTCTTGTCTGTCACCTTGCGCCTTCCTCCTTGACCACGTTGGAGCCTGGTCTCAGCTTTGAGGCTGGATGTATTGTATACATCAAATTCAAGATGTGATGATGTGTACTTGCTGCTATAGGATTGTATCACAGGCAAGAAGTCAAAGTGCATAGCCCTCAAAGGTCTTTCCTTTCTTTGGTGGCAAGGCATGGACCAAAGCTGATCCATCTACAATGAGGACATCAGTCTTTGGTTCTTTGTCTTCTAGTGTAACATGACTCTCCAGGACCGAGGTCAGCTGAGATTTCTGACATGTGTACAGCCTACCACCCTCACTAAGGGAAGCTGGGAATGTTTGATTCTCGTGCTGGAAGAATTCCTGCAGATCACATTCACGGCTCTGACAGGATATAAATAGCTTTGAGAAAAGCTGGTAATCCTCCTTCAGAAGTTTCTGCTTTGACTGTTCTACAGGAGCAGCTTCTTGCCTGAAGAAGTCAGTTCTGTTCTTCTTTATCAGCTCATAGAAGGAGACTGCATTGTTTGCCAAAGAGTCTGAAAACTTCTGAAATTTAGTGCGGCCTCTGTCAAGGTGTGTCTGTAGAAGTTCTGCTGAGCTGGGGTGGGCAATGTCTTTGTTGTCAATGGAATACAGATCCTGGCTCTCTTCCTGAAAAGAACTTCCCAAGTGTTGCAAAGCCAATGACAGCTTGCTGACTCTCTCCAAGAATGTCTTCTGCGCATGAGGTGTTTGTTCATGGTGTGTTGTCTGCTCATTAGACTCCTTACTTTGAACCTCTGTTTCGTATGCAGACACCAAGCGGATGATCTCTGGGCCAGCCACCATCCATCTTCTGAGTGCTGACGGATCTTCAGTCAGCCCATTGGCTCCGCCATCAGCCTTTATAAAGGCATTGGTCTGCTCATGAGCTTGGTCAAGAGCCATTGCTGAGAACTGGCGACTGGTCTTGTGCACAACAAAGTTGCCAGCCTTGAACTCCTTGTGCAACTCTGGGTGTGAACTCTCTGGGTAAGCATGTCCCTGAGGTGAATAGGCAGCCAACGAGCATAGTTTGTATTATTGTTGGAAAAGAAGTAGGGTATCAGCTCATGCAATGCCTGGCAGTAGAGGACAAAATTGGCCTCACGGTAGGACCTGATCAGTAGGAATATCACAAGTTCCATAGACAACACCATGTGCCAGAAGTGGAACTGTGGACTCTGCTGTCTTCAGAAGGTCACACCACTCCTCAAACTCTAATGCCTGCTCATTGTTGTTTGCTTTCTCAGCACAGTAGTCAGTGTATGCTGTCCTCAGGAGTTTGTACAAACTAGAGGCTGTAACCTGGTGCATCTGCCGTGTCCTGGTTACACTTGCAGCTGACAGGAAGGATTCTGCAGTTCCAGATGAAGCAACTCCTGCCTCCACCAGAGCTCCTGTCCAACCACTGCCATGAAGAAGAGTACCAAGAGATGTCATTGCTGCCATCTCAATGTGCAGACCACCAAACATTACCAGATACTTGTCTTCGCCATACTGATCAGGCCACTGCCACTGCACCTGCTTTGCTACGGCGCCAGATTGGCTGATCAGCTGTGATTATGGGTATCTGGCCGGGTTCAGAAAATCAGTGACATCCTGCACTTTCTGCATCACGTGTTTGATCGTAGCAACAGAATGAGCCTGATCACGCAGGAGAGGAAGCAATGAAGTTATGGTTACTTCAAATTCTGGGCTTCTCTTCATTGAAGCGTGATGAGCTGACCACGTCAGATTCACTGCATCATCTATTTCCTGGGTGACTATGACCTTGTCTAGCCACTGATACTCCAGTGCAAGCTGTGGCCCCAAGATATCTGTGGGTGGCTTTGGTATTGCAGTGTTTGGTGGCACAGGGTTCTTTGTTTGAAAGGAAGCTGGTGAGATGTTTGTGAATGTGTCCGGCAATTCAGGCACCGACCTCACTTTCTCAGGTGCAAACTTTAGTTGCTGTCTTTCCTGTCCAGTGTTCTCCTTGGTGGGGTGCTGAAATATGGAGATGCTAGTTCCATGGAAGGAGGTAGTGGCAGAAGTTGCAGATGGGTTGTGGTCGATGTTGTCCATCACTGCAGTGGTGAACAACCCTTTTCGCAGTACTGGGGACAGACCACACCCCCCCCACATATTTGCTAACTGTGGCATCTCCTAACTGTGCAGAAACCTCCAGTACTCTGTCATAAGAGATACTGAGGCCATACTGATGTAGCATTTCAACCAGGTTTCTCTTCCTGGTTCTGGCATAGACTGAGAGTCCCATGTAGACTGGGAATGGTGTTTCTCTGTCTTTGGAGTGTCTATGAGTTGTTGCTCCCTCTTTGTATCGGGAGTAGCAGTTGAACTGCATGAGCTGTGCAATGGCCTGGTCTGACTTTGATGCTCCAAATCGTAACTGTGACTTGATGTCAGCCCCATGCTCAACCATCCCTACAAACTGGAGCAGGAGAGGAGGCACAGAATTTCGTACACAAGCCTCAGAAAATGTGCCATCAAACCGTGACTGATGATCAAGTATAGACTTTCTGAGAATATTTGCTGCTTTAGCAATGATAACTGCCTCTGAAAGATCAGATGATTGAGCAAGTGTTTTTCCCACATCCTTTTGAAATGCAAGTAATACATCTCTGCCAGATTTATGAGCCTCAAGTTCTGGAATTTCTGCCAGAAGTTTGTCTTTGAGTCTCGTGGAATTTACACTTGGTGACTCTACACCTAATTGTTTCCAGACGTTGTTGGTAGAGGTGGCAAATATCTGCCAGCCGAAATGTGACTGGATCATCTGAACAAAGGTTGTTTTCAACAATGTATGTCATCAGTTCTGACAGAACTAGTGGATACACATCTGATTCTGACTCAGTGCTACCTTGGTCTTTCTCAAGGCTCCTCAGGTAGGACCTTTTTCTGTTGTAGAGGGCACAAAGACAGGCATGGTGATACTTAAACTCCTGTGCAATGACATCCCCACCAGTCAACTTAGCAAGGAGCTTGCCATCACTAAGTATCTCTGCACATTCACGCAATTTCAAGTCAAGGCCCTTAGTACTAGCCTGTCTGAGATCAGATGCAGGTGCCACTTTCTCACAGAAAATGCAAACTTCATTGTCATGACTGGTTCGGCGCAGTTTTGCACGACTAGTCTCAGTGTTGCTGGTCTGGTCATTGGATTGTCGCTTTCTTTGCACGGTCCAGTTTAGTGTTGTTAAACAACAAGCGACAGTTCACATGGTATTTTGCTGCATTTTTTCCTGAGAGTGGCCTCTATGCCATCACCTTCATCCAACCTTGCTGGATCCATTATCAGTGGCATTTCATTAATTTCACTGAACATGGGAATGTTCCTTGCCAGCATTGTGTACCCATCATGGTCTAGGACATGATGACTTGAGGTGATGTCAAGTGCTCACCTCTTTTGTCCTTCTGACAAAGACAACACAAACTCCAGTTTGTTTTTCTACTGCTCAATATTGGATTGGCATCACATTCTGCCATGATTTCACTTTTGATTAAGGCCGAGGGGTTATCCTTTTACCACCTTAAACAAAGCACACATTCCTGTATGGGATTCAACTAGGTTCGGTCTCCCTACACCTAGCCCGATCATTCATCCAGTGCCATTTAAGTCCCGTGTGATCTGTACACCATCCGGGTAAGTACATGAACCATCATGTACAGCCCCCATACCCTTGGCTCGGCTCTCCAGCGCTGGCACATCCTGTCTATTCAGGTGCGGCTATCTAACTATAGCTGGTCTGGGGCTGTTAGAAAGCATTTGGGACACTAAACTAAACTATACTACAACTACTAGTCTAAGACTACAGGATTAGTAAAGCTGGATTAGCTGGCACTGAACCCCATGCTGAGTTACACAGCAGTGATGTCACCAGTGTGCCCTGGTTGTGTGCAGACATACACTCTTTTACATTTATTAATTTTCCTTCAAAATTGATGAGTTATTCGAAAGAGATGGCCTCATTAGGATCTAAAACCACAGAAACCAAGATCCATGCTTAAAACGATAATTGTTGAACGGGCATTATTTCTCATTATAATTATTGTTTCTACCTTTTCTTGGCAGCCATATAGCCCCCATATTTAAAGGTAAACTGTACTGGGAAGCTACAGAAACATAATATTCACAAGGAATAGTATGGAAGAGCTTTACCATATTGCTAGAAGCAAATACATGCCATTCTAGTGAAAAAATTAGCCAAAATCTGTCGATACTGGCCGCCATCTTGGAATTTGGCCGCCATATTAAATTTTTGCGTGGCCAGCGCCCTTTTCTGATAGAGGGAACTTTAAAGAGCACTTGTGCAAAATTTCATGCTTGTTTCACTATCTGAACGATTCTTATGAAATATGCAATTATCTGCTGCACTATTTCGGCTAAAATAAGATATAGGGTGTACCTCACCTTCATCATCCCTTTGGAAGGACACCACCAATGCCAATGTCACTGGCATCAACAGCTATTATATAAGGTTTCTGAAAATCTGGGGAAGTCAAGATAGGTTTAGAAATTAGAACTGTTTTAAGCTTATTAAAAGCTTCTTCACATTGATTAGACCAACAAAACTTTTGATCCTTCTCTAAAAGTTTAGTAAGAAGCTGAGCAAGGTCTGAGAAATTTCAGGGTAGGAACCTCCTGTAGTAACCTAACATACCAAGAACTCTTCTCACCTCTCTAATATTACCTGGCCTCTTCAAAATTACTAATAATAGCCTCGAGGTTAGCTTGTTTCGGGGCCACCTGACCCAAACCAACCTCGTGACCAAATAACAAACCTTAGCCTTACCAAATTCACACTTGGCTAAATTAATAACCAAACCAGCAGACCTAAGGGCCTCAAATACCTTACGCAATCTTACCAAATGCGTACGCCAGTCATTACTATATACCACCAAATCATCAATATAAATTTCAGTTCCTTCTAAACCACAAATGACCTATTCATAAGCCTCTGAAAAGTGCACGCTGCATTTTTCATCCCGAATGGCATCACCCTACATTCATATAAACCAAAGGAGTAACAAATGCAGAGATCTCACGGGCTCGATCAGATAACGGAACCTGCCAATAACCCTTCAGCAAATCGAGCTTAGTAATAAATTTGGCAGATCCCATCTGGTCGAGGCAATCATCTATACGAGGCAAATGGGAAATTAGTCATTCTTTGTGTGAGCATTAACCCTCCGATAGTCCAAACACATGCGGAACTTACCGTCAGCCTTTTAACTAGAACTATAGGGGAGCTCCAGGACTAACGGATGGTTGAATGAGGTCGTGCTCCAACATATACTTAATCTCCATATCGACTATATCCCTTTTCACTGGATTCAACCGATAAGGACTTTTGTTTAACTGGGGAGGCACTACCTACATCCACATCATGCTGTAGGAAATTAGTACGACCTGGGGAATCCTGGAATAAATCTGGAAGCATCCACAGACCAGAACCACCAAGTACCCCTGAGCAATCAGTCCTGTTACGGTCGCCACTCTTAAGACCCTGTTTGGGCCGTGGTGCAGGTCTTTTGTGCACTCTAATTAAACTTTAGGAATGCTCAGTGGTGTACACAGGTAACTGGCAGACAATGGTCAATGGAAAAACGAAAACACTCGGGAAAACTCAATAATATTTATTAACAAGCAAAAAAAAACACCAAGTCAATTTTGCAAGTACCTAGGACTCACACTAGTCCTTAATTTATCCCGTGGGATTACCTAACAGCTAAAGAGCTAAACCCTAGACAGAAATGATAATAAAGAAGAGATGCATAAATAAAAAAAAATGACAAAAAATAATGTGTCTTTCAGAGGTTGGCCAGACCCAAACTTAATACCAATAAATACCTATATCTAATAATGGAGGAAAGAAGGAAAAGGTCGAAAAAGAGAGAAAACACTTAAATTCCTACCTACAAATTACAATCTAAACACACACCGACTAATACTAGATAATAATCAGGCTAATTAGCCATAGAGACCATCAGGGTCTATAAGTAATCAGATATATAATTATAGTAATATATATATATATATATATATATATATATATATATATATATATATATATATATATATATATATATATATATATATATATATATATATATATATATATATATATATATATATATATATATATATATATATATATATATATATATATATATATATATATATATATATATATATATATATATATATATATATATATATATATATATATATATATATATATATATATATATATATATATATATATATATATATATATAAACTTAAAGATAGTAAAATAGAATTATATTTACACAGTTCAAACCTCCTCACTCAGAGACGAAAAGCCGTGATCCAAAATAAACTTATCGCCTTAAGGGAGGCCGTGTTCTCAACACAACTGGACTCAGCTAACAGGAGAGGGGACGAACACACAGGTAACCACAGGTGAGGGGGAAGCTGGTGGCGATCTTGCCCGGCCAACACAAAAACAGACTCCTACCTGGTGTTTTTCTCCCTACTTGCCACCTCACGAGCCAGATTGCTCCTTCAACTGCAGCTTATAAGGGCGTCCTTGAAATAATCACAGAAAGCTGCTCAAAACTCCGGGAGTGCCGGGAAAAAGCGACGGCACCCAACTCCTTGGACAAGGATATCCACCAAGGTGGCAGCACGACAAAGTCGCCAGGTGACAAAGACAGCTGCAACAGCTACAGGACACGAGACGTCTTGGGTGACAGAACTGTACCTGCGAAGGGCAGCTTCAAAAAAAATTTCTGGTTTCAGGAGTAATCCACTAAACGCCAACTGCAGATGTTTCAGGAAGCAAAGTACGGCCCGAACTGTTCAGACAAAACGCCGTCCTCCGATCGTCACCACACGGGAGTCGCACCACTCTCAAGAAAAGGTAAACAAAAAGACCACAATCGTTAATACGATAGTTCAAACACTTTAACGAGAAGGGGAGGAGGCGCAAACTAACGAAACCAAAACAAAGCTTTCCATAAACTGCCTTAAAAATACGTCCTTACATATTAATTCCTTAAAACTAATACACTTAATACTAGATTACTTGATATTGCAAAACTGAATAAGTGAAACTCTTATATTTACGTTAACTCTAATAATACTGATTCCATGGTGATGGGATGTATCAATTAACTGAAGCTTCTTGGTTTTTGCAAAGACCAGGAGACCAATGTATATTGGAAACGGAGGTTCTCTTGACTTGGAATGTCTGAAGAATGTTGAAGATTCCGGATTCTTTCGACAGTTAAAGTGCAAAAGTTGTGCTAAAGCTAGATCAGTAGATGATGTTCCATATTTAAGTTGGGATTTTATATCGCCACCGTTTTGTAGCACACTTACAAATTCCAACAAACTTGGTGGCACAGATACTCTTCTAGTGTCTGCTGTCAAGGTTCCATCAAATTGTATCTCGTGTTCAAGCATCTGTTTCCTCAATACCTCAGCTGCTTTGGCCACGATTAGTGCATCATTGCAGTCACATCCCGTGGCTAGGGCTTCTCCCATTTTCCTTTTGATTGCCCAACATTCCCGAATGTGTTGATACATAGAGGACGCCCTCAGTGAGCTTTTTTACATTTACCGAAACCTCCTTTTGAATTATTGAAGAGGTTCAAACTTTGACAAAAGCCTAACCTTTAGACGAAGAAACGCCCAAAATCAAATAGCGGTCGGCAAGGAAGTCTGTTTCCAACATGACGTGGAATATAGCAGGGAGGTGTTCACTTGGATTTCAAATGGTGTGTGTTTCCTGCCTCTGTTAAAAAGTGTTACATGGCAGGAGAAAAATTCTTCCATCGAGTTCAACAGAGCACTGACTGAAACAGAACCTGTAGAAAAAAGACGCTACCTTGATGCGAGGAGAGAGAGAGAGAGAGAGAGAGAGAATAGGGGAGAGTAGGATTACTGAACACATCAACAGTTGCCCTCGATTCCATCCTATAAAAAAAAAGAGACTGAAACAATGCCCTCACTTGGGTAGCAATACTCCAAACAGGCATGAATAAGTACACTTTAAAGTTTGGAAATCTGCGATGAAGGAAAGTATTGCTGTCGTATCAACAATACATTCAGTTTCTTAGAGCCAGATTTTGCAGGTTGAACACATAGGGATATCTGCAAGATAGTTGAGGCTTAAAGTTATTAAATCTTGCAACACATGTTGTTAATCTAGAATAAGCGGTAAGGGTTACAATAAAGTCCAGAAAGAAACAGAATAAAAATAATGCTTCACTTTCAAATGACATGAAAATTTATTCATTCTGTATAAAAAAATATGCTTTTGCTAAAGTTATTCTCTCTCTCTCTCTCTCTCTCTCAGCAAGGAAATAAATACTGTCTGGGGCTGAAATGCAATTTGGAATGTATCTGGGAAGTAAATAGCACCTACATTTAACAACAGTTGTGTTTGATCTCCACTCACTCTTTTGCGCTGAGTGTCATTACAATAGTTTTCTGTCCTTTCTCTTTCTATTTTGCGGTGCGCCTTTATGTTACAGGGAACAGATCAACACTTTTTTTGGAAGTGTACGTACCGTGATCTTAGCGATCTAACTTCAGGAAAAAAAAACGTAAAAAGGTTCGACCCTGATCTCACTAGCACTTTTTCCCCCCCTCTCTCTCTCTCTCTCTCTCTCTCTCTCTCTCTCTCTCTCTCTCTCTCTCTTTCTCTCTCTCTCTCTCAACCCGAATCCCTCTCTCTCTCATTGTTTACCGAAGCTCATCCACCCGACCTCTGTCATTCTCTCAAAGCAATTAAATGGACTATTTAAAGAAACACAATCTTTTCTACAAAAATAGGTTTATTATTCAAATAACCCAACAAGAAATGAATAAAACAAAGCAAAGATTAAAATGCATAATAAATGAATTATCGAGTCAGATAACTAAACTCTAAACTGCAAAGCACTTCTGACTAAAGAAGTCTCATTATGGCTAATAGCCTGGAAATACACAAAATCACACATACTCCCAAATCAACAACTAAACGTCATGTCGAAAAACAGTCTACCACATAAAGAGACTGACATTGCAAATGACTTGCATGTCCTCTTTATCAAACCCCCGAGTCCACCATGTTATTCCCACAAGTCCACAGACATCTGTCGAAAGAATTAAACTTGATAGAAAACTCCCAAAAATATGTGAAATACAAAACACAATAATGGAAAGTGTAAAATGCATAGCCAAGATATGGCAAACGTAACATAACAAAATAATAATATAAAAGAGGTATGAATATTCATATTAAATTTCCCACACCAGTTCATAAGTTCATAATGATTAGAAAGTCATGGTAAAAATCACAAGTTCAATTTTCTCCCATAAAAACAGAGATTTGAGACTCTACCTTATCTGCCGATTCTCAAAGCCTGGAACTACTTCAAAGTTATGACTGGACAACTGCAGTTCTATCACGTTAATGAACGATCAAACTCACTTTTAGGGCAGATTTTGGCATAATCTAGATCAAAGTAACGCACGTACTCACGAATATACATAGCGCTTCGGAGATCACCTGATCTCCAATATTGCTGAGCTGAGGAATCAAACTATTTGCTGAATACAAAGATTTTGCAACTGACGGCTTCCATCAGTACCATCTCGCACCGAAAATTCTTTCATCACACTATGTACCTTATAACATTGTAGCGGCCATATTTTCTGAAATATTTATATACTTTGCTAGTGGCGTTTTAGTTATAATAATAATAATAATAATAATAATAATAATAATAATAATAATAATAATAATAATAATAATATCTTTCAAGTGAAATTTTCTTCACAATAAAGTCTACAGAACCTGGCCTTTAGGCTTTCGGGACCTACTTGTGACCCATAACTCATTTGCATTTTATATCTATATTAAAAGTTATTGTATAAGAAACCACTGTTCTTTCAGCATATGAATTCATACTTATTGAGTAGCTTCCTACAATAGTTCATGGCTTTTTTCTTGCTTTATGTGAGTGTGCCCCCATTGTGATTGCTACCACAAGTACGAAGACTTATTTTAATTAGCAGTACTATGCAGCCACAAACAACTCTTGTCTTCACGATTTCCTTGCTTTTTTGGATACGTTTACCAGGGTAAGCATTCTGTGCGAAAGAAAAATCTATGATGGAACTCCTACCTTTTGTGGAATTCTTCTCTGCTGATTTACCGGGAGGCTTTCACAATTAATTATTCATATCATATCTTCAGCAACAAGAACATCATAAGAATCACCTTAGTCCCTTCTCATATCTGGAGTATTTTCCTGGTTTAATGTCTTCTGAAGTTTACTCTCTTTTCGTAAAGGTAATTGCAATCCAGATGACAACTTTCTTTTACTCTTCTCAATAAGTCCCTTGGGTCTGACATGATATTTACTTCAGAGCAAATGACCCATTACTCTTGTGGATATCCTATTTGTAGTCATAAAACTTCACCAGAAAAGGACATGATATTAAAAAAAACATATTTTATCATTGTAATTCAATATTCATAACGAAACTTTAAGCAATTTTTATTTAACCATGGATTCATCTTTATGTAAAGCTACGGAAGGGTCCCATAAAAATTATGATTATGCTATGAAAAGTGCAGGTGTGCGGAACAATATTGTGTTACTTACAGCCCATTAACGGGAAAAACTGTTCACTCCAAGTGTTCGTCAAAATGAAAATTTGTCAAAAAAATACAATCGGCAGACGATCTTTCAAAACATAATTATTAGGTACAAAAATCTTTTCTGGTTTGTCAGTCTCCTAGATGATAGGAATCATCCATCTTGATCAATTATTACCACGAAAGACTAAACAACGTTGGACTCTGTAATGCGCACACGAGTGAGTAGGGTGTGCCAGACTCCAGCTGCATACAAATTCAAATGACAGTTTTAAGTTTATGTATTAAGTGGGAAACTTATAAGGTTGATATTTTTGTTGTTATTATTAGGATAACGCTCCTGTATTCTCCAACGGCAAGAATATTATAATTAGATAAGTTGTTATTGTTTGTTCATTATCAACTGAATACACTACATGAGAGTGTGAAATGATCGATTTCTCAGAATGAGAAACTAAAAAATATACATTTAGCTTTTAGATAAATAGATAGATATTAAACAGGTCAAGTTGACACAACATCCTTGATATTTGTTTAGTGTCCGACATACTCAAAGTTTTCGAATCAATTTTGCCGCAATATAAAATCCCTTCCGGAAACCAAATAAAGATAGACGAGGGAGAGACAAACAAATGAGGAAACTACGGCGTGACGGAGAAAGTCTTCAGAAAAGAAGAAAAAGAAACAGAAGGGAACTTCAAGGTAGATGAAGATTGATTTAGAGTGAAATAACGGGAGGGTTATTTTTTCTCTTCTTTCCCTCCACCTCCATTGACTACGATAGACTAACTGCGTGTTCAGCAACTGGTTTAATGAGCTATAAAGGGCAATGAGCTGAGACGATTTCAGCGGGTAATTACAGGTACTTATGTTTTTAATCATGTTGTAGAGATGGTAATCAAATGTCGTATTTTTCGTCATGGTTGATGCAAGTTATTCGTACAGTACAATAGGGTCCAGCAAATTAAATTGATGAAAAAGATGAGACGAAGACCACCTGGGGAGTAAATAGTACCTAAAAGCTATAACCATCAGACATTCCCAGCGGGAGGCCTCAAATTGACCGTCCCTTCTCATACATATTCGGGGTTCTTATACTGCATGGAAAAAAGGTTAATAAACCTGTATATTATAACATAGTAAGATTTTCCATTTGCAGGAAATGAAAACAAGCTTTAAGAGAATATTAATGTGCACATAAGTTACTAAGGCAAATGGCTTAATGTAATATATGTATATATATATATATATATATATATATATATATATATATATATATATATATATATATATATATATATATATATATATATATATATATATATATATATATATATATATATATATATATATATATATATATATATATATATATATATATATATATATATATATATATATATATATATATATATATATATATATATATATATATATATATATACATATACATATACAAATACATATAATATATATATATATATATATATATATATATATATATATATATATATATATATATATATATATATATATATATATATATATATATATATATATATATATATATATATATATATATATATATATATATATATATATATATATATATATGTATGTTATATATGGTTTTCTGTTTTCTACACCACTTGATTGCTGATTCTTTATATTTAAGGGGAAAATCATGAGACAGTGGGGGTTACAGGTAGACCCACAGTGGATGGTCCAAATGTGTGGGATTTAGGGGTCACAACCCTCGTCAAGGGTTGGGGCCACGATGCCTCTCTATGGAAAACACCTAGAGATAGTCGAGGTTTCCTTCTGACTAATCTTTAAATTTAATTAACCTCCTACTGCTTTCTCCTATTTTACAGGCAGAGACCATTTCTCTAATTCGCAGGTCATAGCCAGTGACACCATGTGGAGCCAAGCCCCAAGCAACCTCCTGAAGCTTTCTATGGCACCAACTCCATACATCAGCAGTTAGTCTGCATCTTGCTGCAGTGAATCGCTGTCCATCAGACAATTGACTCTTTGTCAGGGTGGGTGCTCACTTTCCATTCACACTTGATTAATTATGACCATAGGATCAGACACCGCCCAAGAGAAGCTCAGATATCTTCACCCAGAATCTTTTGTTCAAGCATCACCAGGAAGCAAACACAGTATGTCCAGGGGAGGAAAATGTACTTTCTCTCTGACTCGCTTTTATTATTTGTCTCTCACATTTCACAATTCAAGGAAATCCCCTTGTATCTTAACTCAAAAAGTGAACTTATCATATACGGTGGGTGATACTTGTAACAGTGCATAATGTTAAACATTCCCATTGCCAAGAAGTGAGTAGATTAATGTGATACCCTCCAACTTGTGTGTTAACTCATGTCTAGAGAAATAGTACTCAGTTAGTAGTCTTACCTGGAATTATTTCACTACCAGAAAAATTATTTCACTTCCAGGAGTGCTATCAGTGCTCTTTACCAATGTAGCCATTTTTCTGTGTTCCTGATTGCCAGAGGAATCCACCCGAACCCAGGCTGATATCATTACATTGCTGATTGGCTTAATCACCGCTTGCGTATGGCCATCTACATACACCCTTTTATGTTAAATTGATGCATTAATCACCAATTTAGTTAATAACTGGTGTGGCTTTTACACATGTTCCTAGTTAGTTTTGTCCATCATTCCCTCTGTTAGATTTACCATCTTGTGAGTGTAAAATAACATAGTGTTAAGAAACATATTCTCACTTGGTGACCTTCCATTTATTAATATTACTTTTACCATTCTGTTTGTGGTCTTCAAAGGGTTTTGTAAGGCTATAATTAGCAAAGATAACATAAAACGCAGTCCCCCCCTCATAATTCATAACATTGCCGAACTTCTCAGTACATTGCTAATTAGTGGGAACTAGATTTAACATAAAAATTCAAGTATAATCACTCCCCCCCCACAATTTTTAACAAATGAAATGAGCCTGCACATCAATTCTCAACAGGCAATCTGGAACCAGAAAACGTAAAGTATTGCTGTTTTGAACAGAAGATACAATTTTTCACTCGGACTCATTAATAGGAAAGTGCAAATTAGTGAACAATGCACGGTACATTTTTGTGAATAGGAAGTGTCGACTCGTCACTTAAAGAATTTAATATTCATGTGAACCTGTAAATTCAGAGAGTTAAGCATAGGAGAAAAGTCAGTTAGTTGCATGATAGTGAATTAGCAAGGGAGCCTGCATTGAGAGAAAAGTGCATAGTTTCTCTTCAATTAGGGAAGTGGAATTTACTACCTCCTTGTAGGATAGGAATTGCCGCATTGGCAACCCGCCACAGCCACACCAGGCTCCTCCAGCTACCCAATCCTTGAGAGTGATGGTAGGCACCCTCATGAAGATACAATCTCCCGACGAAAAATCGGAAGTGCTGGTTAAATCTTATCTGTCACCCTGGGACTTGACGAGGCTAGGCAGCAAGACATCCAAAACCTCCTCCTTATCCTCAAGTAGTGCAAGACCTGCTGGGATGTACCTCTCATCGAGCATTCTACCCAGGTGGAGTAGGCAACCCATCCCATTGTGCATGGATACTACAAAGTGAATCCTCAGAGTGCAGAATAAATAAAGGCTCAGTCCTTGATCATCCTTAGTCGTTTTAATACCAAACGAAGGTGGTGGGAACTGGCTCTGCATCGACTTCAGGAAACTGAATGAGGAGACCATACATGAGCCGTATCTGATACCCTGCATCGAGGTCTCCCTAGGCAGCCTAGGTCAGGCGCCATTTCTAAGTAAAATAGACTTAGAAAAGGGGTGCTGGCAGGTGCCACTGTCAGAGGAGTCCAGACTCTTAACAGACGTCACTACTCCTTCAGGCCACTAAGAGTGTCAGGTAAAGCCATTTGGGCTTAAGAACACCCCAAGCTGCTTCCAGCATCTCATGAATCAGGTCTTGACCAATATACCCAACTGCATCGTGTATTTGGATGACATCACCATCTACGCAATGATCTAGGAGGAGCACTTACAGATCGTGGCAAAAGTCCTAATAGTGCTCCAAAGGGCCAACCTGGTGGTCAACGTAAAAAAATGCCAATTTGGTGTGGCAGAGGCCACCTATTTAGGTTACGTTGTCAGCGAAGGGAAGTTGATGCCCAAGAATGCCAATGTCCAAGCCATCAGTGAAATGCCATATCCAACCATGAAAAAGGATGCGCAGAGGTTCTTGGGGATGGTGCAACATTTTCGGAGGTTCATCCCGAATTTCTTGGAGGCAGCCACTCTCATAACCAACCTATTTAAGGGAACCAGCCATTCTGCTGTACCCCTGAGTACATGCAAGCGAATGGCAACCTCAAGGGAGTCTTAATTACCAAACCAGTACTAAGAATACTGGACTACGACCAGCCATTCTACCTGGTGGCAGATGCCAGTAAAGTGGGCTTAGGGGCAGTCATGTTCCAAGAGAGGGACCAGCTCTGCCATCTCATTGCTTACTATTCAAAAGAGCTGAACCTGAAAAAAAAATGAGGTACAGCACAATCAAGAAAGAGCTCTTGGAAATGGTCCTCGAAATGAAGCATTTCGAAGCATACCACGCTGATCACAAATACTCCTTGACAGTCCTTACAGATCACAACCTGTTAGTCTATATCACAAACTTCAGAAATCAAAATAAGTCTAATGCGGTAGTGCCTATATTACCAGGACTGTAACTGGAAGATCTAACATATCACAGGCACCCACAATAAAATTGCTGATGTGCTCTCTCAGCAGTAAGCCCGTATGCAGGACCTTGTAGACATTATTTGTAACCTGCAAAGTAAATTATCCCACTTCTCATATGTATAAGAGCTGCTAAGCTCCCATGGTACCCTTGGCACGATGCCCCTTTAAACAGAGTGTTCTTGGTACCTTAACAAGAGAAGGTTGCCCAGTTTATGTCTCATGTAGTTGCATGAAAATTAAGTCCAATATAATGCATTAGAACTGTTCTCTAGCCACAACAAACTGAAGAGAATGTCCTAGCTATTTCAGAATTTCTGTTTCATTTTATGCTACATCTTGTTCCATTTGAAATTATTGTAATTTGTTTATATGTATCACAGAGTAACTAACTTGATGGTATTTCAATATTATTACCTGTATTTTGCTAATTATCACTTAGTATGGTGCTGCATTAGCTTGAATCTGTGTATTGTGCTAAGATCACATTTTGACTGTCTTATTAGACAGCTCAGCTAAATATCCGCAGACGCCCGTAAGCTAGTGTTAGGCACATTAGGGTAAGTAAGCTAGTAAGCTCAATCCTCCTGCTGGGATAACTTAGATTTAGACTATTTTACATTTGCATGGGCAAAGACCCATTAAGAGGAAATACTTAACCTAACTGATACCAACAGCTCGCTAGAACAAAACTTCATGGCCAAAGGGGAGGAATATCGTCTTAAAGAGGGAGCTTTTATGGTTTTCTACCCCGCTGGATCGCTGATTCTTTGTATTTAAAGGGAAAATCATAAGACAATGGGGGCAGAGGCAGAGCTGCCTAGGATGGAGTAAATGTGTAGGATTTAGGAGAGGTTGTATGAAGCAGTGCTGAACCACTGTTCCAAGCACATGTGCCTGTATCTCAGCTCTTCTAGAAGAGCCTTGCTACATGTAAATTCATGCCCATGCTTGTGTCACAGTAATTAATTTTAATGTAATGTAAATCTATGTATTAATTGTCCCTGAGTCTAATTCCTGCTCCCCAGTGATCGTTTTCCCTTTTGTTTTGCTCACGTGTAATGATCTTCTGTTGCAATAAGGTAAGCAACAAGCAAGTAAGCTAATACATCCATTTACATAACAGTATATATGTATACATATACATACATACATACATACATATATATATATATATATATATATATATATATATATATATATATATATATATATATATATATATATATATATATATATATATATATATATATATATATATATATATATATATATATATATATATATATATATATATATATATATATATATATATATATATATATATATATATATATATATATATATATATATATATATATATATATATATAGATATATATATATACATATATATATATATATATATATATATATATATATATATATATATATATATATATATATATATATATATATATGAATGTCTTTTTCCTGTAATACTACAGTGTAATAATGAAAATAAGAAGGCCCATAAAACACTATTTAAACGTTGAAACCATATATTTCGGGCACTTGTTTCTGTGCCCCTGTTCACTGGTAGAGAATATGGACAGGTGGAAAGTTACAATGGTATATATACAAAAAACATGAAGGTGTGGCCTTAGGCCTCCGATGTTAAAGGTGGCGTTTTCTAGAAGGATTATATTGACCAAATTCCTAGTGGTTTTGGCCTCGGTAGCTCCCGTTTGGCGATGGATCTGGCGGTCGCGTTTCTTGGGTCATCTTCTTCAAAAAGGGTGCGAGATTAAGGTGTCAATGGCGTCCGATTTCCAATGTCCTCCTGACAGGTTCATATTGTTGGTTTGATTGATGATAGCAGATTATACAAAAGAAAGATGCTGGAATCTGCTATCATCAATCAAACCAACAATATGAACCTGTCAGGAGGACATTGAAATCGGGACGCCATTGACACCTTTAATATATCGCAAAAAGAAGATGACCCCAAGAAACGCGACCGCCAGATCCATCGCCAAACGGGAGCTAATGAGGCCAAAACCAATAGGGAATTTGGTCAATATCCTCCTTCTAAGAAACGCCACCTCCTTAACATCGGGAGAGGCCTAAGGCCACACCTTCATGTTTTTTATATATACCATTGTAACTTTCCACCTGTCCATATTCTACTAGTGAACAGGGGCACAGAAACAAGTGCCCGAAATATATGGTTTCAACGTTTAAATAGTGTTTTATGGGCCTTATTATATTTTATATATATATATATATATATATATATATATATATATATATATATATATATATATATATATATATATATATATATATATATATATATACTGTATATATTACATATCTACATTTTCCTATAGAGAAATATAGACACTAATAATGGAAACCAATCCTTAGTGGGTTTACATCATGAATTAATGTGCTCTTAACCTTTCGCCCACCGATGTCTATTATAAACGTCATCCAAATCCAAGTCCTTCGCGTTTTGATGACTTACGCAAACGTCAAACTAAAAAGAAGAAAAAAAAAGTTGCATAAACCAGCAATCAAGATCAAGGTCATTTACAGCGAGTGTTCTGACATTCTTTTATACAAATGTATCATATATGTTTTGTATAGTTTTATACTTGTATTCTATAATTATATTATTTATCTTTTTTTGTGCCCGTGAGAGAGAGAGAGAGAGAGAGAGAGAGAGAGAGAGAGAGAGAGAGAGAGAGAGAGAGAGAGAGAGATTTTATCAATCTGTAACCTGTACGTTTATTAATTTTATAATTACATCATTTATCTTTTTCTTCTTCTTCTGAGAGAGAGAGAGAGAGAGAGAGAGAGAGATAGGCGAACGAACACTTCACTGAGTGCTACTTATTTTACGGAAAACGTGACGTTATATTGTCATTCCTTTTTCATGTTTTCATCGGTATAATGACAACTTTTACATTGCAATAATTAGGCAATTTACCTGGGTGTACTATGGATAACAAACGATGACTTTGTCGCAAACAGTTTTTTGTGGTAAATTTGTTTGGGGGAAAAAGTGCAAAATTTTTCGTATCTCTTACTTTCTACTCATTGTTTAACCCACGTAAAAATTATTTTGTGGGGCTTTTTATGCCAATGTATAGGAGGCTTGTTTTACTTCTAAATGCAACAAAATTGAGCGGACTACCTTGAACTTCGTCAGAGCTAAGCGTCTTTGAATAAAAAAGCTAATGTTGTTATTGGAACTTCTCCCTAGTTCACCCACAATTTTTACATTGAACTTAATAACCTCCTTTCTGACACCCTTTCTACCATCTTGCTGTCCAGCCATTCTAAATCCCTCTTTTCACTGCCTTAAGCACTGACTGTATAAGTGCCCCAGAATTTAGCCTGGGAGCCTCATTTTCATGAATCAGTCAATCAGCCTTCAGCCTGAATAATGTTGTTCTACAATGCTTGAGTAATAGTACACTTAGTCAGCTTTTATCTAGTATACAAAAGGATACTTAATATCTGGCTGTTATTATTCACAAGAACAATTATATATCGATTTTCCTCAACCGTTTGAGGTTTCGAGACTTGCTGATGTAAAGAAGAGGTCTTGTAATAATTTCCATCGAGAAGGTATATCTAGAACCGTAAAATAGAGTTACGGCAACTCCAGAAGTCCCGTACTTATGTCTCCCCAGGATCGCCTTGACTTTAAAGCTATCTGAATTTCTCTCTCGATCGCAAGGTCATGTAATATCACGATTGTTGCCAAACAAAATCCAGTGCATAGAAAATATCAAAAATATTTTCGATATTGTGTACGGTAAAGACCAACCTAAAGTTAAAAAGTAAAAGAAGCATTATTGAAAATGAAGTGTAAAACAGAGAGACAGGCAGACAGACAGACAGAGACAGAGAGAAATAACTAATGTTAAGTAAATGTTAAGTAAAGAATGATGGAAATAAGTCAACGGAATATCAAACGACGAGAGAGAGAGAGAGAGAGAGAGAGAGAGAGAGAGAGAGAGAGAGAGAGAGAGAGAGAGAGAGAGAGAGAGAGAGAGAGAGAGAGAGAGAGAGAGAATAAATTTTGTTGTTAGTATAAACCTACATCTCAAAACTTCCATAAGACACGAACTTCTGGAAAGAAAAGTTATACTTCCAGGTTCAGATGTTCGTTAATATACGATACTTTGTATATGGAGTCAGATGGAATACCGTGAACAAAACATCAAACAAATAAGAGAAAAGACGAAAATAAAAAAAAAAGGCAGAGCAACTGATACACAGAAGGACATGCAAACCATGGAAGTGAAAATCAGGAGGAGATTTTGAGGAAATCATGACGGTCTTGTCATTTTTGCCTCGTTGCGCAGTGGTAGCGAGGGAGGTCTGAGTTCCATCCTCGATTCGGACGAGATAGGAGGATGTGGCAAATACTGAATCTTTGACTATCCCGTATTTTTTTCTTTCACTTCACAGCGAATAAAAAAATATTTTTTTTTTTCTGCAATTAGATGAAAATTATAACCTGGTCTGTGTCCTTGAACTTTGGCCCTTGAAGATCAGATTTTGTATATCAAACTGACATCATATAGTCTATGATTATATTTAAAAAGTGATTAATGCTTAGATTATTCTTTGGGAAAAAATAAAGCTTTCGTGTTTAATGGTATGCAACAACTATAACAAGCTATTACGCCAAACGAAACGTGGTAAGGATTCGTCAATTTCGCCAACAGGCAATGAGAGAATGGCGATGTAATGGCAGACACAAAATATGACGGGCCCGGAAGGCCTTCTCACAGGAGGCGACTCTTGTGTCACATACAAGAGAAGAAAGGAAACACAGCAGGAAATAAGCCCAAGAAAGAGTATTTCAAAAACGTCAGTTACGACAAGAATAACAATATCATTAATAACTACATCGCAAATATTTTACATATTGCTATTTGTATTCTCTCTCTCTCTCTCTTCTCTCTCTCTCTCTCTCTCTCTCTCTCTCTCTCTCTCTCTCTTCTATCCTATAAGATTATTTTATGAAACGTTAGGATCCCATTTACAAATGTCAATTCCACCAGCCTGTTGCAAAATTGAATTAGGTTCACAGGATGTAATTACCTGACTTTTGTGCCGTGAACGAAAGCCAAATTAGGAAATGTATTAGCTCTGTGAGAGATCTAAGGACAGTATATATATATATATATATATATATATATATATATATATATATATATATATATATATATATATATATATATATATATATATATATATATATATATATATATATATATATATATATATATATATATATATATATATATATATATATATATAAATATATATATATATATATACTTATATATATATATATATTGTAATGAACTTCTATGTTCACAAAAATATTTAAATATTTAGGAGTGGCAAGAACAGGCTCTTTTTAATTTTTACGATCAGTGCCACAAAGGATTAATTAAAGTCAAGGGCAAGATCACCAACAGAGCAAAAAAAAAAAAACACTCAAAGATGATAACGAAAATGCTAAACAAAACTTAATTATTTATTACAAAAATTAAATATTGATAATTACTTAAATGAAACCCCACAAAAGAGCTGAATAAGGGTGTACAAAACCTTCACTAAAAGGAAAACAACTTATTCTTAGAGTTCTGAAAAACTTTAGTATGAGAGAATGAAAGGGGAAGATCCTTAATCCTAATTTTTACAAATAAACCTTAATATTACATATATAATAAAAACCACCTAAAATAATCGTCGAGTATTAATCTTAATTAACACACGCCCTGGGTGAAAGTACGTGATGAATTTATATAAGACGTTAGAACCACACATGGCTGTCCAAAAACGAACTTGAAATCACAAGGAGTCTGCAGCCGAGGATACAGTACACACACGACATCACAATGTCTATATAAAGTGCACAGTTTATATCCTTACCAGCTATCAAAAAGATTTCCAGGCGTTTTCACGACTCCGGAGGTTGGCAGGACGTACATGCAGGGCGAGAGAAAGACAGGTGTCAAAGGCAACAGGCGAGTCCAGGGATGCAAAGTTGAATACTGGATGCAGGGAAGCACAGGCAGTGCCTCCAGAACGCACGGGAAGGGCGTCTGACAGCAGCAAAGAAGATGTCCTGAGAGTAGCAAACAGTCTCCAGAGGAAAAATCCAGCAACGTCCCTCCAAGTACAGAAGGAAATCCTCAAAGCTGCAATGAAAATTCAAATGGCGAATCCTGGCATGAAAAAAGGTCTCAAAACATCCAAGATAGGAGCGAACACTGCCTTCATCTCAGCCAAGAAGTCCCCACCAAACGTGAGGCAGCGAAAGGAATCACCAACAAGCATTTTAGCCAAACAATTACATGAAAAGAGAAACAAAACTTCATGGGCGAGGGTACCAATTAAAAATAGAAAACCTTCAGTAGAGCGAAAACAACCTTAACCAGCTTTTCTTGTGGCACAGAATAAAATAAAATTTAAATTAACTAAAAGTAATTTACTTTAAAAGGCCACGAATAAAAGAAAATTAAGCTAATTATTTACAGCTCCCACCAAAAAGGAAAAAAATAATTTATTATTTTTATAAAGAATTCAATAAAACTTAAAAAAAAAAAGACCAATAAGCTTGAAAAAATTTAAGAAAAAGAAAACTTTACGTTAAGTCTACTACCCTTAAAAACAAATAGCAAAATAACAAATAATAGCAAATAATAACTAAGTAACAAACAAAGAAATAGAGAACCCTAAAAAAAAAGAAAAGTTGTTAATAATGAGGTAACTTCAAAACTACCACCAACAAATTAAACCTTCTCCGAAGGCTCTTTGATAAAGTATCAGAACAACATTACTTTTGCCAGAGATGTGTTGATATTAAGGTTATACTGCAGAATAAGACTCTGCGTAAGATACGCCTGATTTTGTTTTTGAATTTATTTATAAAAATAAGTGGATATGATCCGTTAATCACATTTATTGTAGTTGGGAGGGCACAGGGCATACTTCAAAGTGAACAAGAGCTTTCACTAAACATAGGGCCTTCTACCATAGAGTACCTCCTTCCTCTGCTCTGTAACAACTCCTTTGAGAAATATATTACAGGACGAGTCGTTCCATCGGAAGTCTCTGAAGAAGAGCAGCATCTAAAACTTACATCACTGGCATCTGTCGCTAAACAAAAAGGGAGAGAAAATCTGGTGAATGTAACAAAGGAAAACTTATTATGAAGCATTTAATTCAAACGATTCCTGACAATCGTCATCCCAAATAAATTTCATGTCCTTCTTCAAAAAGATTAGTTAAGGGATGAGCAATGTCGAAAAAGTTTTAAATAAAACCCGTGTAATAAACCTTACCATGCCCAGAAAACGTCTTACACTCTCTCCTATTTTGAGGTGCTGGAAACTCTAAAATTGCCCTCCCACATTTGTTCTTCTTAGAGATTTTACCCAGGTTTATCTCGTGGCCCAAGATAAACTACCTTGGCCTGAGCAAAATCACTCTTCCTTAAGTTAACTACCAAACCAGCCCTTCAGAACCTCAAATAGAGCTCTTAACTCTCTTAGATGAGTCTCCCCAATCGTCGCTATAAAATTATTAAGTCATCAATATACTAAACATCCTTCTAAATCACAAGTAAAATTCATAGAGTCTTTGAAAGGTGGCAGCTGCATTTTTCATACAAATGGCATAACCTTTGCATTCATACAGCTGTCAATTGTCACAACGCAGAAATTTTCCTTGCCCTGGTGAAAGCCTCGACCTGCCAGTAACCTCAACAAGTCAAATTTGCTAATATATTTAGCAGACCCAATACGGTTGATACAATCTTTCCACCGAGGCAAAGGGAAGGAGCCTGTCTTCGTAAATCACTAACCTTGCGATAATCGTGCCATAGTCTATGCTGACCACCCTCCTTTTTACCAAGACTACTGAGAGCCCATGGACTGTGACTGGCTCTACGAGATCGTGGTCCAGCATATACTTACTTCGTCTTTAACGATGTCCCTTTTGGAGGGGTTCAACCATACGGACTCTGTTTCAGGGTTGTGCCTCCCCACATCAACATCGTGTTCTAAAATATTAGTTCGTCCTGGTGCATCCTGAAATAAATCTTATAATCATAATTAACTTAGTTACGACGTTTATCCTTATCCAGATGCTGAAATTTAACATCAATGTTATCAAGAATACTTGAATTATTGCACAGACCATCAGGTCCCACTTGATAATTTAATGTCACCATAGATATACTTCTACCTCTACCAGTGACACTGGTCTCTACGTTCCTACCTCTACTTTCTACTGACAAAAAGGCTTAACATATTAACATGACAAATTTGGGTTTTTTCAACGTCTTCAGGGGTCTCAATAAGGTAATTCACGTCATTCAGCTTCTTGAGTACTCCACGGACCTGAAAATCGAGCCTTGAGTGGATTCCCAGGAATGGAAGCAATACCAAGACTCCTGTCTCCTGGACTCAAAATGTCTCATTTGGGTACAACATCGTAATTTGTGTCATAGTAGCTTGATTTTGTTAAATTTTCCCGGGCAAAGGTCCAAGCTTTTTACGCAATTTCTCCTGTAAATTAGATACATAATCTAAAAATATCCATATCAGGGTTTCTCCTCCCAGTGTTCCTCACAACATCTAATGGACCACGAACACAATGTCCAAAAATAAGCGAAAGGGAGAGAAACCCAACGTCTCATTCGGCGTTGACCTGATTGCAAACAGAGCATAAGGGATCTCTTTATCCCAGTCACAACCAGTTTCTAAACAAAAATTTTTTAATATAGATTTAAGGGTTTGTGGAATCTTCCACTTGGCCCTGACTCTCAGGGGTGATAAGTGAGTGGAAGTAAATGGTCAATCCCCTAACTCATTCATTTTTCATTTAAAGTACCTACCGTGAAAGTTTGTTCACCGCCACTGAATAATTTTGGGAATTCCAAACCTCGTAAAGAAGCCAACCAATGCCCCGGACAATTTTTTCCCTCTAATAATTGGCAGAGCGGAACAGCCTCAGGGAAACGTGACATCCTATCAACCATTGTCAAAATATATTCATGTCCCTGAGCGTCCGCGGTAAAGGACCTTACAACATCAATAATCACTTCCAAAAGGTTCTCCCACTGACGGAATAGGAATTAAGGAGCTTTAGGAATTTTTCTTGTTCTGGCTTCCCAATTTGAGCTGACAAACCTACAAGATAATACGTGTCGCTTATACATCGTGACGTATCCCAGGCCAGAAAAAATGTTGTTTTACTTTGAAAAGCTCTGACCCAGAAATGCCCTGAAAGGTTATTCTCATGAGCTAAAAATAATAATTTAGAACGGTATCGTTCTGGAATTACCAATTGCTTTCAACCTCTACCTGGTCAGCAGGTGCATTAGCTGATCTACTGACTCTATACACCAAGCCTCCTTCTTTAAGAAAACAGGTCTTGATAAATCATTAATATCACAATCATCAAAATCAGAAAATTCATTTGTTTGGGCTTTTTTAAAGCCTGGGACATCCCATTCAATATCATTAAACAAAATATCTTACTACTATTATTACTACTACTCGTCACAGTGTCAGTCGTCTGTCTATTTATTTCATCCATATGTAAATTGATATTCGAGATCAATCTTTCATGCACGAGAACGAGTAATAACAGAGACAGATTCCAACACAGAACCATCAAAACAACACTCATCTTCCCTATCTCCGTAAGAGTCAAAATTGGGAAATACCTGCTTCTGGTCATGTAACACCAAATCATTAGCAAACAACATGTCAACACTGGGAATAGGTAAACTGTCGACCACTGCCAGTTTTACTGTACCTCATAATAATCTGTTTCTAGATACATAGTTTCGAGAGGCTAGGAGGCAACCGTGTTAGGAAATCCTCCCAAAACTACAAAATCATTAGTTTGAAAATTCAAACCCATTAGGTACAGACTTTCTCAAAATTAAAGATTGTGCTGCACCAGTGTCACAAAGAATCTTAACACTACGTCCCATCTGTTTGTTACCATCAGTGAAACCGTCCATTCGATATATACTTAGCAAATTTCAGTCACTTATTATTTTCAGGTAATAATTTTTCTTTGGAGACTTCTCCGCAGAAACAACACCAACACTCTGTTCTTTCTCCAAATAATTTTTCATGGCAAGCAATTTGTCTTACATGACCTTTCCTATTACATCAATAACAACTTAACCTAGACTCCTGAGATTCTCACGTCCACTACCACCACCAGACCTACTACTATTCACGAAGCTACGTGACTCACACACTACCATTTCTACCACTATTTACGTTATTACGGTTTACATTTGCATTCTGGATCAAAATCATTCAACCATTTCTGATAAGGTTTTCCTGTCAATTATTTCCATTAAGAGAAGAGAACTTTAGAATTTCCTTCTTTACTGAGTCATGCCTGTGTGCAAGGGAGTATTCATCAGAGGCATTGCCACCTCCTGCAAAGAATCAATTTTAAACTCCTCTAAATGAATCTTTAGCCCCTCGACACAGACCGGCTTAAATTCTTCTGTCAAAAATTAACTCCTAAATTTGTCAAAAGAATCAACCTTTGACTTTTACCCAGTCGTCCATGAACTGTTCTTTTCTTTCGCGCGAATTCCACGAAAGTCATATCCGGACTCTTCTTAAAATTTCAAAATTTTTGCCTATACGCCCCGGAACAAGATCATAAGCTTTCAGAATTATTGCCTAACGGAGTCATAATCAGATGACAAGTCCTCGTTAAGCTTTATTGTACACACGCTGAGATTTCCCTTTAAACGACACTGGACTAAAGTGGTCCATGTCACGAGGGCCAATTCAGCTTTTTAGCAATCCTTCAAAAGCAATACAAAGAATTCGGGGACATCTTCTTTCATTAAATAGGGAACAAGTTTAAGGGCACTTAACAAATTAAATTTGTCATTATCACAACGATTACTACCAATTAATATTAGCTGACAGCTGCAATTTCAACAATTGAATTTTATGATCCCTCTCCTTCTCTCTCTCTTCAGCCTGCAACTGCAGAGCTTTAAATTCCAACTTTTAATCTTTGCTTGTTCCTCAAAATACTCAATTCCCAGTTCATTTACCCGGACCATCATTTACATCATTACCTTCATTACCCATTTCCTATTTGTATTACTAACGCCGTCCTCTTTCTCCTCCACATCCCTGGCACTTACCTCTCCTTTCATTTTCTATACATTTCCTTACTTCATTCTTTATTTTCTCAAAAGTGACACTATCCAGGGTTTCTTTATAGACCTAGTGGCTTTAATGACTTCAAATAAAAGCTGACCTTTCCTAACTTCTGAAGC
>NC_089786.1:30446986-30463988 GCF_040412425.1 Macrobrachium rosenbergii
GATCCTGGTAGGATTCACAGCTGACTTGTACCTCAGGGACTTTTTGCTTGTTGTCCATAAGTTTTCCTGTTTAGTCATTTATTAGCCTTGTACGTGCAAACTGAAATGTATTCAGTCATAGTTCCTGTCTTTGATTTGGTACATGGCGATTAATGAGGGCTAGAATTATAAGCGGTTACATGAGATAAGAAAAGGTCTTACTGGTAATCACTGGATTTTAACTTTTTTTCGCAAATGTTTGGAATATTATGGTAAAAAAATAAATAAATAAAAGACTTGTTCCACAACATCAAAGCTAAATAATTTCTTTAGATTAAAGCTCGCTCTCTAATGTCTTCGAAAATTAGTTTTATCCTTAAATAAAACTTTTTGATAGCTAGTCTCAGTACGATTCTCACTCTAAAGATTGGCTTCCTTCATGAACGCTATTAAGCAAATATCTCACATGTTAAGAAAATGAACACGGCCTTCCATTACTGAAGTAAAGTAAAATATTTTCTTTTATTTTAAATGAAATTCTAAAGTACTTGAATGCATTTCAGTGAGTTGATGTCGTTAGAATCCTTGTACATGAAGAGAGAGAGAGAGAGAGAGAGAGAGAGATAGAGAGAGAGAGAAGGAGCCTACCATATCGCTTCCGTCGAATTGTATCATTTCGGTTTTGGTCTCCCCCTCGGATGTCTTCCCCTAAAGGAAAAAGGCCTTCCCTTGATCTCTCTCTCTCTCTCTCTCTCTCTCTCTCTCTCTCCTCTCTCTCTCTCTCTCTCTGTCCTTCTTCCGTCTGGGTGTCTGGGACTCAGTCTTTTCCCATCTCTGTTTCAATCTATCAGTCTGTCTTTTTTATAACTAGGCACTAACTGAAATGTCATTTTCCAGGCTCATTGTATACTGAACATTACATGAATAATGGTAACAATTTCTAAATTTCCATTGCATCAACAGCAGTAGTAATAATAACTTCAGTGATAATAATGTTTATACTATTGCTAATACAACTAATGACGTTTCATATATTGCTCTATTCTGTTTGTGTGTGTGCACACCAACTACACTTGGTGTAGTGTAACATCGCCCTTGTAAATTTCCACAAATCTCCCAATGTGTATATAAAATAAACAAGTAAAAAATGCGCCGAAGTTTCTTCGGCACAGTTGATTTTTCTGTACTGCGTATAGTGCTGTTTAAAACTATCAGCTACGACCGGTAGCGCTCCAGTTGCTCCCCAGATGCGGTAGTGACGGTGTTTTGCACGCTCCGGAAAGCGCTGCCAGACGCACTATTCATGGCTACCTTTAACCTTAAATAAAATAAAAACTACTGAGGCTAGAGGGGTTTGCAATTTGGTATGTCTGATGATTGGAGGGTGGATGATCAACGTACCAAGTTGCAGCCCTCTATCCTCAGTAGTTTTTAAGATTTAAGGGCAGCCAGAAAACTAAAACCAGTTCCTCAAGCAAATTTTCACCATTAGGCTTCAGAAATCCATTACCTACGGAAAACTCATCGTCGCACAAGTCTTGCGGATTGTCACTGCCTCTTCTTTTGTTACTAATAATAAAGCTTCTTTTAGGGTTACTGTGGTTTCATTTTAAAAGAAAGGACTGAAAAAATTCCGTTCATTTGTAAGTAAAATCGATCACTTTAGGCTGTTCTTCGAAAGTTGTAGACAAACTCTGCGATTTCTACTCTTCCTTCCTAATAAAATGTATTTCTATCATTGACTCAAATACTGTTTATTATAATTTTGTAAAGGACATCCTGAGAGCTTTTTGCTTTTGCCGAATGCTTGATAGCCATTTATAAGTAGATGCTCATCCATAGCAACCGAAAAACAGAAGTCTTAATATACCAGACACTTGTTAGACTAATCTTTGACTACAAAAAGAATGAACCATTTCTTCGGACTCGTTTTTGAGTGTCCGAGGAATATGAGTGTGTTCATCTTGGAGTCTTTTATTAGGGCGATTGATAACCAAACATTTTCACATTATTTTGTTTATTGTGGCTAATGTGCAGTATTATTATTATTATTATTATTATTATTATTATTATTATTATTATTATTATTATTATTATTATTATAAGGATAAAAACAATTATTGGCTGACAAATTAAGAAATTTCCATCAAAGTTAACTAGAGTGAAATTATTAAATGTTAAAATCTGACTGTTGCTATACCTAAAGTAATAAAAGAATTATGATGACTTAGAGTGAATAATGAGCATGTTAATTATACAAGACCTCAGGGTCATTTACTGTGTCGTAAAAATGAAATGTGTATTTCACAAGAAACTTTTCCACATGATCTTGCTAATAATTTGTTTCCATAAACCCTGGAATATGCTGCATTAGAGTTGAAAAGAAATTTCGGTTCTTCATTTCATACATGACTGAAGAGGAATCACGAAGACGTTCAATCGAACGCATGACCAAAATAAATACCACTATACTGGAACATAAAACTTCTTGTATTCTCATTTATTTATTATTAGGGTCAGAAAGCTGTTCCGTAAACATGAAAAACATGCATGCAAAATAATAAAGAGCAGAAAAATATGCAGCACTAGTTAATGGTTACTTATTTTTTGGCATTCCGAAGGACGTAATAACCTTCACTATGACCTCATGTATTTTAAAACATCAATGGATAAAAAGATTATATTTAAAGAAATCATCCAGAGATGTGATGCTTTGTGTCGATATTAATAATCTTTGCAGGGTAACAAAAAATTAAATAATTCTTGCAAGATATATGTATTTTTTTTTCACCATTAAAATTTCACATAGTGTTATTATTCTCTATTATACGAGTCGAACGTCCAAATATTTCGTTTTATTCGTCCATGGTGAGGACATAAGATACTCTTCCCTCCTAAAAATTTTCGAAAGCCTTTCGTTCTTTTTCTCTCAATTTCTTCAACTGTTCATGCCCTAAAAATTGTATTAGCAGAAACATTAAGGGGTTTTCCTGTGTCTTGTTGTAGCAAGAGAGCTTGTCGCCTTGAAGTTTTAAACTCACTCAGTCTGTGTGCACATGCAACTCTCTCCCTTTTTATATAGTTTATATATAACTAAAGATAAAATCCACAGAAGAAGCAAACACTGGAGTGCTGTGAGTCCTTTCGACACATGTCCTTCTACATTAGCAGACTGAAGAAATATAAAAGTATGTTTTACAAAGAAAGCTCATATAAATGACAGATGGTGTTATAAAGGAAACATGTGCCTGGAACCAACACAATTGAAGAATTGGTAGAACTGCCAAAATAGGGTTAAATATTTAAGAGGTTTACAAAGGATTAGGATCAACCGTTCAGAAATAGGGACAGGATAATTAAAAGATTATACAGGGTTGACTGTCCACCCAAAAAATATTGGTACAACAAATAATTCTCCTTTTTGTAGACAATAATAATTTTTACAAGATGAACATTTTACAAATAAAAATTATATTAAACATACGGACACATAGAAAATATATATCAAGTAACTAACTTGTAATTAAGTCTGATTTTATCTTTTAGGTCATTTTTGAACATTTTTTCTACTACAGGGGTCCCAAATAATACATGCCAGGGCTAAGGTTAAATTACAACTGGAAGTAAGCTGGATAATAGCGGACTCCAACAGATTTCTTGAAGAGAAATCTTTCGATCTGGCAATCACTGAACTTTCAGTCCAATTTATCCTGTGGAGTTTCACTTAAATGAATGAATATAGCATTGGATGCTTGTCCAGTTTGACTGAATACTTATGTTGCTTAATAGGTACAGTACATCTAAATCTTTGCTAGATTGGCCAATATAAAAAAGAGGGCAGTCCAAACACGGAATTTTATATATTATGTTGTTGTTTTCTTTTAGGGCTATTTTAATTAACATTCTTTTGAGTGTGTTATTATAAGAAAAACGAGGTGGACATTAAAAGGTTTTAACAATGATTTTATGTTTTTCAAAACCACTAAAATAAAGGCAAGCTAAGAATGTTCTTAGGGGTTTCTTTCTTCATGTTACTTTCACTATAAAACTTTTGTTATAACAAATATCTAGTATATGTGAAGGTTAACATATATCTGTCCCTATTTTTCTTATGTATTAATTTCTTGATCCAAATACTGGGGACTGACAATGCGCAAAGCTCATAAAAAACATAGAGGAAAAAATTGATATTTTGATGTCAAGTTGATGGCGTGAATAAAAATGGACATAAGTTAATTTTTTATTTGTAAAAATGTTCATCTTGCAAAAATTATTATTGTTTACAAAAAAAGAGAATTATTTTGTTGTACTAATATTTTTTGGGTGGTCAGTCACATCCTGTATAATCTTTTAATTGTCCTTTCCCTATTTCTGAACGGTTGATCCTTTATCCTTTGTAAAACCTCTTAAATATTTAACCTTTTTTTGGCAGTTCTACTAATTCTTCAGTTGTGTTGGATTCCAGGTACATACATTTCCTTTATAACCCCATCTGTCATTTATATGAGCTTTCTTTGTAAACTTACTTTATATTTCTTCAGTCTGCTAAGTAAAGGACGTAAGTGTCGAAAGGCCTAGCTGCACTCAGCGTTTCCGTTTCCTTCTGTAAATTTTAACTTTATTTATATATTCATCACGTTCCATGTTTCGTGATCAGGTATACATAGTTTATATGTATATATATATATATATATATATATATATATATATATATATATATA
The DNA here is from genome assembly GCF_040412425.1 of Macrobrachium rosenbergii. Taxonomy (NCBI): domain Eukaryota; kingdom Metazoa; phylum Arthropoda; class Malacostraca; order Decapoda; family Palaemonidae; genus Macrobrachium; species Macrobrachium rosenbergii. The sequence continues at coordinate 30,451,687 of NC_089786.1, forward strand.
TATATATATATATATATATAGCGCAATATATATGTGTGTGTGTGTGTGTGTATAAGTGAATGTTTGTATGTTTGCCCATAAGTTTGTGCGCTGCAGAAATGCGAACTAGTTTACCAATCCAGACGAAATTTGGCGTGCGGCCATCATTTGACCCAACTTAGATGATTCAGGATTTAAACCAGTAACCCCTTCCCCGTCCCCTTCCCTCATCCTCCTTCCCCCTTCCCTTTGAGGTAACCACTTGACCGATCCAGAAAAAAAATTGGCACGTGGCTATCATTTGACCCAACTTAGGCAACAGGTTTGGTTTCAAACCCGTACCCTGTTCGGATTCATTGCTTGCAGCAGTGTGATGGCATGAAGAAGATTAGATGTCTTTTTTGGGTCTGATATTAAGAATATATTTATCATGTGAATAGGCCCATTAGGTTCTATATTATAACTATAATAATGCTTAGAATGGAAAATTTTTTTTTTTTTTTGCAACAGGTATGTACAATTAATAAATTATTGTTTATCTAGTAAACACATGGCAAGCTTTTAATTTTGGAACTACTTTTCAAAAGGAAGAATCTGGAAAAGTGTGTGTGTGTGTGTGTGTGATACATGTAAACACAGAAAAAGGCAAAAAACCTTCGATTCTACAATAAGATAGACTTACGTAACAAGTTTCAGCTCTTTTTTTGTCTATGTGTATCGAGAGTTTTTCTTTTGAAAGCTTTAGGGCACCAGAAGTTTAAAATATGCCTCAAACGAAACTGTAATTCTGAAATACTTGAGATTAATCCTCGCATTATTTCTGCAACTACAATGTCTACCTTGGCATACTTCTATGTCCTGTGGAGTACCTGGGAATTATACCGGGTGTTTCAAAACTAGAGCTCCCGTTTCTCCACAGAACAAATGAAAAGTTATGAAGTTTTCTGCTATAGCCTATCTCCAAGTACATTATTTTAAGTTTCTATCGAGCTATTTTTCATTTTACATTTCTTGGAGTTAGATACAGCCATGGCTAACGACTCGGAGGAAATCAGATGGATTGACTGAATCCGGGCATTAACCTTCAGAGAGGCCAGGGATGCTGACGCATCCTTCACTTCACGTTCCGGGGTAGCTAAATACATTAAAAGAGATGAATCCTTTGTTAAAAGAAACTGGAACAAAAATCCATATGACTGTCATCACGAAAAGAGTGAGATTCTTGGAAGGCCTGAAGTCTTTTCTCAGGAGTCAAAGGACATCATAGCTTAGGCAGTGGGTAGACCAAGAAAGTCATTACGTAAACTGGCACTTGAACTAGAAACAAAAAGGGGAAAGAAGAGAAGTTATAGTGCTGTATATCATGAGTTGAAAAAATCTGGTATCAAGCCATTTCATGATATCAGCAAGCCCAACATCACTCAGGAACAGAGAGAAGACCGTGCATGGTTTTGTGGCTCATTTCGTAAAGAATAGGATGAAGCTGACTTTCTCCATGTTGCCACATCAGATGAATTCTTCATTTACACAGTCACGAAGCCAAATCATAAAAATTATATCATTTGGGCTGCAAAGTTGGATGATATCAGCAATGACGTACACTATCGCCAAGTTGTGAAATTTCCTGAATGTTTGGGAATTTTTCTCTGTTTCACAGCCAAACGGTTAATGTGGATCATCAAAGACAAAGGAACAGTCATGGAATGGCAAATACTTCAGAGAAACTGTGCTTACTGGTGGAGTATTTCCTTTCCTCAAAGATCCTGAAAATGTGTTATCTGTTGAAGAAGTCACATTTTTGCATGATAAGGCACCATAAATTCAAGGCTCTTCAGGCACAGGAGCTGCTTCGAAGCAGTGGTATCGATTTCTTCTCATCAAGTGAATTTTCAGGTAGCTCCCCTGACCTTAAAGTGTGTGAAAACATTGGTAGTATCTTAAAGGATCCTGTTGAAGAGCTCACAGTGAACTATGATGGTATACCAAGCCTCGATGACCTGCAAAGAGGTGAACAAAGTGCTCAGGAAATGGAGTTTGAGTCTCAATTTTTTTGTGATTTGCTGAAATCATACCCCTTAAGAATGCAGGCTGTGGTTCAGGCAGATGGAGGCCACACAAAATATTAAATACTCAGAGAGAAACTTATATAAATACCAGTTCTGAATTACTTTTTGTTTTGTCCATATCAATTTTAGGTTATGCTGTAGAGGGGGGCCCCTCTAATTTCGGAACACCCTGTAGTCCCGAGTACATGCTCCTGTTGCAGTTCCCTTAGTTTCTAAGTTTATATGTTATTCTATTTGGCATTTTCCTTATTTTATTTATTGTTTATTTATTTTTTTGAGGGGTCTGGGGTGTGTGTCTGGGTAGGACAATCCCATTACAGAAAAAGAGCTGTGTTTACTGTCAATATCTGCATTTACTTTTTAAATCCACTATTACTTTCTTCACCAGTAACCTTTTTGTTTAATATGTTATTCTCTTTTGTTTTTTGTTTCATGTTTATGGAGATTTTCTCTTTTCAGGTTACTACGCTTGAATAATAATAATAATAATAATAATAATAATAATAATAATAATAATAATAATAATAATAATAATAATAATAATAATGCCCTAAGGTCAGGAGTTGCCGTATTGACACTCTCTTATATTACCGTAATGCTCGATGGTGAGTGTACACTAATAATGCTGGTAATGGTATTAATGTTAATATAAAATTAAGACTGACATACCAAGTATGGAGCTAGAATACGCATATCGAAAAACCAGTGAATTAATAATAATGATAATAATAATAATAATAATAATAATAATAATAATAATAATAATAATAATAATAATAATAATATAATTAATAATGTTGTTTAAATCCCTTCTCCTGTACTTGTATTTCTCATTCAGATCCTCTATTGTTTTCTTACTTCATAGCCTCTTTTCTGCCATCTCTTTCAGTTTACTCAAGTCAGATCCCTCTTATTTTCAGCGGTGAATGCCCTCATAGGTCCCAGCACTTGGCCTATGGCCTAAATTTTATATTCCAGTTCCAGTCCAGTGGAATATAGTTCGATATAATAAACGTTTGTGGATAGCGATGAGGTTATAATTTTAATTTGAAATAATGAATTTATGTTTTATGAAAATGATGAATACATGACATGAATTTCTTAGAGTACATATTGTCATCGTCACTGAGGTGGCAATATTATATATAATATGATAAAGCTTTCATAATTCCAGATTGAGTTATTTCAGGTGCAAATCAGGCTATAAATCAGGCTATTTACCCTTCCGAAGTCCAGGCCAAGGTACCTTCGTGCTGCAAATTTGACTAGGACCATTCGTGTCCGAGGCTCCTACCTAGCTGGATGACGGCAAGTCTAAACATGGGTTTTATTACCCGTAAGCCGTCGTTATTATACAGAAAAAAATGTAGACAAAATTAGGTTACATAGGGTAGGAGTTGGCGTAAAATTATCGTCCATTACGTTTAGGAACGCGCTTGATTAGTGCAAATATATTCAGTGGGAAAACCGTAATCCCATTTGAATTACACGGTAATCCTGTTTATCAAAGGAAGTCATAACCACTGAAAAAATCCCCCTCGATATCATCTAATGGCATAAATGAATAATGACATGACATATAATCAAATTTATCCAGTATTCAGCGAGTCCACTTCACTTCACGTCCATTACGCTGTCCACTTAAATTAACGTGATGACGCTGCTCCTTCAAATAAACGTGTCACTGGAAGGGGAAACAGGACCGGGATGCCTTCGGGTTATTATTACTCAGAAGCTTTTTGTTCATGAATTTGCTTGGAACTCTGAACTCTGATGAACACTGATGATACAGTGATACACTCTTAACCAGTTCTGGCCCGGATTAAAGAGGAGAGTTTAGTGTGGTGTTATATATGTATATATATATATATATATATATATATATATATATATATATATATATATATATATATATATATATCCATAAACATACATATGGTCGTAGTGGCCCTAAACACACACACACACACACACACACACACACACACACACACACACACACACATATATATATATATATATATATATATATATATATATATATATATATATATTTTTTTTTTTTTTTTCCATGCTCCCCTTTTTGGTGCATCTGTTTATCTTTCCTAAAGACCTGGTGACTGCTTGAATTGCTTCTTTTCATAAAAGGCGAGGGGAGGAGGATGCCTGCGGAAATCGCCAAGAGGCTAATTCCCAATAAAAACTGGCGAACATGGGTTGCCAGAGGTCACCATGATTTGGAAGATTCCAACAAAGAAAACGAGGTGGCTGAACCGCCATCTTACGATCCCAGTGCCCTCTGAAAGGAGAAAGAAAATAAGCCTCCGAGGTCATAAAAGGCGGGAGACAGCTGACCTTGGCCTCAGAACCCTACCGGTAACAGACTGACACACATCCCCTTGTATGCTCCTTATTGAGCTGACCCCCACCCCCCACGTGGTCAACTTCCGACCACCTAGTCACATTACCTGTGTATTCCCATTAAAGTCATCCCTCCATCCCTGGTGAAGTTTTGACGAGTCTCTCCATCGCTCCGTTATAGGTAAAGTCCTGATTCGAGGTTCTTTCAAACAGTCACGTATCTTCAGTCTTCCACTGCACTCTCATTTTCTTTTCTGAAGGGTGAGTTATCACACAGACCTGACTCACTTAGCTCAGCGTGGATTTTACTGCAAGCATATCGCCAACAGAATCGAGTTATCTTGGCACCTTCTGTGCAACCGTCGATTCTGAAATCCTTATAATTCTTTATCCCTTTCAAGAGGATTAATCATAGACTCTTCAATATTTGAACAGTGCTTCAACAATTAGCCACGTGGCAGCCCCTATTGTATCTGCCTATCATTCCCCAGCCTTCTGATTGACGTGTTTAATTGTAAATGTATTCCATTTAAAGTAAACCTAAGTGTTTATCTACAACACTCCTTGTTGAAGTGGCCTTCAGCCCAACTGTTTTCTATTTAGTTTCCTACCTGACCTGGCGATTTGCAGTCAAAATCTCAAGGTGTATTGGTAAGCCCCTGTTCACGAGCTAGACCCTGGATTGGACCTGAACAAAGGAATACAGTAAGTAGGCCAGGTAAGAACATTATATATATATATATATATATATATATATATATATATATATATATATATATATATATATATATATATATATATATATATGTATATATATATATATATATATATATATATATATATATATATATATATATATATATATATATATATATATATATATATATATATATATATATGCAATGAATTTCATTATCTGCCCGTCATAAGGTCTGTATTTGTTACTGAAATGCTACTGCTTTGACAGCTATGACCTTCTTGTACTTGTGACCATTTTTCCAAAAGCCTTGATGGAGAGAGAAATGAAAGCTCTAGGCTAAGCTTGACTTCCAGCTACATTCTTCCTTCATAAGCGTGATTTTAACAATTGAAAATGCTCTTAGGAACATTCTCTCTCTCTCTCTCTCTCTCTCTCTCTCTCTCTCTCTCTCTCTCTCTCTCTCTCTCTCTCAACATTTTTATCTCTAAACTTTCCTACTTCCAGTTCGAGGTCAGGTGCTTTTTTAAAATATGTAGTTAAATTAGCCCAACATTAAAAGTATTATCATACTTACATGATTTAACTTGTTTATTATATTTATTTTTACTTCCTCTTCTATATTTCATTCATCCATGTCGTGTTTCTTATTGTACAAAAAAAAAAGGATGATATTCACAAAATACTGAATTCAATATATAATATTCATGGAAGAAAATTACGGTGACTTTAGAATATTTCATCTCATAAGGATGAACTTTTAATTCATGTCAAGGTATTCTTAGAATATTATTTTAAACACATAAAATCTATGTAATAATATTCTGGAAGCTACAAATGTTTTTTGATACTGGACCATTCGTAACTGAACTACGTTTACGTGTATCTTATAACTACAGAACGAATTAATGAAAGACTTTCGATATGCTAAATGGTAGATAATTATATAAATGTTGCATTCAGAGTTCAGATTTGCGGCAGAATAAACACCTTGAAAATTTTCTCATGAATAATAATGGAGTCTTCACTATTAAATGATTCGTGGTAATGCATTCAAACACCCTAAAGTATCAGGTACCATGAATTTCTGTTCTTGCAAGTTGGGACAGAAGTAAAGGAAATTGTTTGAACTTTAATAGCTTATTCATATCTTATGAGAAATCAAAACAGACTGTCGTTTAAGTAGTAATTACATGTTAGGATTATTGTTAATTATAAATGTCAAAGACGGGCACAAAACATTTTAAGGGAACCTGGATTAGAACACCAAGCAAATATGGATAAATGTTTTAAACCTTTCGAAAAATGACGAATAGTCTAAATTTTTCGCACCATCAGTATTTTATACAAGTCTTCACCAAATGAGAATAGATGTTTGACAAAAAAAAAAAAAAATGCTCAAAAGATTGTAAAATTTATTCGTACCAAAATGTTCTTTTCAGTTTGATCTAGTGCCAGTAATGACTTCTACTTTAAAATGACTTTTAGATTTTTTATCATAGTATCATACGAGAATCTTTGCTGTTACTGCTTTCCTTTATTTTATATTGCATTCCTTTAGATAATAACATAACGTAGCCCGCTGCATCTAGATAGATATGTGTCGTATGCAGCAGTAGCACATACGGATAGTATCCACAGAGTTTTCCTATATTTACACGAACAAAACGAAATCTTCGCAACAAAATCAATACAAAGTAGTCCGCACTCGACAGTCGTCATTGACACGAATGACTCGGCGAAATTGCTTCTTGGCAGGAGTAATTGACGCGAAAATATGCTAAATCTTTTGAAATTCTCAGATATATTATTCATATTGATATTGTTATCATTCAAAATTACAAGTGTTCATATATATAAATCAGCTTAAATGACCATTTAATAGTTAATCAGACGTCCGCAAAGTGCGGAATCCAAAAAGTATGTGAAAGAGAGACAAGAGAGAAGTAATTAGCGAAAAAATATCAAATAAACAAAGATAAAAGGGAAAGAGATAAATGCACACATGCAAGAGCAGCAATGCAAGTCATTAAAGTGAAGCGCTTATAGCAGGGCGCACTAGAACAGTATTCCAGCCTTTGTTAAGTATTTTGAGGACGCTTTGCAGTTCCAAAGAGTGTGGGTGCAAATGGTGTGCAAAGCAAAGAGCTTGTAATAGGTCTTCGGTTGAAACTCTAACTTCTGATACATAAATATATATATATATATATATATATATATATATATATGACTATTTATCACATCACCGTGATTCATATACAATCAGAAAGCTACAAACGTCCTTTAATATCAATTCACTCTACCTCGGAAGTAATATATTTTCATATATGTTACCGAAGGGAATTTTAGGTGATAATAAGTCCACCGTCCCGTGGGATCGAACCAGCGACGGACGGGAGAATCAGGACTACAGTGACACGCTAACCAGTCGGCCACAAAGAGGTATAAATGAATACCATCTCCCATCAGCCCACCCGTCGAACTCAGGTGTTTTGCGTTTGGAGGCGATATCCACCCACCTCTGCCATGTTGGCGTGTAGTGTGTTTGTCACGCTAGCCATATTATGACTTCTTTATCACATCACCATGATTCATATACAATCGAAAGCTACAAACGTCCTTTAATATCCAAATCACTCTACCTCGGAAGTAATATATTTTCATATATGTTACCGAAGGGGAATTTTAGGTGATAATAAGTCCACCGTCCGTGGGATCGAACCAGCGACGGACGGAGAATCAGGACTACAGTGACAAAGCTAACCAGTCGGCCACAAGAGGTATAAATGAATACCATCTCCCATCAGCCCACCCGTCGAACTCAGGTGTTTTGCGTTTGGAGACGATATCCACCCACCACCTCTGCCATGTTGGCCGTGTAGTGTGTTTGTCGCACGTAGCCATGCTGACTATTTATCACATCACCATGATTCATATACAATCAGCTCCAAACGCCCTTTAATATCAATTCACTCTACCTCGGAAGTAATATATTTTGAAATATATGTTACCGAGTGTAGAGAATTAGGTGATAATAAGTCCACCGTCCGTGGGATCGAACCAGCGGCGGATGTGATAAATCAGGACTTCTGATGACACGACAACACAGTCGGCCACATGGAGAAGGTATAAATGAATATCATCTCATCAGCCAACCGTCGAACTCAGGTGTTTTGCATTTTAGGCGATATCACCACCTACCATGTTGTGTAGTGTGTTTATCGCACGTAGCCAGAAGTATGACTATTTATCACATCACCGTGATTCATATTATCAATTAAAAGCTACAAACGTCCTTTAATACAATTCACTTTTACCTCCCGGAAGTAATATATTTTCATATAGAGAAGAATTGAGTGATAAAAAGTTTCCACGCTCCCGATTGATCGACCTGAAAATTCACTGGTGATAATAGCTTCGAGAGGCAAACGGATGATAAGCGATTCACGCCAACATGGCAGAGGTGGGGTGGATATCGTCTCCAAACGCAAACACCTGAGTTCGACGGGTGGGCTGATGAAAGATGGTATTCATTTATACCTCTCTTGTGGCCGACTGGTTAGCGTGTCACTGTATCCTGATTCTCCGTCCCGCCGCTGGGTCATCGGACGGTGGACTTATTATCACCTAAAAATTCCTTCGTAACATATATGAAAATATATTATCCGGAGGTAGAGTGAATTGATATTAAAGGACGTTTGTAGCTTTCTGATTGTATATAATCACGGTGATGGAGGGCACAAACACACTACACGCCAACATGGCAGAGGTGGGTGGATATCGTCTCCAAACGCAAAAACACCTGAGTTCGACGGGTGGTATGGGAGAGTCATTTATACCTCTTGTGGCCGACTGGTTGAAGCGTGTCAGTAGTCCTGATTCCCCGTCCGCCGCTGGTTCGAATCCATGGGACGGTGGACTTATTATCACCTAAAATTCCCCTTCACTGAAAATATATAATATAATAATACTCCGAAGGTAGAGTGAAGTTGATATTAGCGTTTGTAGCTTTCTGATTGTATATGAGTCACGGTGATGTGATAAATAGTCATAATATGGCTCGTGCGACAAACACACTACACGGCCAACATGGCAGAGGGGGTGGATATCGTCTCAAAGCATAAAACACCTGAGTTGGTGGGCTGATGGGGAGATGGCATTCATTTATACCTCTCTTGTGGCCGACTGGTTAACGTAATCACTGTAGTCCTGATTCTCCCGTCCGTCGCTGGCCCGATCCCACGGGACGTGGACTATTATCACCAAAAATTCCCCTTCGGTAACATATATGAAAATATATTAGGTAGAGGTAGAGTGAATTGGATATTAAAAGGACGTTTGTAGCTTTCTGATTATTATATATATATATATATATATATATATATATATATATATATATATATATATATATATATATATATATATATATATATATATATATATATTTTTTTTTTTTTTTATATATATATATCAAGAGTATCCTCCTATGCCATCTTCAGTCAATAAGTTAAATGCAATGAGGACTAACAATTAATTAATTTATTTTAGTATGATTCACTGTAGGCGAATTCGCCTCTATAACCTCTCTCTCACCACTGCTTTTTTGGGGGGAACCACTTTAATATCTTTCTTGTCCAAGTGCTGCCAGAATTCCTTAAATTCCAGGTGTGGACTCGATCAGAGCTAATCGTCGCCCGATGAAGGTCAGCTGGTGGGCTGAACACATGCGTTCTGCCATCTTGAAACAGCAGCCATGCTGCCATGATCACAACGCCACTTTGGAAGAGGAAAACACAATTCCCGAAACTATAAAGGACCTTGGAGAAAGACGCTCGGCCTTAGAATTGCTCAGATGCCACCACAGGGTGGATGTCCTGTCCCTTTCTCCATTAAACTGCCTATTTCCAACACTTGGCTGGCAGTAACCAAAGTAACTTTTGTTGTGAACTTATTCATTTGCTCTCCCTCTTGCTGGCCCTCATAAGAACAGAACTTCAGCTCCTAAAAAAGGTAAAGTAACAAGATTTGTGGTTTTGTTTTGTCAGTTACGTTCCCCATTCGTCTTTAACTATTTTACCTTTCTTTTCATAGTGCGATATACCTACAGTGAGACCTGTATTGACTTTTATACTTTGTGCTTTTTAATTTTCAAAGCAGTGACGAGGAGTGTAACGTAATCGTATGATATTCGAGTCATTGGAAATCTAGTTCAGTCTAGGCATCTTCAATGGAATTCCTTGATTCCTTCATTACAGTGCTAGTTTCGGCTGAGTAACCACAAGTGTTTCGATTACAGATTAGGAGTTATTCAGCTGTGGTTCTGCATATCATCTTGTGTGCGTAGTGGCCCCCACTACCTCATTTTCAATGCCCTTTGACATCCCATTGTACTTCCTCCAGCAAATTCCCCGTCATTTGCTCTTCATCTTATTACACCAGAATTAGGCTACATTCTTCTGGTGTGTTTTCTTTTGTAAATATAATTAAGTACGTTAAACCCCAGAGTTTATCTAATCACTCCCCCTCTTGAAGTAGGCCTTCAGTCGTATTTTTGTTATTTATGATTTATCTGACCTCAAGGCCAGAGTCAGATTTTTGTAGTAATTAAAGTAAGTTGCATAACATCCTAGTATACCCCCATTAATCTAGCAAGACCCCAGCTTTAAATTTTAACAATACACACACACACACACACACACACACACACACACACACACACACACACACACACATATATATATATATATATATATATATATATATATATATATATATATATATATATATATATGTGTGTATGTGTGTGTGTGTGTGTGTGTGTGTGTGTGTGTATTGTGTGTGTGTGTAATGTACTTCCACAAATTATTTCCTGAATAATTGTTTTCAATGCATGCCCCTGCACACTGACTTGGTATGTGATTAAGCAATTTTCACAAAATTATTCAGTATTTCTGTCAACCGCTTCATGAATTAATTGTTAATCAGATCAGAGTCTACGTAGAATGTAATAAAGTTACTGTAGCCTGAAAACGAAAAACATGGTCATTGATGATCCCGAGAAACTTCAGTGAGAAATGAAGCTGCCCTCAGCCTCATTCGGGGCATGGACCAGATCTATGAATGGTGTAGTTGGTGGAGTATGAGGCTTAACTCCTGATTAGCAGATCTCGTACAGATTTTCCACCCCATCCTTCCCTTCATGAGAATGAGTCTGAAGCTTTAACCACTGTGGTGTAACTTTTGGCTCACACCTTTCTTTTGAGAAACAAATAAAAAAAGTTTCAGCAAATGCCGCATGAAAACTAAATATTGTTCGTTATGTCTCATATATTTATAACAGTAATAACATCAGTGCAACCTGTTTTAGATCATTTGTTCTTCCCTTATCAGAATACTGTTCTTCGGTGTGGATGTCTGCTCCTGCCAGAGATTTATCTCTTTTAGACAGCGTGGTTCGGGGTGGTAAGTTTCTGTTTCTTAATATAACAGTTATGATTTCAACTATCGTTGGATGGTCTCTTGTTTTTCAGTTTTCCATAAATGTTATTTTAACCGAAATATTTCACATTCTCAGTTGATCCCTGATCCCCTGTTCCTCTTGAGAGCAACCAGATACGCTAAACAGCAATATGCAGTAAATGTGCCTCGCTCTCGAATTTCCCAGTCTCAGAGGTCCTATATTCCTCAAATCGTTGGATTGTGGGACAGCCTCCTCAAGGAAGTCGTCCAATTGGAGCCTCAGAAGTTCAAGATACGATGCAATTCATTACTGCAAAAACACAATTCTCCTTGTATTTTGATATTTTACTTAATATATTTATGTATCTATTTTTCTAATAACTGATCTCTACTTTCAGTATTTCCATTAACTTCTGATACTATTTCGAATGAACAAACATATTCTTTGGAAGCTTAAATATCAAAGTTAATGGTTCCTGTCAACTTGTTCCATATGACTAAGGTTCCTCCTCTGAATTAAAAATAAAATAATATATATATATATATATATATATATATATATATATATATATATATATATATATATATATATATATATATATATATAGAGTTCTATGCCAACGCTTGGCAGACATTCCTCTCTCTTGCAAAAACCGTCATATTCAGATTTATATGTTTAACGCCACATATATATTACAAATTTATTTTTTTTAACTAATAGTGTACGAATATTTAACATG
>NC_089786.1:30464488-30485767 GCF_040412425.1 Macrobrachium rosenbergii
ATATAATAGCACTTAATTTTGTCTTTTTGAAGCTTTTGATATGATAAATGAAAATAATATAATAGCACTTAATTTTGTCTTTTTAAAGCTTTGATATGATAAATGAAAATAATATAATAATATACTTAATTTGTCTTTTTTGAAGCTTTGATGTGATAAATAGAAAATAATATAATAACATAATTTTGTCTTTTGAAGCTTTTGATGATAAATAAAATAATATAATAGCATAATTTGTCTTTTTGAAGCTTTTGATATGATATTGCAAGCCAACAATAATATAATGCATAATTTTTATCTTTTTGAAGCCTTTGATATGATAAATAAAACCAATATAATACCATAATTTGTCTTTTTAAAAGCTTTTGATATGATAAACAAAATAATATAGCTTTTGATACGACAAAACACGTACAATATAATAGCACTTACCTTTTGTTTTGAAGCTTTTGATATGATAACAAAAATAATATAATACCACTTAATTTTGTATTTTTAAAGCTTTTGATATGATAAATGAAAATAATGCATAATAGCACTTAATTTTGTCTTTTTGAAGCTTTGATATGATAAATGAAAATAATATAATAAAGACTTAATTTTGTCTTTTTGAAGCCTTTGATATGATAAATGAAAATAAACATAATTTTGTCTTTTAGCATGATATGACAAATGAAAATAATGTGCCTTTGACATGATAATAAATGACAATAATATAATAGAACTTAATTTTTCTTTTGAAGCTTTTGATATGATGTAGAAATAATATTGCACTTAATTTTGTCTTTTGACTTTTTGATATGATAAATGACAATAATATAAAAATTTTGTCTTTTTGAAGCTTTTGATATGATAAATAAAATAATATAATACACTTAATTTTGTCTTTTGAAGGCTTTGATATGATAAATGAAAATAATATAATAGCACTTAATTTTGTCTTTTTGCACTTCTTAAGCTTTTGATATGATAAATGAAAATAATATAATAGCAATTTAATTTTGTCTTTTTGAAGCTTTTGATATGATAAATGAAAATAATATAATAGCACTTAATTTTGTCTTTTTGAAGCTTTTGATATGATAAATGAAAATAATATAAACTTACTTTTGTCTTTTAAAGCCTTTGATATGATAAAATGAAAATAACATAATAAAGCACTTAATTTTTGTCTTTTTGAAGCCTTTGATATGATAAATGAAAAATAATATAATAGCACTTAATTTTGTCTTTTGAAGCTTTTGATATGATAAATGAAAATAATATAATAGCACTTAATTTTGGTTCTTTGAAGCTTTTGATATGATAAAATGAAAATAATAGCATAATAGCGATGATAAATGACTTAATTTTGTCTTTTGAAGCCTTTGATATGATAAATAAAATAATATAATACCCTTAATTTTGTACTAAAACTTTGATATGATAAATGAAAATAATATAATAGCACTTAATTTTATCTTTTTGAAGCTTTTGATATGATAAATGACAGTAATATAATAGCACTTACTTTTGTCTTTTGAAGCCCTTTGATGACAAATAGAAAATAACATAATAGTTAGCACTTAATTTTGTCTTTTTGATTTGATATGACAAATGAAATAATATAATAGCACTTCTAATTTTGTCTTTTTGAAGCACTTTTTGATATGATAAATGAAAATAATATAATAGCACTTAATTTTGTCTTTTTGAAGCTTTTGATATGATAAATGACAATAATATAATAGCACTTAATTTTGTCTTTTATGATAAATGCTTTGATATGATAAATAACAATAATATAATAGCACTTAATTTTGTCTTTTTAAAGCCTTTGATATGATAAATAAAATAATATAATACCACTTTTAATTTTGTCTTTTTAAAGCTTTTGATATGATAAATGAAAATAATATAATAGCACTTAATTTTGTCTTTTTGAAGCTTTTGATATGATAAATGATAAATGAATAAATAATAGCACTTAATTTTGTCTTTTTGAAGCTTTTGATCTTTAAATAATATAATAGCACTTAATTTTGTCTTTTTGAAGCTTTTGATATGATAAATGACAATAATATAATAGCACTTAATTTTGTCTTTTAGGCTTTGATATGATAAATACAATAATATAATACACTTAATTTTGTCTTTTTAAAACTTTGATATGATAAATAAAATAATATAATAGCACTTAATTTTGTCTTTTTAAAGCTTTTGATATGATAAATGAAAAAATAATATAATAGCATCTAATTTTGTCTTTTGAAGCCTTTTGATATGATAAATGAAAATAATATAATAGCACTTAATTTTGTCTTTTTGAAGCCTTTGATATGACAAAATGAAAATAATATAATAGCACTTAATTTTGTCTTTTTGAAGACCTTTTGATATGATAAATGAAAATAATAATATAATAGCACTTAATTTTGTCTTTTTGAAGCCTTTGATATGATAAATGAAAATAATATAATAGCACTTAATTTTGTCTTTTTGAAGCTTTTGATATGATAAATAAATGAAAATAATATAATAGCACTTAATTTTGTCTTTTTGAAGCCTTTTTGATAAATGACAATAAATAACATAATTTTGTCTTTTGAAGCCATATGATAAATTTATGTCTTTTTGTACTAAGCCTTTGATATGATAAATGAAAATAATATAATAGCACTTAATTTTGTCTTTTTAGCTTTTGATATGATAAATGAAAATAATATAATAGCACTTAATTTTGTCTTTTTGAAGCCTTTGATATGATAAATGAAAATAATATAATAGCACTTAATTTTGTCTTTTTATAAAGCTTAATTTTGTCTTTGATATGATAAATGAAAATAAATAATTTAATTTGTTTTTGAAGCTTTTGATATGATAAATAAAATAACTTAATAGCCTTTGATATGATAAATAAAAATAATATAATACCACTTAATTTTGTCTTTTTAAAGCCTTTGATATGATAAATGAAAATAATATAATAGCACTTAATTTTGTCTTTTTGAAGCTTTTGATATGATAAATGACAATAATATAATAGCACTTACTTTTGTCTTTTTGAAGCCTTTGATATGACAAATGAAAATAATATAATAGCTTTAATTTTGTCTTTTTAAAGCCTTTTGATATGATCTAATATAATGCACTTAATTTTGTCTTTTTTGAAGCCTTTGATATGATAAATGACAATAATGTAATAGCATAATTGTTTTTTGAAGCCTTTGATATGACAAATGAAAATAACATAATAGCACTTAATTTTGTCTTTTGAAGCTTTTGATATAAATGACAATAATATAATAGAACTTAATTTTGTCTTTTTGACAATATAATAGCCTTTGATATGATAAATGAAAAAATAATATAATAGCACTTAATTTTGTCTTTTTGAAGCCTTTTGATATGATAAATGAAAATAATGTAATAGCACTTAATTTTGTCTCTTTTGAAGCTTTTGATATGATGAAAATGAATAATAATAGCACTTAATTTTGTCTTTTGAAGCCTTTGATATGATAAATGAAAATAATATAATAGCACTTAATTTTGTCTTTTGAAGCCTTTGATATTTGATAATGATAAATGAAAATAATGAAAATAATAGCACTTAATTTTGTCTTTTTTTGAAGCCTTTGATATGATAAATGAAAATAATATAATAGCACTTAATTTTGTCTTTTTGAAGCCTTTGATATGATAAATGAAAATAATATAATAGCACTTAATTTTGTCTTTTTGAAGCTTTTGATATGATAAATGAAAATAATATAATAGCACTTAATTTTGTCTTTTTGAAGCTTTTGATATGATAAATGAAAATAATATAATAGCACTTAATTTTGTCTTTTTGAAGCCTTTGATATGATAAATGAAAATAATATAATAGCACTTAATTTTGTCTTTTTGAAGCTTTTGATATGATAAATGAAAATAATATAATAGCACTTAATTTTGTATTTTGAAGCTTTTGATATGATAAATGAAAATAATATAATAATTTAATTTTGTCTTTTTATGATAAATGAAAATAATATAATAGCACTTAATTTTATAATCTTAATTTGTATTTTTGAAGCTTTTGATATGATAAATGAAAATAATATAATGACTTAATTTTGTCTTTTGAAGCCTTTGATATGATAAATGAAAATAATATAATAGCACTTAATTTTTAAGCCTTTGATTACAAAAAAATAATATAATAGCACTTAATTTTGTCTTTTTGAAGCCTTTGATATGATAAATGAAAATAATATAATATTTTGCACTTTAATGATTTTATAATAGCACTTTAATTTTTTTTGAAGCTTTTGATATGATAAATGAAAATAATATAATAGCTTAACTTTAATTTGTCTTTTTGAAGCTTTTGATATGATAAATGAAAATAATATAATTTATGCTTCATCCGGTGGCACTTGGTGAGAGGAGAAGCTTTGCTCATTCTAACTATGTTCATAAACAATGAAGGCTACATGATTAAGATCCGAGAGCCGAGAGCAAAAGCAATATTTAATAAATTTCAGACCGGCGAGGTTCGCTAATTAAGGTGTCACTATATTTTACGTAAATGAACGTTGCGTAGAAGGCAATAGCTATTCGCTGACAAGAAAAAATCGGTCAAGTCTTGATCTCATTTTATAACTCACACAAAACGATGGATAAAAAACAATTAATGTTTGGTATATGGGCACCGGAACAATTGTTCATATAACAAGTAAAAAATGCGCCGAAGCAATCGAGTTTTCTGTACAGCCGCTACAGCGTATAATAAAGGCTACCGAAAATAGATCTATCTTTCGGCGGTCTCGGTGTAATGCTGTATGAACTGCGGCCCGTGAAACTTTAACCACAGCCCGGTGGTGGCCTATCCTATATTGTTGCCAGGAACACGATTACGGCTAACTTTAATCTTAAATAAAATAAAAACAACTGAGGCTAGAGGGCTGCAATTTGTTATGTTTGATGATTGGAGGGCGGATGATCAACATGCCAATTTGCAGTCCTCTAGCCTCAGTAGTTTTTAAGATCTGAGGGCGGCAGAAAAAGTACGGACAGAATAAAGTGCCGACGGACAGACAAAGCCGGCACAATAGTTTTCTTTTACAGAAAACTGAAAAGTATTATTAGAAAATACAGAAATTGAAAGGCGATATGGAAACATCTCTTTGAAGAAGGTTTTGAATTTGTTCCTATGAATAGATTAATTTCATTCAACAATTTTATAACAGCATCGACACTAACAATTATACTGATTAACCCAATATTAAAAATTAAACCTTTTTGCCAGAGACCTCTTATATTTTATCTGCTGACATTGCAAAATTGGTCTCCAGCATTTTTGAAAATATCAAATGAAACTTTTCAATATACATGTGGTAAAAATACGGGTATATGTGCTTGCAATATATTGTTCTTTTTGACACAAAAAGCCCAAATATTTATGCTCTGTTGATATTGAGAGTGCTGTTACTAGAATCTGTCCTCAACATTTTTGACTGGGAGGCATCATAGACAATGCAGGAACTGAATATCTGGCATTGCAATATATCTTTATTGTTGGCTGGCGGCAGTTTGAATATTTTGACACGAAGAATTGGCTCAAGAGAAATCGACTTTTGTTCACTGCTGACTTACGGCCTTAGGAATGTTTTGAAGCAGGAAGAGAGGTTTTCGTGATTGGTATTCCTTCTTCCGCACTCACCTGTGCAGAAATGATTGTGAAAATAATGAAGGATTGTTACATGCATTTCATGTTACGAAAATATTTTGTATACATATCCATTGTGTGTCCTTTGACATGCTTGTGGAAGGAAGGTGAGGAGTAAATTAGAATTTATATTTTTTTAAAATTATTCATTGAGCCCAAATTAACATATGCGTCTGATTTTGGAAGTCGATGAAAATAAAATATGAGGACAACGACTTTGAAGAAATTCAGTTTCGTGAAAACATACTTTGTTTTGACGGTGTAAAATGTAAGGAATCTGAATATTCTGTTTTAGTTTTCTGTAAAAGAAAACTATTGTGCCGGCTTCGTTTGTCCGTTTGCACTTTATTCTGCCAGCACTTTTTTCCGTGCGCCCTTTTTTCTGTCCGCCCTCAGATCTTAAAAACTATTGAGGCTAGGGCTGCAAATTGGTATGTTGATCATCCACCCTACATCCATCAAACATAACAAATTGCAGCCCTCTAGCCTCAGTAATTTTTATTTTATCTAAGGTTAAAGTTAGTCATAATCGTGCATCTGCCAACGATATAGGAAAGGCCACCTTCGGGCCGTGGTTAAAGTTTCATGGGTCGCGGCTCATACAGCATTATACCGAGACTACCGAAAGATAGATCTATTTTTTGGTGGCCTTAATTATACGCTGTACAGAAAACTTGACTGCGCCGAAGAACCCTCGGCGCATTTTTTATTTGTTTATTATTCATATTACAACAGGATGTGATTAAATTTAACGGAATGGCGCAGAATAATAGCATCGAACCTTCGTTTATATCTGAACAAAAACTTGACAGTTCGTTCTTTCTATGTGAGTCTGAGAGTAGCGAAGTAGACGGAGATAGAAATGTCAGTATAGCGTTACGTGATAGAAAGCTTTGGGCAATATAGTAACCTGATATTCAGAAGTTAACTGACAAGTGTTATTGTTGGAACGAGAACTATGAAACAAGAAAAAATCATTCCTATAGTTCTTTTATTTTTAGTATATTTTTATTAATATCACTTTGAAATTTCATTAAAAAAATGATTTTATTAATAGATTGCCGTTCACGCTTCTAGTATTTATATAATTAAAAAAAAAAAAAAAAACCAGCTATCTGTTTTGTATATGGGATTTTTATAAAATTAATAAATTTATATATATATATATATATATATATATATACATATATATATATATATATATATATATATATATATATATATATATATATATATATATATATATATATATATATATATATATATATATATATATATATATATATATATATATATATATACACACAGTATATGCATATGCCTGTGCGTCGATGATTGTGCGTATCTATACATTATTAACGCGATTATCTTTTGTGATATTTTATACAGAGCAGGTTTTTCCTAACCAAAAGAATTGGAAGAAAGAAAAGAAGAGGAAAACAGTGGCGAACCCTCTCCTCGACTCTACTTGAAAAGGTAAAAATAGTAATTAAGAAGGAATTCTCTCAGGGGTTGGGAATGTTATCGCACTCCCGGTGCAATTGCACTCCCGTTAAGGGAGTTCAGTTTCTCTCTCTCTCTCTCTCTCTCTCTCTCTCTCTCTCTCTCTCTCTCTCTCTCTCTCTCTCCTCCTTTTTAGCGCAGTTGTGTAATACGTGTTCGAGGAAAAGTAGTGTTTTATTTTTCTCCCCTAACACCCTGAAACAAAAATAGGAAATAAAAGATCGGACGGAAAAAGATAGGGGGAAAGAAATTGGAAATTCTTTACACGGGAAGCTGAAAAGTGTATGGTGGATATCTGTATTCCTCGATATATGTCCTCCATAGTTAGATAACCTTTGACAGGAATTTTGTTAATCTTGTAATATTTTTGTTTGATTTTTTTATTTTTATTGCAGTGAATAAAAATGCTTTTTCATACTGACATCAAAACTCGACTTGCTGATTGAGAGAGAGAGAGAGACTCTCTCTCTCTCTCTCTCTCTCTCTCTCTCTCTCTCTCTCTCTCTGGAGAGAGAGAATAATTGTTATTATTTTCAGTTTGTTTTTCGTACTTCAGACTTTATTCAATTCTTTTCCTTAATTTGTAACTCTCTGTAGCAACTTTTGCACGGATAACTCTAGTATTCTTTGTAATTCAGTTTCCTCATTCATAGACACGTATATTCTCTTCTAGAAGGGGGGGGTGGCGCTTAAAACATACATCCATTCAGTTGTGCTTTATCCCAGCTGAGGCTGGAACCCGGTTACAGCTAAGTCGACTAGTGGGGGCTAACGAGAACCAAACCATAAATAAAGGGATTTTATCGTTTTTTCAGGTACAGAAATTTATGAATTTCTGTATTCGTGTTTCATAAATCAATCCCGTTTTGCACACGCTTTCCGTGATGATATTGCATAGGTGAATCTTGAATGAATTTACTCTGATATCGCCATTTTATTCTTTTTGTGTATCTTGCTTTGTTTACATAAGTCAAGGTTCTGAAAACTGTACAGTAGTTCGCAGATGTGTTGTAATAAAGAGAGATAACTAATGCACAAAGAAAAAGTCTAACACTTTCCAGCTAAGTATGAGTGACCAAATGCAACTAGAACTTTTTCTTGTCTTAGTTAATTGGTGTTAAAGTCATTTGTTAAATAAATGTGACAAGAATACCCGCCAAAGCTAAAACAGTGATTTTTTGAGTCAACATAGTCATGGAAATTGCATATACATGCGATAGCTACTTCATCAAGGAAAAGATATTTCTGTTATGATGAATCTTTTCTGCTGACTATAATTATCAGTATTTCCAGTAAACTCTCTCTCTCTCTCTCTCTCTCTCTCTCTCTCTCTCTCTCTCTCTCTCTCTCTCTCTCTCTCTCTCTCTCTCCTTCACTAATTTCTTATTGGCGCTTTCTTTTCCAGTTACCCACACCAAAATAGACCCGAATTATCTCTCTCTCTCTCTCTCTCTCTCTCTCTCTCTCTCTCTCTCTCTCCTTCACTAATGTCTTATTGAAGCTTTCTTGGCTTTAGCTGTATCCAGTTACCCACACCAAAATAGACCCGAATTCTGCGCTCCTCTTGAAGATTCACTTCTTCCCATCTCTCCTTCACTAATGTCTTATTGCAGCTTTCTTGGCAGCCAGTTACCCACGGCAACCTGAATTATCTCTCAGAGTGCATCTGGTTGATAGAGATAAGTTGAAATGCATTCCTGTTAGTCATGAAGGATGAGCAGATTATCTCTCTCTCTCTCTCTCTCTCTCTCTCTCTCTCTCTCTACTAATGTCTTATTGATTCTGAGAGAATGCAGATGAGTTAATCTCTCTCTCTCTCTCTCTCTCTCTCTCTCTCTCTCTCTCTCTCTCTCTCTCTCTCCTTCACTAATGTCTTATTCTTTCTTGGCTTTCTCTATCCAGTTACCCAGTCAAAATAGACCAGATTATCTCTCTCTCTCTCTCTCTCTCTCTCTCTCTCTCTCTCTCTCTCTCATCTCTCTTCTACTCTCTCCTTCACTAATGTCTTATTGAACTAAACAAATAGATAATACCCACACCAAAATACATATATACTCTTTTCTCTCTCAGGAGACTTCTCTCTCTCTCTCCTTCACTAATGTCTTATATATATGTGGTGTTTGCTGTATCCAGTTACCCACACCAAAATAGATATATATATCTCTCTCTCTCTCTCTATCTCTCTCTATCTCTCTCTCTCTCTCTCTCTCTCTCTCCTTCACTAATGTCTTATATATAGCTGTATCCAGTTACCCACACCAAAATAGACCTGATTATCTCTCTCTCTGTCTCTCTCTCTCTCTCTCTCTCTCTCTCTCCTTCACAGCTTTCTTGGCTTTAGCTGTATCCAGTTCTTTCAAATTGAAATCTCTCTCTCTCTCTCTCTCTCTCTCTCTCTCTCTCTCCTCTACATCTCTCTCCTTCACTAATGTCTTATTGAGTTGGAACCTGATCCAGTTACCACCAAAATAGCATTTCCTTAGGTACAGTGGTACTCGGGTCTCCTCTCTCTCTCTCTGACTTCTGTGGTCTAATGTCTTATTGAAGCGGTCTGTATCCAGTTTCAGTTGACCCGAATTACCTCTCTTCTCTCTCTTAATGTCTCATTGAAATTTATTTCTCCAGTTACCCACACCAAAATACGTAATTGTTTCTTGATTCTCTCTCTCTCTCTCTCTCTATGTTTGTGTCTGTTTGTCTTATTGAAGCTTTCTTGGTGTGTCCAGTTAACTACACCAAAATAGATATATATATATATATATATATATATCTATATATATATATATATATATATATATATATATCTATATATATATGTATATATTTACATTGCAGTTCCATTTCTTTTTTCTCAGTATCAAAAAACGCTACCATACCTCAAAAGACTGAGTGCAAACAAGCCAGAAGTTTATTGCACCATTCACGGCACGTAAGCTGAGTAAGCGGGTGAAACCATAGAGCACTAAATGGTAGCGGAGCTTCCTTTAAAGCTATACCAGCATGAAGTCGCATTTCAGTTTAGTTTTACCGTAATGGAGTTTTCTTTCTTATACGTCCGCGCTCCCCCTCTTATACAAATTTGATATATCTGCAAGTGATGGTGGTATGCTTTTCGGCACGTCTCACTGAATCTTTATATCTATTTTTCCTCCAGAACATCAGACTCATGGTTAAAAACTAAACGTGTTTTAAACCTATTTGAGTTTTCCAAAGTGTTAGAGAATATCTTATGCAAATTTAGTATATGCAAATTTAGTATACCTGCAAGTGATGGTGGTATGCTTTTCGGCACGTCTTAATAGGTCTTTATGTATATATTTTTCCTACACAAGACTCATGGTTAAAAATACTTTTTATAAAAACACTGAGTTTTGAAAGTGTTAGGGAATATCTCATGCAAATTTAGTATACCTGTAAGTGATTGTGGCATGCTTTTCGGCACGTCTTAATGAATCTTTATATCTAATTTTCCTACACCAGGCTCATGGTTAAAAATGTGTGTTAAACTTAAGTTTTGAAAGTGTTAGAATATCTTATGCAAATTTGGTATATCTACAAGTGGTGGTGGCATTTCTTTTCAATGCAAAATGCTACGTCTTTAATGAATCAAACACAGTTTATTTTTCCTAAATTAGCTCATGGTTAAAAATTCGGAGTGTTGTAAACCTTCTAAAGTTTTTGAAAGTGTTACTGTAATGGAATATCTTATGCAAATTTAGTATATCTACAAGTAATGGTGGTATGCTTTTCGGCACGTCTTCATAAATCTTTATGCACATATATTTCCTACATCAGACTCATGGTTAAAAATACGTGTTTTTAAACCTTTTGATTTTTTTAAATTTACATTAGAGAATATCCGAATATAGACAGGATAAAAAAATATGAAATTAGTTTCTACATTGACATTCAAAAGAGCTTTTCAATGCAGTCAGCTGGAGCCATGCATTTGATCGTGCTAAAGTAATATACTGTATGCTCAATAAAGATTTTATATTTCATATATATAGTATGTATATATTTCCAATTCAGCCGAGAGAGAAAGAAGAGTTTAAAATATGTAAATAAACTTCACTATGCAAATTTAGTTAAAGTTACTTTTCACCTCAAATGAAATATTATTTTTCCTAAATTAGGCTCATGTTAGAAAATACAGGGAGTTTTGAGAGAGAGTTAGAGAAGAGAGATGCAAATTTAGAGATCTAGAGAGAGAGTAGAGAGCCTTCATAAATCTTTATGCACATGTACATAACATTAAACTCAAAATTAATTTTAAACTTTGATTTTTATAAAAATACAGATGGTTATAAGATAGGATAAAAAAGTATGTAATTACTGTAGTGAAAAACCTAATTATTACATAGTTTTGATTTACAATAAAATTTTCATCTTCAGCTAAAAAAAATTGAAGAAAATAGAGTATGTTATTAGTATTAGACCTCACCCCCAAATGGTTACATTGCATCCTGAAGAAAATGTTTAAAAGTAACCGATAGAGAGAGAGAGAGAAAATAAACCAGATAAGGTCTATCAGAGAGTTATCAGGATATTCTTGAATTGGCCATAACATTAAACTGGTAGAACCCTATGATGGTAGTTCAAGGCTACAGATGCATGTAAGAGGAGAAAAAGTGTCGCAATTACTACTTGTGATAAATTTGTCCCAGTGACTTCATAAAGCTGCCTTTCTAAAAAAAAAGGTAGATTCTAGCATCTCAGGAATTAAAGTCAGGTTGATAGTCCAGTAAAACCTTAACTCATCCTTAAAACCTTCCTCGTGTGCCGGTGAAACACCTTGCTGTTTCTAATCCTTCAGAATATTGGCGTCTTCATCTTCTAATTACCCTGTCATGCTAGATTTGTTTACCTCTCTTCATATGACCGACAATTATGTTGGCTCTGAATACAGTACTATATCCTCTAACTTTGCCATACTAATTAATCGTTCTGCATCTTCAGGAATTCCATCAGGTTGACAGTCCCAATTAACAGGACTGCCTTTGTGCATCCTTCTTGAATTACCATGCTGTCGTTCTGCAATAAGAAATCCTTCTGCTGTGGATCTATTTCCTTGCATGTTAAATTATTTTTTCTAGTTTTAACCTTGCAAAGCTTAGCTTTGATTTCTATAGGAAATTTTTTTTTTTATTTCAAATCGAATTATGATATGGTCGCTTTTTCATGAGTTTTCCATAACAATTGGGCTTTATATCATATTGCATCATATTGCCCCCTGAGGAATGTAGCAAATCTATGACAATATTTTCCCTTGTTTGTTTGTCTGTCCATTGACTTAGTTATTCCTGTTGCAAAGTCTAATAAAAGTTTACCATCTGCATCTACAATCCCGATGTCCAATTTACTGAGCAAGTGATGTCCCAAGTGAAAACACATAACTTATACCCTATCATGTTGTTCAGCTTTCTGTATAAGCTTTCTCGATTTTCCGCAGACAGATATGGAGATCAATATAAGAAATGTATACAGAGCTTCCTTTGAAGTTTGTTGATCAAGATTCCCAGCATTTCATGTTGTCTCTAATCAAAGGGAAAAGGAGTTCCAGTATTCCTATTCCGGCTGTTCGTATGCGGACTTTCTTGAATAAGTTTTTAACATCCTGCAAAATAAAATTCTTCCTCAGAATCTCTAGTATATGTGCGTCTGTCTGTAATAGGGAATTCCAACTGCTTCGGTCTATTCCACTCGAAGAAATATTTCTGTAGTTTCGTCACCTTCCATGATTTGCAAGTTTTGAGGACTAATTGTCCAACATGGAAAGATAATGACTGAAAAATAATGAATTTATATAGTAAAATTTAGTAATATGATAAAATTTTCACCTATTTTCTTGAGATTCTGCAATAACTCAAGATTCCTTTCTGGATTTTTCAGATTAAAAATTTCCATTTCATTAAAATTTTGTTTCATTTAACCCATCTTTTAAGACTAGTAACGCTCTTATCATATACTGTATTAATAAGCACGAATAAATTCTCGCATCTCAGTAAAAATATTCTCGTTTTCAACTTTATAAAAACTACATTTGATAATTCAAAATATAGCTTTAAGTTTTAGTCGGCAATTAGATAACAGAAACCAACGCGTGCAAAACTCGTATTCATAATTCAGCTCCTTGTTATGCCGGGAATTCATAATTCAGTCAACATTTGACACGCCAGTTATCGTTTGCTTGCTTCACAAGGCGTATCGACATTGGCTATCAAAATTGCTTTGACAATTAAATTCGCGCTGGTCAGCAGCTGGTCATTAAGATATAGGCCAGCAGCAGTAAACATTGGCTAGCAAAATTGCTTTAACAGTTGCATTCGCTGTAGTCAGCAACTGGCTATTATGATATATACCAGTAGTAGACAACATTCTTCTTCTTCTTCTTCTTCCCAGCTTGTTCCCATTTTTATATGGGGTCGCCGTGATGCCTTCTTTTGAAGGACTTTGATTCGGCTTTGGGGTAGACTTTGTAGTCCCGATCGGCTGCCTTGCCTGACATCCCTTAGACCCCGGTATTGTGTACATGTATTGTACCAGTTCACCAGCGCTCTTTCTCCCAGCAGCGAGGAGTCGTTACGCGGTGAGGTCGACAGTCGAGACGTGTGAGGTGTCTGTTATGTTTTTAGAAGATGTTGGAGTGGCTTTGTTTGTGTGTGTAATAGTCTGTAACACCCATTTGCTTTTAAGCAAACATATCCGTTGATTACATACATAATCCCGGGATGTCTACACGGATAGCAGTGTCCGCCTCTCTGACCGGTCGGCTGCGGATTTGAACCCGCGCCTCAGACCTCGAAGAAGTCTGAGGATGCTGCCTTAACCAACCCGGCCATCGGGGCTCCAGTAGTAGACAACATTGGTTAGCAAAATTGCTTTGACAGTTACATTCGCGCTAGTCAGCAGCTGGTCATTAAGATATAGGCCAGCAGCAGAAAACATTGGCTAGCAAAATTGCTCTAACAGTTAAATTCGCGCTAGTCAGCAGCTGATCATTATGATGTAGACTAGCAGGAGGTGAACTTGCTCAGCGGAATTTTATTTTTGATACTTGTTACGTAGACAAAACATCATCTCACAGTATTGGAAAGGATAAACATATCGTGTTGTTCAATAAATTTTGCAACTTCCTGCCTCAATCTTTATGGCGGTGAATCAGTATATCTATAATGTTATATAATGATATATTTTGGTTTAACATCTTTGTTTTTCATGATTCCGAAAATAAAATCTTTTAAATGGTCAAAATAGTTCAAAGGAAATAAATGGTTCTGAATATATCGCAGTTCATGATTTCAAAAATAAAATCTTATGTGAAATGTACTGAAGCCTAAAGAAGTCCTGAATGCATCGCATTTTTTTTATTTTTTCGTTCTGAAATAAAACCACCTACATAAAGTCTATTGAAGCTGAAAAGGCTTTGTGATAATGAATACTTTTTTACACTGGCTCAAGAGCAGCGTTCGTCTCAAACGGCATTCCCAAAGCTTCAGGATAAGCGATAATTTATAGTATATGATGGACAAGGAAGGTAATAAATCGATATTTGATATTTAGATACTCCAAAAGCAAAATATACAAGAAACAGAAAATAGATAAAAATGACCAAAGAAAAAATGAAAAACTGAATAACAGGAAAGAATAACATGGTTTAGTACCATGAATTAATAGGAAGAACAAACTCATATTTTCAGTGTCGATGGCTACCAATGGCGCCTGTTGAATCTCATCTCGAGAGGAGAGCCATGAATTCGCTCCATCATTACAAGACTGTCGTAACTCAAAAATTTGAAGTTTTGAGTTACATAGCTCATAAGATTGCCCATTTAATTCTGCGTCTTTTGGTAATAAAGTCGTAAGCCTAAGTGCATTTTTGGTCGAGATATGGCGCTGGGAAGATTTTAAGTCTAAATCAAAATCTCGGTGCAGTTATAGGACTTTGAAACTTTAAAACGCTTCTCCTGAAAAATCAAGATTTTGGAGTTACGACAGTCTTGTAATGATGGAGCGAATTATGCAGTGATGCTGTTGATTAAGAACCAGGACCTTGGGACGTGCATATTTGTCGGCCTATTGGGCATTTGTCTTCTAGCATTTCCAAGTATATTCTTCAGACTTCAGTAAATTTTGCTTAAAAGATTTTATTTTTCGGAATCATTAAAAGCTATGATGTTAAACCATGGATATATCATTGTACATTATAGATTTATCGCTTCACTCCCCACAGAGACTGAGGGACATTAAGTAGCAGAATGTATTGGGCAACGCGGTATGTTCATCCTAAAAACTGCGGCGAGATGGCAAAAATCCTTCCTACTTTGATGTGTTTATGTAACGAGAATAAAAAATAAACTCCACTGAGCAAGATGGTCAATATCATAGTGACCAGCTGCTGATGGTCTATATCGTAATGACCAGCTACTGATGGTCTTTATCGTAATGACCAGCTGCTGATAGCCTTTATCATAATGATCAGCTGCTGATGGTCTATATCATAATGATCAGCTGCTGATGGTCTTATCATAATGACCAGTTGCTGATGGTCTTATCATAATGACCAGCTGCTGATGGCCTGTATCATAATGATCAGCTGCTGATGGTCTGCAACGTAATGACCATCTGCTGATGGTCTACATCGTAATGACCAGCTGCTGATGGTCTATATCATAATGATCAGCTGCTGATGGTCTTATAATAATGACCAGCTGCTGATGGTCTTATCATAATGAGCAGCTGCTGATGGCCTATATCGCAATGATCAGCTGCTGATGGTCTGCAACGTAATGACCAGCTGCTGATGGTCTGCAACGTAATGACCAGCTGCTGATGGTCTACATCGTAATGACCAGCTGCTGATGGTCTATATCATAATGATCAGCTGCTGATGGTCTTATAATAATGACCAGCTGCTGATGGTCTTATCATAATGACCAGCTGCTGATGGCCTATATCATAATGATCAGCTGCTGATGGTCTGCAACGTAATGACCAGCTGCTGATTGTCTGCAACGTAATGACCAGCTGCTGATGGTCTACATCGTAATGACCATCTGCTGATGGTCTGTATCGTAATGACCATCTGCTGATGGTCACGGTAATGACCAGCTGCTGATGGTCTGATGGTCTGTATCGTAATGACCAGCTGCTGATGGTCTGTATCGTAATGACCAGCTGCTGATGGTCTGTATCGTAATGACCAGCTGCTGATGGTCTGCATCGTAATGACCAGCTGCTGATGGTCTGTATCGTAATGACCAGCTGCTGATGGTCTGCATTGTAATGACCAGCTGCTGATGGTCTGCATCGTAATGACCAGCTGCTGATGGTCTGCATCGTAATGACCAGCTGCTGATGGTCTGCATCGTAATGACCATCTGCTGATGGTCTGTATCGTAATGACCAGCTGCTGATGGTCTGTATCGTAATGACCAGCTGCTGATGGTCTGTATCGTAATGACCAGCTGCTGATGGTCTGCATCGTAATGACCAGCTGCTGATGATGGTCTGTATCGTAATGACCAGCTGCTGATGATGGTCTGTATCGTAATGACCAGCTGCTGCTGATGGTCTGTCATCGTAATGACCAGCTGCTGATGGTCTGTATCGTAATGACCAGCTGCTGATGGTCTGCATCGTAATGACCAGCTGCTGATGGTCTGTATCGTAATGACCAGCTGCTGATGGTCTGTATCGTAATGACCAGCTGCTGATGGTCTGTATCGTAATGACCAGCTGCTGATGGTCTGTATCGTAATGACCAGCTGCTGACTAGAGCGAATGTAATTGTTCAAGAATTTTGCTGGCTATTGTCGATAGGCTTTATGAAATAAGCAAACTATTACAGGCGTGTCAAATGATGACTGAATTATGAATTCCCGACATAGCAGAAAGCTGAATTTATGAAGAGAGCGTTTTGCAGGCGTTGGCTTCTGGCATTTAATTGCCGACAAAAACATCAAGCAGAATTTTTGAATGATCAATCATAGTTTTATGAAGTCGAATATTTTTACTGGAGTGCGCGAATTTAGTCGTGTTTTTAATAAGTACGACAGACTGAAAATATAATTAATCTTATAAGCAATATTCACTGGTCAATCTTCACCACTGAAGTGTGCTTCATTAGATAAACTCTCTCTCTCTCTCTCTCTCTCTCTCTCTCTCTCTCTCTCTCTCTCTCTCTCTCTCTCTCTCTCTCATAAAACCAGTGAAGTGTGCTTCATTAGATAAACTAACTCTCTCTCTCTCTCTCTCTCTCTCTCTCTCTCTCTCTCTCTCTCTCTCTCTCTCTCTCTCTCTCTCTCTCTCTCATAAAGATGTCTCGGAAATTTAAAATTCCACTGAAAATGTCTCGCCAACTGAGAACCCCAAAATTACTTGAGAACTGCTGAGTCATGGATACTCAAAAATACACGAGATTTTGAGGGAGAATTGTATTTACCAGGATGTAAAAATGTATTCAAGAAAGTCAAGTACGAATAGCCGAAATGGGCATATCGCTATAAGTTGGGGGCATAATGGAATCCTTCTCCTGTAGATCAGAGACAGAGCGTGAAAGGAAGTTCTGTATATATTTCTGATAATTTATCTCTCTATCTGATTGCGGATAAAGGCGAAAGCTTATACAGAAAACCGAACAACTGTTTTGAAATAAGTTATGCATTTTCACTCGGGATTTCACTTGATTAGTAAATTGAAAGCTCGATTATAGCTGCAAGGATCAGCCTTTATTAGAGGAGCAACTATCTTAATGGGCAGACAAACCAACTTGGGCCAATAATATCTTAGATTTGGTATTTCCCTCAAAGGGCAATAATTTTGAGCATGATATATAGTCCAATTATCGTGACAAACTCAGGAAAAAAAAACTACCATTATATGATTTGATTAGAACTGAAAAAAATCTTAGATTAACAGACACATAAAAATCTTTTTATTGTAGTTTAATTACATACCAATTCAAGAAGGATATACAAAGGTAGTCTCATTAATTAGAATGGCACAGGAGTACGAGGGCAATCCGGTAAATTAGTATGGCAAAAGCAGTTTTGCGCGCATAAAGAGATGTAATCAAATCAAGCATCAGAGGGTCATTAGAAGATAAAGACGCCAACATTATAAAGGCTTAGAAACTGCAAAGTGTTTCACCAGTATTCAAGAGACGTTCAAAGGACGAGTTATGGTTTTACCCAGATTATCAGGCGAATTGATTCCTGCCAAGATATTGGAATTACCACAGAAAGCAGCATAACGAGATAATCAGAATAAAACCAATTTAATTCTGAGTGGTAGCGTGAATTTCTAATGGACGAACTTGCATAATCAGCGTTTTGAATCTCTCTAACACTCACGATAGGAGTATAACAGTATATAAACATTTTCATGGTTTCCAGAAGCAATTTGACAGTGAATCACATTATGGTATAAGTGTAAAAGTAAGGAGATCGTTTATCATATATATGTATATATATATATATATTATATATATATATATATATATATATATATATATATATATATATATATATATATATATATATATATATATATATATAGAAGATAATGCATTGTTGTCAGTGGCTCCTCCTCTCGTTAGCAAAAAGTCTCAAGTGGTGCATCATAGTTTTCGGTACGTGGCACTTTGCTTTAATTTTTCTGTAAAGAAAACTATTGTGCCGGCTTTGTCTGTACGTCCGGACTAAGATCTTAAAAACTACTGAGGCTAGAGGGATGCAAATCGCCATGTTGATCATCCACCATCCAATCATTAAACATACCAAATTGCAGCCCTCTAGCCTCAGTAGTTTTTATTTTGTTTAGGGTTAAACTTAGCCATAATCGTGCTTCTATGTTGATTAATTTTGTATAAACCAAAACTATGTAGTGTTCAGATTTTTCACAATGGTATATAAAGTTTTTCCTCTCTCTCTCTCTCTCTCTCTCTCTCTCTCTCTCTCTCTCTCTCTCTCTCTCTCTCTCTCTCTCTCTCTCTCTCTCTCTCTCACGTTGGCTACATATGTATTTTCTAAATCTAATTAACTGTGGTTTTAAGTGCTATGTTATTTACATGTAAAACCTCCTCTCTCTCTCTCTCTCTCTCTCTCTCTCTCTCTCTCTCTCTCTCTCTCTCTCTCTCTCTTGTGAAGGTTTTCTTTTTCATAAATTTAATATTCCCTTTTAGTTAAATCTAAATTTATCTCTCGGGTGATGGTTATTTGCATATTCATAATCTCTCTCTCTCTCTCTCTCTCTCTCTCTCTCTCTCTCTCTCTCTCTCTCAGCTGAATTATAAAGTCATACCGTTATGGAAAGAAATTAATTTATATTAGAGTATATTCTTTAGCACGATAAAGTGCAAGGCTCGACTTATGAAAAGCTATTGTTCAGTGTCACTAAAACTTATTTCCTCATTTTTTTATTCTTATCCTTATTCGTATATCTGCTTTTACAAATTTTCAAAACTCAGAAGGTTTAAAAAAAGTGTTTAAACCTAAGTCTGATGTAAGTAGAAATACATAAGAAGATTTCTGAAGATGTGCCGAAAAGCATAGCGCCATGATATACGAACATACGATATTTGCATAAAAGGAAGAAGCGTGGACGTAAAAGGAGGAGAACGCCATTACAATAAAACAAAACTGAGATACGAACTCTCGTCGGTATAACTTTAAAAGAAACTCGTCTGTTATTTGGTACTGTACAACCTCACCCCATTACTCAGCTGACGTACCATGTGCAATAAACTACTGACGGGTTTGCACTTCATCTTTTCAAATATGGGAACATTTTCCATTGGGAGAAAAGGGATGGAACTGCAGTATGTATGTATGTATGTATGTATGTATGTATGTATGTATGTATGTATGTATGTATGTATGTCTATACAATATAAATGAATGTTTGTTTGTACCCTTGCGCTCTATAGAAATCCGAACCACTTGACCGATCTAGACGAAATTTTGCACGCGGCCCTCATTTGACCCAGGAAGGTTATCAAGTTGGTTTCAAACCCGTACCCCCGCCCCCTTCACCTTCCCCCATCCCCCTTCCCTTTGTAACTAATGTGGTAAATAAACTCTCCGGGTTTATCATACCTCATTTCATGTACTCGAGACCATAGAAATATATTATTGCAAATGCTTTCCTTTCCTGCGATTAATAATTCTGTATGAAGATTTGTGTTTAGGTTTAGAGGGTGTGTTTAGGTTTATTGGGGATATGTTTACTTTTAGCATGGGGTGTGTTCAGGTTTAGCAGGAGGTGTGCTTAGGTTTAGCAGGGGTGTGTGTTTAGGTGTAATGGGCGGTTTGTTTAGGTTTAGTGGGGTGTGTATTTAGGCTTAGAAGGGGTGCATTTAGCTTTAGCAGGGGCGTGTGTTTAGGTTTAGTGGGAGGTGTATGTTTAGGTTTAATGGGGGTGTGTCTTTAGTTTTAGTGGAAGTGAGTTTAGGTATAGTGTTTAGGTTTAGTTGGGGGTTTGTTTAGGTTTAGTGGGGGTGCATTTAGGTGTAGTGGGTGATGTATGTTTAGATTTAGTGGAGGGTGTGTTTAGGTTTGGTGAGATGGATGTTTAGGTTTAGTGGACAATATGTTTAAGTTTAGTGGACAATGTGTTTAGGTTCAGTGGGGTGTGTTTTGGTTTATTGGGGTCGTTAGGTTTAGTAGGGGGCGTGTGTTTAGGTTTAGTGGGGCAGGGTGTGTGTGTGTGTTTCAATTTAGGGGTGTTTTGGTTTAGCAGGCAAATGATCGGCTGTCATTCAGAGTATTCCCAAGCAGTGCTGGGTTGGTCAGCTAGTCTGTATATATATGTATGTATACATGTGTTTGATGAGTCTGTATGTTTATCTTCTGAGTTGCTGAGCTAAATTCTATATACACACACATATACATAAATATATATATATATATATATATATATATATATATATATATATATATATATATATATATATATATATATATATATATATATATATATATATATATATATACACACACACACTTACATGCAAACAGGAACATACATTTCTTTTGCAGTTAATAGAAACAACCATACAACGGCAGATAAACTTACATCTA
>NC_089786.1:30486267-30511267 GCF_040412425.1 Macrobrachium rosenbergii
AAGGAGTACAGGTTTGAAACCTACTATTATCTAAGTTGGGTCAAATGATGGCCATGGCCAAATTTTGTCTAGAGTTGGTCAAGCGGTTTTGATTTCTATAGCGCACAAACAGTCCTTATTATATATATATATATATATATATATATATATATATATATATATATATATATATATATATATATATATATATATATATTTATATATATATATATATATATATATATGATATATATAATATATATATATATATATATATATATATATATATATATATATAGATATATATATATATATATAGAATCATGCTATGATAAACCTATATATATATATCCAATAAGGTCTCCATATTGATATATATTTTCTATGAGCGGCTCGATATATATATATATATATATATATATATATATATATATATATATATATATATATATTCAAAACCCATATATATATATTTTTATATATTTATAGATGGTAAGCTTTATGATATATATATATAATATATATATATATATATATATATATTCATTTGTTTTGGTATATATACATATATATATAAAGAGAGAGAGAGAGAGAGAGAGGAGAAGTTTGCATATTTAGCAATTCTTTGAATTTTCACTTCCCTTGCCATAAAAAGATCTAATGAAGAATGGAAGAAACTATGAAAATAAAAATCTTACTCTGGATCAGGTTTAGTGACAGCCATGACAGAAAAGCAAGAATGGACCTCCATCCTCTTTCAAAAAGTTCCGTGAATATAGAATTATGTTTGAATGCTGGAATTTTACATGCAAATGAGGTTTTCATATGGAGGTATTTTTTCTTTTGAGCGGCTCGGAACCCTTAAGTTGTCTGGAAACAGAAGCAGATAACACGTTGGGTGCCCCCGTGAATGACTCTTCAAAATCCATCTTGATTAGAATTTTTTTTCTTTTATATATGGTAAGCTTTCTCCCTGTCAGATGAACTTGGGTTCAGGCATTTTCTCCCCATTCATTTTTTTTGCGCTGTCGTTATGGTCATTCCCACAAGTTTGAGATCATCAATTCAAGCTGTTCTCTCATGGTCTTCCTTTTTAGCAATAATTTCTCTTGAATTCAACTTACCAATATATTCTGTCAATAAGGCCTATTCGAAAAAAAATATATAATAAATTTACAAGAGATGAATTTTAAAAGAAACTGAACGAATGAAGAAGTGAATGGAAGACTTCGTTGGTATTACTCCTTGAACGCTGGGAATTTTCTGAAATCAGTTTCAAAATATATGGTACAGTAATGCTCAAATCTGAAGCGATATGATGCTTTTTTTATTGTCCAGAATCTCAGACGCAACATAACGTTGCCAAGTAATGTTTTTTATTTTTATTTTTTTCTAATATCGTACGTGTCGACAAGTTTGCGAATTCACAGCTAACACCATTTTCCCCATGGTTATATAAATATAATCCAATTTATGCATTGGTATAACTCGTAATCTGTGTGATTTGAACTGATTTTTTTTTCTCTTACATTGCTTAGCTCAAAGCACGATGTGATAAGGTTAGCGGTACCGTCAGTGACAGAGCGATTAACAAGCTTCTCGGGGCTGGTCAACGTAACTACCACTACAGCATTATAACAGTAGACCTAATGAGCTCAACAGTCATAACAACATTTTAAAAACAGGAATATGAATTACAAAAAGGTTTCTTTGAATATTGAAGTTTTAGGCTGTGTTCAAGTTGCCTGTATGTTGCAAAATGGTTTATAGGCCTAAAAAAAATAATCTAAGTCTTCTGAGATGTAATCTCTGTTACTGAAGAATTTATTTGTAGAGATTATCTGTTCTTCGAGGAATAAAAGATAGTGATGGAGAAGATGGCTATTAATCAAAATATCTATCATTATTAATATCAAGGCCTCTGGAACACTTGTTTTTTAACTGCTTAAAATATTACTTTCTTAAAAGTCTTTCTGCTCGCTTTTGGTGTATAATTTAGTAATTCATAAGGTTACTTGAAGTGTAAGAATGTGTAAAATAACTTCATGTCCTTTCTGGCCAGAAATTGTTAATATACAGATGTGAATGCTAAGTGCAAAGTATTTATAAATAAGACAAGATATCTAACAAACCTAGGCCCAGGAACAAAATCTCGGCTTCAACAAAAGAATAATATGCAAGTAAGCCATAATTTTCTAAGTGGTCAAGAAGTATAACATATAACATTTTATTTTAATGAAAAACCAAATGTTCCTCTAACAAACATAAAATAAATGTTTTTAAGATGCTTTCATTGTAGCTACTCATTGTAGACCTATGTTTCAGGTGGTTCATGTTGCACCGCCACTCTGATGTTTGTGCCACGCACGTTCCGCTCACACGTTGATATCGGTGGATGTATTCTAGTTACAGTGATACTGTAGTATCTAATTATTTAATTTTTTTCAGCGTTGAGGCTTAAAAACAATCAGATAGGACTATTTCAAATTTTATTGTTGCATTGCAAGCAATATCAATTTTATGACAATTTTTCGTTTTTTTTTTTAGTTTTCTGTAAAAGAAAATTTTTGTGACGGCTTTGTCTGTCCATCCGTACTTTTACTGTCTGCACTGTTCTGTCCATCCTCAGATCTTAGAAACTACTAAGGCTAGAGGGCTACAAATTGGTATGTTGATCATCCACCCTCCAGTCATCAAACATACCAAATTGCAGCCCTCTAGTCTCATTAGTTTTTAATTTATTTAGGTTAAAATAGCCATAAACATACTTCTGCACCGCTTCCTAGGGCCCAACAGCGCAGGCCACCACAGGGACCGTGGCATAGTTTCATGGGCTGCAACTAAGACTTTCACGGGCCGTGGCTGGGGCCACCACCGGACAGTGGCTGAGTTTCATGGGCCGTGGTTGGGAATTTCCATTCAGCACTATATGCTGTACAGAAACTCGATTACGCCAAAGAAACTTTGGCGCATTTGTTACTTGTTTTTATTATTTCAACATTTGAACTGAGGTTTGATGATGACTTTTTTGTCAAATGCATCGGCGATGAGTGAACGAACGTTTTGAAAATGTTTCGCAACTGTTTTTCCAAAATTTGGCTATACATGATATTTTCTTACAGTTTTGAAATATATGACAGAAATTCATTCTTTTGAAAAATATTATGGCCTTATTGTTGTATGAAATAATCGTGTTTTCTCATTGAAATAAGGGATAATTGTGGAGCATGTTTTTTTACCAGTTCATGAACTTTGAACGGAATCCTATGCTACCATATTGTATCACTTAAGAGCATAGCTGTACCATCTTTGGTAATATACCTCAATACAGTTCAGGAATATTTCAAATAGTAGGTTTTAAATACCATGGAATCAAATTGAAAGAAATATAGTTCACTTCAACAATAGTACTCTGAAATTTATACCTTATAATAACTTCACCATGAAAAATAATAAAAAAATAATGAAGAATTTATATAAGAGTTCATGTGAGTATGAGAACAGACAGACAGACAGACACTAGAAGAAAATGGAATAAGTGTTCAAATATCAAGAGTTTTTTTCCCTGACCAGCCGGCTGATCTGAGTTGCTGTTGTGGATTAAGAGAATTTTGTCTGATAGTTTAAGTAGAAAAAAAAGGCGTGTACTATCAGTAATGAAACTGAATATCTTGGCCAAAACAAGAATGTAAACTTTATGATAAAGACTTCAAATATGTATAAAAAATTAAAAATATCAACAGTTACATTATTCCAAAATAGAATTAACGAAATTTAGGCAAAATGATGATGTGGAAAAATTTACACAACCGGGTGTACGAATAAAATCATCTACAGAAACAAAATTGTCGTCAACTTAATAAATAAGCTCTGGTTTTATATTTATCGAGGTATTAAAGTTTACCAGCATGTTCAAAAGACAATGGATTAAAACATTCATTTTCCAAATAAAACAGCTGATTAATTAGAGACATGATCTATCGGTCTTTGTATATTGAAAAGTACGATGGATTTTTAGATTATACATAACGTCAGTAAGCATTACTGATGGTGAGTTCCAACCATGGTGGGGTAAACGACTTGGGCCCATTTCTTGAAAAAAAGTCCATTTGTGTCTGTTAACACTGTGAAGAATTATGTATTTCGCCAAGTAACTCAAGTGAAACCTCATCGAAAATTTGCTGGAAATCAGGGTTATTACAAAATCAAAGCACATCCACTTAAAACGATTGTTTGGACATGTGTACACACAAGACAATGACACATGTACACACAATTACCCCTGCACACTTAACCGTGGCTCTAGGGTCATTTTATTGGAAGAATTTTTGAGGTTAGTGAAAACTTTCTTGTCCTGTAATTATTTTTTGTGGACTCATCTTTGTGTGTGAGTTAAAAAAATGCAAAATTCCTGTTTTATTTAGCAGACCTTATTCTAAATTTAATGAGACACAAAACCGACTGCAAGGTAAAGATGACACCATCATTCAGGCTTAGCTTGTTTAGAGCTTCACTGTCACAAAATGGATTTTCAGTATTTTTCAAACTTAAAGATACAAAGTTGAATGCATTTCTGATAGGGACATAGAAATTTAAATGAGTCATTTGGAGAAAAATAATTGAAGAAATTTAAAGTGCGCTTGTTGGGAAGACCTGGAAAATGAAAGTCGCCAGAATGGATTCTAACTGGTTTGATGTTGAAATAAGGAATGCAGATATTGCCTCACACCTGGAAGAGGAATTCATTGACATGACTGTGGACCTATAAGCAAGTGCCTTGTTCAGAAGAAATTTTTATCTCCTTGAATTCTGGATCAACGAGAACAATAAATATCCTCAGCTTTGTGCAGTGGTTCAGCCATTTTAAATAATTGCTTTCCCAAGTTCAAAGATGGCTGATATGGTTTCAGTCATGCAAATGCAGTCTTAACAAAACAAAGGAGCAGACTGAGCCTGGAAGAACGATGTGACCTACGGCTGAAGCTCACCAACCTATAACCTAATTTCAGTATATATATATGAGTCCCATCAGGCATATATCTATACATTAATTCCTGTCAGGCCGAGGGAAGAAGAAAATGCTTATGGCACTTGAGAATTTCCATACCGCTTCATCTAAATTTCTAAACATTTTCTTACTGTGAAAACTGTTTTATCATACTGCATGTCAAGTACAAACTAATACTACTAAAATGGGTCGAATTTGAACATTGTTCTTTTTTGCATGAATAATTAATAATTAAATTAGTAGGCTAGAGTAGTCGATTCAATAATCAATTCATTTTTTTGAGTTATGAATATTAGAACTTTTTCTAGATCTTAAATATCCCTTTCTTTCTCTTATCGAAAAAATATTAATGGCTTGAATACTGAGTTAAAATCTCTACGTGACATTTCATAACGCATAAAAACAAAACAAGTGTATGAAGCGTTTCTACCAAAGGCCATTTAAACTTCCCCATTTCATCTTTTCAAAGTGTGGCTTTTTGATAGTTATCATTATCACTGTAGTCATCAATGTTTTCACACTCATAGACTGGCTGTAGGGTGACAATGATGGGAAAAAATGCCGACATTCTTCGTCCTTTCGGCTCCAGCGACTTGAGAGAGATGAAAAGCGTTTGTTATTGGAAAAAGTGAAGCATAAAAGCATAAAGGGCATTTAAATATATATACAACTTACACTTTTTCCTTTTTTATTGGCTTTTATTTTTGTTGTTGAAAAAAGAAAAAATTTTTTTTTCCGCATGACAAAATAAATGTATCAATATATATATACAAAGATCAAATTAAATGAAATAACATTGTTTCTCAAACAATGATGCCTGAGCAGAATACGCCGAGAGCCTAATAAAGAGCAAACAAAATCGACGTTTATTCGGTAAAACAGATTCTGCATCATTTCTTGACCATTGAGGATACGGGATTACCAACAAAAGGGAAGTTGTAAATAGTTATTGTTATGAAATAAAAGTTAACTATTTTCAGCCTGAGTCAAAAGATAAAAAATGGTTGTTATTATTCCAGCATGAAAAGACACATTAACTGAAACTCCTCTAGATTACAAAGTTCTCATTCCTGGCTATCCAATGGCAACTGAGAGTAAACATTTCGATTCCTCAGATTTATTTTTGCTAGATCTCTACTCATTTGGAGATGCTGCTTAGAGAAAATTACAGCTTCTTATAAAACGAGTTCAGTTAAATGTTTTTGAATTAGCAATATTTCATGAGTTAGTCAATATCACAAGAAATGAAGTAACTTGAAAGTAAAATCTTGTTGAAATCCAGTGGGTAGTTGTCCATCAAAATAACCAGCGTTAAAATCTTTCAAAACAATATAAAACAAGTAAAAATGCTCCGAAGTTTCTTCGGCGCAATCGAGTTTTCTGTACAACCACTAAAGCGTATAATCAAGACCACCGAAAATAGATCTGTCTTTCGGTGGTCTCGGCCTAGGGCTGTATAAGCCGCGGCCAATGAACTTTAACCACGGCCCGGTGGTGGCTATCGTATATCGTTGCCAGAAGCACGATTATAGCTAACTTTGACCTTAAATAAAAAAAAAAAAAATTGCAGAGGCTAGAGGGATGCATTTTGGTATGTTTGATGAATGGAGGATGGACAGGAAAAGTGCGGACGGGAAAAAGTGCGGACAGAAAAAAGTGAGGACGGACAGACAAAGCCGGAACAATAGTTTTCTTTTACAGAAAACTAAAATGTAAAACTATTCATAATTAAAAAATAATATTGTACTTGTAAACAGAAGTCATTTCTTCCTGTTCGTATAAAAATCGCTATCCCATTTTCCCGTAATAAGAAAAAGCCTTACGTAAAGTTTTGATGGGCAATTCTGTTACCATTTGCGACAACAATGATTGTCATTTCATGATTTTATTACCAAATTTATTAGGCGCTTGCTCACCAAGATGATGGCGTAAAACATGACACTTATTGCAATACAGCTTTGGAAGAAAATTCGATCTTGACTTCCTTTTATAGGATGATGAGAGAATTGTTTATATCTCATTATCATTCAGGCCATAAATATTATGAGCTCATGCATATCCTCACCATCCGGTTTACATATGAAATTTTGTAGGTTTGTGTAATGCAGCATTCAAATGAACTGACAGCAAGAACATTGTGTTTGTTTTCTGCTGTTATTCAGGAATGCGTACGTTTATAATTTTAGTAATAGAGGAATGAGTGAATATTGCACTTTATGTTGTTACTATCAAGATTAACGATAATCATTTCAAACAAATGCTTTCTCTCTCTCTCTCTCTCTCTCTCTCTCTCTCTCTCTCTCTCTCTCTCTCTCTCTCTCTGATGTTGCTTCAGAATAGATGCATTTTTGTCTATAATCAGCTGCGGGCTATTATAATTCTGTTGGCTACCCTGGGTGCGCGGCCCATTACAGTCCTAGTCGTTCAGTCTAGCTTTAAATATGGTAGTTAGACATCAGTAAGTGAACGTTGAAACTGGATTTTTCCCTGTTATTACGGTCATCCCATGTACGTGCATGCGAATCTCATTTTGCCTTGCTGTAGAAAACACAATTATTTCTTGTCTGAAGAACTTGATTGAAAACCCTTTCTTCTTGTTGTCAGTAAATGGCCTCATTGCTTCCTTAAAAAAAAAAAAATAAATAAAATAAAAAATAACGAAAAAGCTCTCTAAGAAAGAGATTGCAGCCAACCACGATTATTAAACATCAACACAACTTTCGAACTGGATTTAGGCGACGGCGAAATTAGGCTTCCTGTATGCGATGTTTGTTCTCTGAAAATTAAGATAAGTAGGGGAGCGCAATTTACCGTCTTTTCCTCATTCAGCTTTGAAGTAAATAGTTTGCACTAGTCTGTCAAAGAATTCCATTAACGTTAACGTTTCTGATGAATACAGCCGACATATACTATCGATACCGCAAGTCCGAATCAATAGCAGTAGGTGTGAGGGCAGGAGAGAGAGAGAGAGAGATCAGGCAAAAGACGGGCGAGCAAATTGTTGTTTAGAAATCTTCGTGAGAAAAATAGAGGAAAACGCGGAAGAAACAAGTGAAGGACCTCATTTCTTTCCAATCTCCCCCCCCCCTCCCAATTCAATTGCAATCGATTGCCTTATTAATTGTTTTTCAATGTCTATGCTTAATTTTTTTTTTTTACTTGTTAATATTCTCATCTCTTTCTGTAAGTTTATTTATGAACACATCTCGAACTCTATTTACAAAAATTTTCCTTGCTCCCTCATTCTTAAAATTGTTTGCCCCTTGCATATCGGATTCTTATTTCTCCACGCTTGTAGTCATTTCGCTAAGGCAAGTGTTTATCAATAGCACTCAGCGGAGAACATACCTCCTGCAAAGCCAACTTCTATGAACATATTTTTCGTCAGTGAAAGGTCTTATATGGGTGAAGATGTAACCTCTGTCAGACTTTGTCAATCCTTATCAAATTTACTTACTGAAACAATGGCTACGTTTTCTCATTTTCTGTTCTTCTAAACGCTGAAACAGTTAAAGATGACGGAGGTAACAAGGTATTTCCCCGACGGCATATCGTAAAATCCTCATCAAAGTCCAACAAATGAAGATTTCCATCCGCTGTCATTCAGTTTTGTTAACCCGTTCTTGAGGTATCCTGCTAATCCATATCTTCACAAACGCTCAGACTAAGGTGAGAAAATAAACTACTTGGCCGATTCAGCACTGTTATTCTAGAAGATGACTTGTTCAATGAAAGAAAGGAGATCCATAATTTCCATGAATTTTATTTGTTTACGATAAACGATCTGTGTAGCAGACGACATTCTGTATATTAGGATAATTCATCGGTTGTACCGTTCTTATTCTCATTTTCCCGCCAGAAAAACTCTTGAAGCGTCATGAGAAACCCAGCTTCTTTTCCTTTACATATTGCTTGTTTTCGTGACGCACGGAAAGGACACAAGTTCGATCCCCGTCATGTTGCAGAAAACATTTTGCGTCCTTCCCATCATACCCCCTTTTATTTAAGATGGTTTTATTCCTCTAGGTGATTTGTTGCCATTGGTTATTAACAGCAGTTGTGGGGGCTGTTGCAGTCCCACGCACGCTAACAAATCGTCGAAGCATGAATTGGAGCCCTGATGTTTTTCGCGGAATAGAAAACGAAGAGGTAAAGTCATTACGGTGAAATAAATTCTCCAATTTAGAATCGTATATCATTCCGCTATCGCTTCATTTCCTCTGCACATTCAAGAATGGCTTTTCCTGGGAAATCAGATAATTTAACAAAATGATGTGAGGAGAAAGACAGTCATGAGACTGTATTAAGATGATATAAAATTTCTGAAAATGACTGGATTTTCTTTAGTTGTTAAAGAAAATATAAGTGATTTGAACTAGAACTTCATGATAAATCCCTGTCTTAATCAGCACTTATAGTATAATGTAGTTCAGCCAGAACACAAATAATGCTTCAATGGAAATTTCATAAAAGAGATGAATATGCATGGTAAGTGAATACTTAATTATTATTCGTTGAATTATATTTAAAAGTGAATCAACTATTCCATTAAAAAAACCTGAAATGAGAAAAGATTGGATTTCCAGATGCAAAGGAAATTAAGTAATGACTACATTTTCTGCTGGACAACTTTATGGTTATAAGATTAGAATTGCATTTTCTTGGGCCCATTACTTATTGCTGTAATTAAGTCGGAATTTTCCTTTTATCGTTGTTTGTATTTTTTTTAATGTGGAATATCTAAGAACGGATGAACTATTAAGCATTTTGACACGTGTGCTTGATTGTCTTTGCGGAAGATGACTGGTTTGTGAAATCTAAAAATTAACAAAATTCGACATAAAAATTTTAGTCTATTTTTTAAGCTACAAGGAGACTTTCCAAGTGAAATTCCCAGTACAACTTGAAACGAAGTGCCCTAATGCATCCATTGACCTAGGCACCTTCAAACATTGAGGGAGGGAGAGACTCGACTCTTAAGGCAGCCATATTCCTGCCTCTTCAAGGAGAAATGGTTATAAGAGGAGAAGACAAGAAAAAGGAGAAAAATTCCAAAGCTTATCCATGAATGACAGGAAACACTCACCTGACAGGAGAGTCAAAAGACTGAAAGAAGAATGAAAGCAAATGCTGCGTTTACATTAATAGAATTTTCAAGCCTTAAAATTGTTTAGACAATAATCGTTCTTAACAACTCTCCCCAAACCACACGCCCCATATTCTTCCTTAATTTTCACAGGATCCTAATTACCTTCCTCTTTGCCTTAGCCAACAAAGGCAGGGAAATCTTCGTGAGACTTTGTCGACTGAAAGAGAATATCATATCTTGTTGTTTTGTAAAAATTCCTAATTTCATCAATACAAAAACATAGTACTGCTCTACAATTGACTAATTCCGTAATGAGTAATCTAACTGCCTATTTTCTCAGATTTCTTGTTTCTTTTTACACAAAACGTTTTTCAGTCAGTTGGCTCTACGATGAGGAGATACGGAGGTCTGTTTCTCTGGAACTGTATCATGTGCAATCAAATAGATTT
This sequence comes from Macrobrachium rosenbergii, assembly GCF_040412425.1. Lineage (NCBI taxonomy): Eukaryota > Metazoa > Arthropoda > Malacostraca > Decapoda > Palaemonidae > Macrobrachium > Macrobrachium rosenbergii. Next base: position 30,496,793 of record NC_089786.1, read on the forward strand.
TTTTTTCTTAACAGGTAGAATTACTGCTTACCTTTTAATAACTATGATATAAGGATGCATTTTTCCTATTTCAAATGCACTATTTTTTTTATTTAGATGTGAATTTCTCTTATGTTGAAAGTCTTATCTCATTATAGGTAAAATTCAGTTATTTGCAAGATAAGGAGAAAATATGAAAGTACTCGATGGACGACACTAGCCACTCAACACCAAACAAACTCCCAAAAATAACAAGCACATGATCATTTATTACCTAAATTGAATATGAGAAGGAGGCTGCTTCTTCTTCTTTTAAAACTTTCCCTCCAAAACACCTTTCACTGGTAAAATTTCAAACTAAGCAGGACCTTGTTTCTTGATCGAAAATTCCTATGTTCCTCTTGTGTCACAGCTAAAAGAAGAATATTATGGTAAAGGAATTTCCACAAGGAAACATTTCAAGATTGTTTTTTTCAATGCACCTCAAGTGGAATTATAGAGCATCTGGATCAAGTGATTTACTTATTGCATCGCAAAAGAGGCCAAAGATAAAATGGACAATAGCAGATTTTTAGTATTGTCTTATCCCACTACCTATATCTAGGAGATGGCATGAATAACACTGGAGAGAGTGCGAAGGTGACAGAATTGTTTTGGCAATTCTAAGGTGTTCCTCGGTTTGACTTGACATTTTCTGAATTATTGTTCATTATCTTTGTTTACGGGCACGTGCTCTATTTACTTATTCATCAACAAAATTCTTTCCTTGTATTAATTTTACGAATGATCTCTTTTCCACCTCTATTTCTAAAACTTTTTCTTCCACCATCCACCCATTTCCAGTTCTGCAGAATTATTTAGTCACTGATTTTCTAATTACTTTATGTTTGAGTTTTAGTTGTTCTTCAGTATTTCAGTCACTCGGCTTTTCTCTTTTACATCTCTCTCGTTTCTTATTTTCTGATTTTTGCCCAATCTCCTAATTACTCTTCTTCATTATTTCTCTCTTATTATTCTTCTTTACTCTATTTTTATGCGGATATCTCTTCTGAAAGACCAGATGTCTATGTTTCCTTCAGTAAGTGTTTGCTCATTTATAACAATAATAACAGCAGCAACAACAACGACACGAACAGCAACAAGCAAAATATCTCTCCGATTCCCTTCCAAATTAATTTTCATTCACACCACATTTGCAGCTTTTACTTCATACAACCATTTCTTCTTTCACTTTTCTTCCCTTCACACTTTCTTCCTTTTTCGTTCCATCCTACCTGGTCTTTCCTTCCCCGGACCTTAACCAACAATCGGAACGCGGATCACGGCTCCCTCTGGACTCCAAGTTTGATGGTATGGGAAGGAGTCCGGAGCGGAAAATAACGAAGTCCTAATTCTTGGACCAGCTGTGGTCCATTTTCATATTAGGTTACATATTTATTTAAAAATAAACATAAAATTACATATTTATTAACGAAAGAATAAATAAAAATGCGTAATTTTCTTTTTATTTATAGAAATGAATGCCTTGCGATTTTATCTTTTATTTTCAACTCATAATTTCTGTACCTTCCTCTAGATTATAGCACATGCTGAAACAGACATTTCTTTTTTCTTCTTCTTACAAGGGAGGAAATCGTCAGATTTGGCCTTCCTGGTGTGCAGTTGGTTTACTAGAAGAGAAACATTAACCATGTTTAGCTTTTTCAACCGGAAGCCAAATAGAAACAGCAATGGAAATTTATTGCAAACAGAGAGAGAGAGAGAGAGAGAGAGAGAGAGAGAGAGAGAGAGAGAGAGAGAGAGAGAGAGAGAGAGAGAGAGAGATTATAACTGGTCTTAATTATTTACTCTGTCGCTTACCAGAGGCGAATTACGGTGCACGACCGTCATATAACTAACCTCACTAACACAGACCTAAGCTTTATGTAGTAATGAATGGTATTAAGGCAGCTTCAAAGGCCCTTTGTTGGAGAGATATGAAGGTCCTCTATAATCCGGGTGAGTTTACACCCTAATTGTATCCTACGTACTTCTGATTCTTAAGAGATACAGATACAAAAGCCTCACTATAATTTGTTTAAAGCAGAAAATTCCAACATTTTCAGTCGTTGGGGCTGTCGATTTCCGTAAACAACAGAACTGATATAAGTGCTGGAGCCCAGAGACTAAAGTGGTATGTAGTTGAAAGATTGAGCTGAAGGTGTCACTGAATGACAATTTTAGTAATGATATTAATCCCGACTGTTCAGTCACATGAGATGGCTGTTTCCAGGGCTGCGGACCAGTATTGTTCATAAATATATAATAAAATTATAGCAAAAATAAGTTAAAGAATTAGATAAAAAAAGTCCAAAGTAGTCAAAGATAATAAGAAGAGAGCAACATAATACTGGCTGCAGAGACCTTGTAAAAGAGCCCATGAACTGTTTACAATACGCCTTTCGGGTAAAATAAAATATAGACAGGCACCCCCTCACCCCAATCAGTCAACCACTCTAATGAATACAAAATGGTGTACACGAGAGTTTCCTTTCTAAATGTTTTCTTCCCTTTTTTGGACAATGATGTGCTCTGGAAACATTCCCATATTTGCTTTTTTTTATTCTCATAAACGTAAAGGTCAGAGATGAATGATGGAATGTTTGCCTCAACATTTCACAAAACGATTGTTTAATGTAACCTTGTTTATTATGTTGTCTCATTATTATGTCCAAATATCATAAAATCAGCTGATCAAACCTGAGAAACTTTATAACCATAGAGCTTCAAAGTTATCAAAATAGTTAACCATTATATTTAGTTAGCCTAAATGGCCAATATTTTGAACCTAAATGAGGCCATTTCAGCGACTGAAACTTAAAATATGATTTCAGTAAAGGTTTGAAAGGTGTTGTGGAGGAAAACTGCGTCAGTTGCACTATGAATCAATAGTTAGGAGAGGGTGGAAATTAAGATGGAAGAAAGAGAATAATCACAAACAGGGTAGAGTAAAACCGAAAGGGTGTTGTAGTCCATTTGCGAAAATGGGTAACCTGTGAATGTTATATAGTACAAGGTTTCTTGATAGATTTGCTATCACTAAGGTGTTTTTAGTTTTTCAACTTGCAAAAATTTCAACTTTGGGCAACTTCCTACTGTAAATAATCCAAAATTACTAAAAAAATAAAGTTTCTTCTATATTTTGTTTCTATAATATAATATAAATAGTAAGGTGTCTAAACTTCTTTTTTTTTAAGTCTAGGAACATGATAAACTCATTAAGTATTTTGTTTAGGTATATATTTTATATATGGAGACCTTCGATGAGGGTAAAATCGACCTGGGTTTATTATCGTCCAATCAGTCGTAACATAAACCATTTAAATAAAGTATATAATATTCAAAAGAAAAACAAACTTTCATTAAATGTTTATTTGATATTTTTTTTCATTTAATATTTTTGATAGGTGACGATAATACATGCCAGATGTTCTTGACGATGATACCATAATTACTTTCCCTAAATGTACTTGAACAGCTTATTTGCGTAAAAGATATGGTAACAAACTGCTTCACCCAAGACAATTCATAAAGTTTCATTATTGTAAAAATGTAGTACTTAAGTCAATATTGAGCAAGCTTTATTATTAGCATTATGCATGAACCACTTTGTATCAATATAGTAAAAATTACATGTGATAATGACTGATCCATTTTTAATTGTCCATTGATAGCCAGCTGTACAATGGTCGGCTCAGCAGATCAATATTGTAGAGAATCTGAAAGTATTCAGAGATTTTCACTCTCCAGGAGCAATGCATCATAATCATGTCATTCTTGGGATGCATAAGGACACTAATAAGGGAATCTCTTATATGTTCTAGTTGGAGCAGCGTTTGGACATCTTTCAGGAATTATGAGCGTTAAGGCATGGGTGAGGGTTATGAGAGCATTCCGCATGGTAAAAGTTGTCCTGCTGCAGCATCTTTTTGCAAGATGGTGAAAAAACTTTTATGAAATATCTGCACACATAAAGGAAGCACGGTGTCAGCATCCAAAGGCAAGCAATGGGTTAATCTCATAAAACATTTTGTTTGCTTGCATAATCTTTTGTTCTGCAGAGAGGGAAGGCGACTGGTTATTTCAACAACTATGCTTGGAGAGAATGTTGCTTTACTTCTTTTGTGCAAGGTCAGCATTATACCAGATATATCTCCTGGCATTTGCTGGAGATGCGCAACCATTCTGATATCAAGACAGACCTTCTGTGCTGGAGCACATGTCTGTCGTCATCATGAAGGTGTTTGAACTTGTGTTAAATGATCAGTTTGGTCCAACAAACTGCTAACAAAATAGGAAAAGGTAATATATAGGTATGACACTGTCACCTATCAGCTAATTACTGAATGGATCGATTTTCCCATTCTCTGTTTAATTCTCTCAGATACCATTAGAAAAATTGTACATGGGCCAAGTCTGCAATGCAATAACACCAATGAAGCACAAAGAGGAAGGTGAAAAGAGGCAAAAGCTTGATGCTGCAGAACTAGTAAACATTCCCACCCACTGAAAAGTGAGAGTGAGTCCTGTATAACATTGGCAATGGTCAAAATAAATGAAGTCAATGTTAAATATGCATTATTATTTGGAGAGAAGATGGTAACATAGTGTGATTCACTACCATCTGGATTCCACAAAAAACCAGCCCCGTTAAGACAATGGAACCTTTCATGGCATCATAGTTGGTAACAAGACTTTATCTTTTTTCAGCTGGAAAATTATTCCTTCACCTGTTATGATAGGTCAACAGTGTGCAGCTGGAGTTAGAAAATATCTTTGAGTATAAGTTCTGTGCTGTCCCTTCCTCACTCATTGATGAGTTTGGCTGTTTGCAAAAATATACCAAAGCTGTACTATGAAGAAAATCTTGGTGTTCTAAGCAAAGCCCAGTGCCTAAAGTCATCATTATAGTGGATACAATAACAGCTGCTAAATCACATTACATGGCCTGATTGGTGCTGATGCATTTCAAATTTTTCAATTCTCTATGTTATACTCTCTTTAGTAATGACAAGGTGTTAGTCTTTGATAAGTATCATGATCTTCAGCTAAAGACCATGATTCAGAATTCGGCGTGGTGATTAATTACCACCAACTCTGTGTGACTATCAGTAATCTACTCCCAAACAGAGATACTATTGTGAAGAATAAACGAAACATAAAGCAACTGTCACGGGTACTATCCTTTTCAACATGAAGATAAAATAACGCTAAGAAAGTCAAAAGACTGTCTCTTTTCATGATGAAGCTGATTGACAAATTGCATACTTATTGAATAGCTGAGTGTCACAGATAGTAAGAATCTCAGTGGTTGATACTGATGTCCTAGTACTACAGATTTACTGGGTTTGTTCAGCTACAACATACATGTAAAGTTCAGATGGAACGTTGGAATGGCGATATTGTAGCATTAATGCAACCTGTGAGAAGGAAACATAACTCAGTATTTAAGTTAACTTTTTACAGCTTTATGGGAATGCATGCGCGAAGTTTTGTGACACCGTCTCCATACCCTTTAATAAAGGAAAAGTCAGTGCTCTAATGAATGTCTTGCAGGCAGGAAATCAAAAAGGATTATCTGAAATACTTGAGAGATAGATGCATCAGGTTACCTGTTATAATCAGGCCAAAGTTTACAGCACTATATTGCCAGCCTTGATCAGGCACTTCAATGAATGCAGCTCAAGAGATACAAGAAAGAAAGGAAAATCAGTAATTATGGCTGTTTTTCTACAGATGTCAATTTGCTCCATGTACAGTGGGCATGTCCAAATGATTTATGGAAATTAAGCTGATCAGTGAGGCCCTAAACAGTGGACATCATTGAGAAGTTGGATGGCATTTGAAGATGGCATCCCAATTTTTTCATTTGCTTCTGATTCTCCAGCTTGAAAAAATGCTGTTCTTAGGGTGTGGTTACAAAGCAGTGAATGGCCTGCAGCACTTACAAGTCATTAAGAGCTGTTCAGTCACATTTATTGTAAATCTGGAGGCACAGATCGATGCAGTATTGTTCAGTCACTGGTCAAGTGAATGAAAATTAGAAAAACTGTTTAAAGAAATTAGATACAATTAGATTGGAAAAGTCCAAATCTAAACATAAATATAATATTATTATTAGAAAGCAACATAATACATGATGCAAGAAGCTGACCTTGGCAAAAAAGCTCACACAACTGTTTAAAGTATACCTTAGTTTTACTGCCACTGAAAATGATTAAAGCTCTCCAGGGCTCCCCAACGTTAGACTTACCACTCTAATGAATACAAAATTGGTTACTGCAACGAGACCTTCAGCTTATTGTTATTTTCTTCCCCTTTTTGCGAGAAATGATGCTATCACTGAAATAAATTCAGCAAACTATACATCTTTTAACTTGTAAACGTTTGGTCAGAGAAATGAGTGATGTCGAATTTCATTTGCCTTGTTGTAAGATTTTTATAACGATTGTATTTGTCTGGAATTAGTATGCTGAAAGGGATGTGCAAATGTTGTACTCTGATCAAATTTTTGACATAATATTTATCCATGAGCTTGAAAACATGGTAGTTGAGTTGAATATGAGAAATAATCTTGCAAATTTACAGAGATATTGGGAAAAATTGAGGCCATTTTATATAATGGCTGAAATTGACAGTTCAGGTTTGAAAAGTTGTAACAGAGGAAAACCCAGTTAAAATACTGCAGAAAAATCAATTATTAGATATACACCATAATACCTTGGAAATAAAAGAATTTGAAATGGAAATCATAAAAGGAACAAATGGACTGCGGATAGGGGCCGAAGGCACGCTGCAAAGAACCGTAAGTAATGCCTACAGTGGACCGCATGAGGTGCACTGATGGCACTAGCCCCTTACGGGGCAAAGTGGAGTAGTTCTTATGAGCCAGTTAATCTTAATTAAGGCGCGTTTCCAAAGCCGCGACTCAAACAGCTGTGGCCAACAGTCGCGCGACTCACAATTTATGCTCATTTTCCTTATCTCAAATGGCGCGTCTACAGTCCTACAACCAAAACTACTCTATTGATGCATCTCCAGACGTACGACTCCGACCGGGCGGGTAGCAGTCCAGCCGTAATAGGCGTCGCAACTAGTTGTGTTTTTTTTTTTTTTTTTTTTTACATGGACGATTTAAAACTGGTTGATCTAGTGCGCATACGAGTACATAGATGTCTGTATGATGCAAAAAATGAATATTTAAAAAAATGAATACATTTGATAAGGTTTATTTCTTTTTGATTGATCCAATAATATCAAACATTCTCCTTCTTCGTCTTCCTCGAGAAGATAATAGAGGAACTCAGGTGCTTCCGCCATGACATCAGCAATGAAGCTGATGAAGTACTGTAGAGCGACCAAAGTCGTGGTATAGAAATCAGAACAGGCTACTGTGATCGCATAGCTGTGATGGCAAGGCTACAGTGACCGTTAAGTCGCTGCATTGGAAACGCACCTTTCCCTGTCTCATTTCCATCGGTGTTCATACTAATTATTTTCGATTTTCGACCTTACTGTTGTTAGTGTTTATGTATAATTTTTGGTGCAAATATGGTTCATATTTACGACTGAACGTGAATCACACCTGCAAAAAAATTTAAAGTTTGATTAACCAAACTGGAGTAGAAGATAATTTGGTTGAACAACAGCAATGAGTAAAAAAAATAAGTATTCACAATGAAATCCAGAGCGATGGTTTAGAAATAGAAGGAAATTTCTGAACAAACTTCTAAGCAGTAGTATTTACGTGTAGTAAGTCTGCCTTTTCTCTACTTGCATTATGCGGCTGCTGTTGACGAGGATCTTTGCTCAGTAATCCATTCTTGATTGTGCAGTTAAAGGATCGAAGGAGCAGTGATTCATTTGGTTTTATTTTCTGTTAAGAGAAGCAGTGTTTTGGTGACTATATATAAACCATGTATGCCACTCCTTTCAGAAAGAATAGAAAGAATAATTTCTAAGGAAATTATGGGATGATCCTTAAGTCCTTTTCATTTCTTGATCGTAGAATAAAGAAAGAACATCAACAACACGTCTGGTCTTTAAATATATTGCCACATTCAGCTCCGTCTCCCACCTACAAATGAGTATCAGGGGTCGTAAATATTTTCTTCCTAATATTTTGTCACTGCTACAACTCGCCGCTTTCGAGGACCTTTCTCTTGGATCCCAGGACTTTCCACTCTTACTCTAATTTCACAGTGATAGGTCTTTCTAATCTCTTTTCTACAGGTCGTCGCTGTTCAGGTATATCATTTCGAGCTTATCCGTTAATCTTTATTACGTGTTTAAGCAGCCTTAAGTGACAGGAAATAATCCTCTGCCATGTTATACTAGCTTCCTTTTTTTTAATATTTAATTATGGTCGAGTCTTTTGTCTTATTCAATGAAATTATCCGGTGTTGTTGACGTAAGAGTCTACAAATGTATCATCATATAGATATGATGGATTGAATACCGTTTAATGGATTAGAAGTCAGCATCACAAACTGTTTCTAGGCTTAAGTTCTGGCTTATAAATGTTTTTATTGCTTTGTAGTTTCTGTGAACTAAAATTTCAGTGACTGGTCAAAACAACCTTTTAGAGTTATTGTGGTCCTTCTATTCACGACAGGTACATTGGCGATAGATTTCTCGTCATTATGGAAAATCAAGAGCTTTGGGGTCCTGTAAGTTCTTGTTTCTATGAATTTGTGTTTCTGGTTTCATGACAAAATTAACTATAGATAAATTCTTATCCTGGCTTCACGCACCACTCTTGCAATGGGGAGAAGAGTTGTTCTCAACACTGGTGTAAAAGAAGTAAGACCTGAAGATAACTGAACGCTGAAGTAGATTGCACTAATTTTTGCATCTGCAAGAGGGAAAAAGGAAATTATAAATATATGACAAAATATGCAAAGGGAAAAAGGATGAATAAAATGAAATTAACAATAAAGACTGAATGTCAAAAGGCAAGACAGTGGAAAATAAATGAAAATCGAAAAACTGCTGACGAATTAAGAGAAGAAAGAAAATCAGTGGATAGTAACGGAATTTTGATGAAACTGGATAAAAAAAAATAAAGTAGATAACTGTGTTTTATTGGAAGGAGACATTAGTTCATTATGGTCTAATGCCATTTATTTTTCAACTTTTAACAGTTTCGAGAGAGATACCGAAACTATAGTGACTTGCAACCAATATCAGTCATAGCCTTTCTTTACCAGTCTTGGTCAATAACATTGATTCACTGGGATTTTAGACACTTCAGAATATCTTTTCATGAGTATAGCGATTGATTGATTATGTCTATTAAAACTGAAGTCACAACATCTAGGTTATTGATGCATAATAAATTTAAATATTGAACTAAAAATAAATAAATACGTTTAAAAAGAATTTCACATAAAATATATCTAAAAGTTTATATGTATATAATCATATTTGTTCGAATATATTATCAATAATTAGATATAATTTATATATATAATCTAAATTTATATATGATATATATATATATATCCTATATATATATATATATATATATATATATATATATATATATATATATATATATATATATATATATATATATATATATATATATATATATATATATATATATATATATATATATATATATATATTGTATATACAGAAAAACAATAAATAGAAATACCATATTTAAAGATGTTTCAGTGATAAGTTTATATATATTTAACCTGCATAGTTCTGTCTCTAACTTTGCTTAAGAAAGAAACCTCAAGTTGTGGCAACAGAACGATCCACCGACGCAGTGCTGAAGCAGCATTTAATATAAATTGTAAAAGAGGTTTTCATTCCGGCGAGTGCCTAGTTTTACTCTGTTTGGAATTATTCCATTTTCTCATTTGGCCACAATCTCCTCGTAGAATGTTCTCATAAGAAGACTTTACAAACCCTTCTTAGATTCTAAGCCCTATTCCCATATGAAACCTTTAATGGAATGAATTAAGTGGTGCTTTATGTCAATGAGAACGAGAACAGAAAATTATATTAATTCTTTTATTTGTTGCCGCAGTTTAGTTGTTTCTGTAGAGGTTCTTGTTGTTTTTGTTGTCGCTGTCCGTGTTTTTAAATTTAGAAGGCCAGACAGCATGCGAATTGCCAATAACACATGCTCGTCTTATATCTCCGGTATTTATATTTATATTTTTTTTTTATTTCCAAAGGTTAATTTATTACCTTATGCCTCCCAATGTAGGAAATTTTGCTTTGCATTTATAGTATAAAGAAGCCATATAGTTCCTCCGCCAAGAATATTATACATCAATTGTTTGTCTACTCATGATAGCAAGACACCTCAAAATGATTACATTTTGAAGAACTTGGCTCTTGGTTAGCCCATCGAAATGATTAAAATTTTTGGGAATTCGTTGCCGCCATAGAAACCAACTCGTTTTTCCTTTTATACAAAGCAGGTACACAAAATAAAAGTTATATATTGAAGGGAAATCAGGAATTATACTCTAGTTTGTCAGTTACCTCCACCTTCTCTTCCCTCAGCATTTTAGATCTCTCTGACCCCGAAAACTAACCAGTTCTTGGCTCGATTTAATAATTATTACAAACAATTTCGTTTTTCCCAAGTGAATTTTTACTCACTATTTAATCCCAAGCTTCCGGATCTCACCAAACATTATTCCTATCCATTCAATAATGGTTTCCTAAAATCGTATATTTTTTGTGGTATTAGAAATATTTTTTTTAATTATTGTAACTTTTGAGCCTCCAGCTTGTCATAGAAAATACAGACCACCTTCCGGGACTCAATAAGGAAATTTCTGCTCTTGTAGAAGAGCATATTCTCATATCCTATAAGATAGCACCATTGATTTTTGTAATTATCTGAATTATGAAAATTAGTATTCACTGTTAATGATGTATTTCCTTTATCGTTTATATTTAGGATTAATTTAATTCAGAAATATTAATATATTGTGTAAGGATCGCTTATAAGGGTTGGAAAAGTTTCCAAATAATACTATTGAGATATTTTGATTGAAACCATCGGGCTCATTACAGAAGTGGCAGGGAATTGTGAAGTATAACTTTCCATTATCAATATAGTATTATGTGGTCAACAATCTCTTGTGAAATTGGGAAAATTGCATAAGTCTGTTATCAAATCGCATTACAATAAGATCTTTAATGTATAAGCTAGGATTTTTAGCTAAACTGTAATGAATTCATAGTAGTTAGTTACCACATTTGTTAGAGTGTTTACTTTGAATGTTAGGAGGAGGTAAAACTACTTTTTTGCCAGGATTAAGATGTTCTCTGAGTATTATTTTTGTTTAGACTTTTCACATGGTCATTTTTTTTTTTTTGTAATTACATTATTATTCATACTTTATTTTGTTAACAATACAAATAAGATTAGGAAGTAAGTATATGCGTGGGAGCTATCGGAAGAACTAAAACATCTGGTGCGGTGAACATACATCCACTTCTTTGTACAAAATCCCATAAAGAACCAAAGATGCGTTCAAGTTCTCCTCCCAATATCGCTACTTTTCTACCTTCGTTCTCGTGACAAGTCTCTTTAATTACGCTGAAGTTCATCATATTTGAGACTTGAACACTGTTGTAGGCAGCCAGGAGGCTCTAGAATGTTTTGCTAATGGAAGTTCAAGTAATTCACCAAAAAACATAATCCCGAATTCCCGATGGTAACAACTGTATACATACTGCACATATGCTTTTTGTAAATCAAAGAAAATATTACTTGAAAAGTTATCCCTAAATCTTTGAGCTGCCATATAATATGCTACTCACTTATGGGGCCTTTCGCCAATCTTCAGTTATGTGACTTCTAAATTAGTCTTTCTCTCACCTAATTCCTGAACAAAGCAGCTCTTAACTTGTAGCTAATTTTGTTGAATTCTGAATGCCTGTTGTTGAAGAAAGTAAGCTACTTCTCAACCTTCCAAAGCTTTGACTTCTATAAAAATCATTGACATACAGCTTAGTTTTGGGATAAGCATTCGCCAATGGAAGGATAATTTTTCTGGATCTAACCTAATGAGTTATAAGAAGAGACAAATGAAACTAACTCTAAGTAAGGGTCATAATTATCACTGAAAGACGGTATGGTACATTCAGTTTCTAACTGCAGTTTCATAATACATCTCTGCAAAAGTTTCATTTACGAATTCGCTTTAATTACCAAGAGCTTTGTAAATTATTAAAATACAAAGTTCATCTTTAACTAAACATTTTCATCTTGTTAATAAGGAAATGCTCACGAGATTTTTACTTCATTTGAAAGATCATAAACCAAAGTGAAAACAATGTAAAATAATTAAATTGATAGATTTTCCGGGAGTGCCTGGGTTTGTGCCTGGGAAGTTGTGAAGGAGAGAGATGGTACTGGATGATTTGATGTAAGTATGACATTTATGGTTAATAGATGCGGCATGTTTGGAGTGAATGCATATTTAGAGTAGAGAATATGTGTTCTCTAAACAAAAGTGTTCATAAGGATACTTGGTGAATGAAAATTCAAAGTAAAGCGTTTCCACTACGTGGAATGTTCCACACATTAAGACTTTCCTAGTGCTACATTTTAAGCGAGTTGACAACGTAGTTTTCATCAGTTGCCTTTCTGATGCTGGATAATTATGGCAACTTCAAGATATACTGGACTATAACTTGAATGTGATTTATGCAGTATTATGTTTCGCAAAAAGTAGTGAGTACGCAGTTCCAGAAAGTGTAATACTTACAGATATAACATGGGAAAAATATCTTCCACATTTCCCTTTTGATACCCTGACAGCGGAAGGATGATTTCAAGTAATCACCTCCAAGGGCAGAGAAAAGATATGGCCACGAGGCTCCTGATTTTCTGTTTAGGTCATCATAGAACTACATAATGGATTTTAGAGGACGCATCCATGCCATTTCTCCTCTTCGATTCTAAAACCGAACACTGGGACTGCTTTTGTTAGCTGAGCGCATCAACCAATGCACTACGGGACCAAGGGGGCAGAGAAAGGAAAAGAAAGGATGGTCTATTTCCTTTTTCTATAATTATATTCCATCGCATGACTCCCACACTCGCAAGAGCACACCCAGTAAGGGAGAGAGAGAGAGAGAGAGAGAGAGAGAGAGAGAGAGAGAGAGAGGCAATGATGGCTAAAGAGGTAAGGCAGAATAACTTTTTTCATATGGATACTCATTCAACAACCGTAAAAATTTTAGTTGGGAATAAAAAAGGAGAGAGAGAGAGACAGAGAGTGAGAGAGAGTAAAAAAATTAAAACAAACAGTAAGTGACAAAGATCCTCATTACTTTTCAGGATCTTATATCACCCTCCTCAGATGAAGTGCTTTCTGCCGATGGCAATATACTTGGAGCATCCGGTTCCGTACGTGTAGGAGAGGTCAATAGGTAAATTAGTCATATATAATGAGAGAGAGAGAGAGAGAAGAGAGAGAGAGAGAGAGAGAGAGAGAGAGAGAGAAGGTGGGGGAGGGGGCATGTGATACTGGTTGCGTTTACTAATAAGGCAGGAAATGTTATTCATTTCTGGAATACGGCAGCTTAATTTAAAGCAACCGTCAGTCATTTTCATTCCGCTGCCCTGAAAGCTGACGGTGCCTTAACGTGCATAACTGGGCGGAGCGTTTCGGAGTCCTTGAAATATTTCTGCATTTTGATTCAAAGTCAATCTAGTCTTCAGGGCATCCATTTTCATATCCCATTATCTTTATTTTAATCTTGAGAAACATTCCTTCGTAAGGATAAAAGAATACTACAAGAATTGAAAGTCCTTCAGAAAACAAATGGTTGAAACTTACGTATTATATATTTGGCATATTGCTTTTGAGGAGAAATCATCCTAAAGTTTAATTCAAATTTAATAGAAGAGCAATCTTCAACCGTCATTCCTCATCCTCTTACATAAGAAGCCTCCACCGAACCGCTGCCACTAATGAACCGCTGCTAAAACTTCCGAAAGATCAAAACTCTCTGCCTCAAGTTTACTCCTGTTAGCTATTCAAATAAGCTGATCAATCAGAGAAAAGAGAGAGAGAGAGAGAGAGAGAGAGAGAGAGAGAGAGAGAGAGAGGAAGCAGAATATAAATCAACCAAACCCAATGTGACGGGGACACAGCCATTCGGGATTCTCTTTTCTCAACCCGGATGGAGAGAAATCTTCCATTTTGTTTCCATTTCCTCTTTCTTCTCTTTTTCCTCTTTCAAGCTTTATCAAATTATAGTGAATGCTTTCATGAATAATGTTTATGATCGAGGTTATGATGATAGATTAATTGATTACTTAACTTCCATTCTATATAAATGTATATATACACACAAATATATGTGTGTGTGTATATATATATATATATATATATATATATATATATATATATATATATATATATATATATATATATATATATATATATATATATATATATATATATA
>NC_089786.1:30516267-30578767 GCF_040412425.1 Macrobrachium rosenbergii
ACCTGAACTTAATGTGTTCCTAAGCAGAGACGTTACAGAGCAATGGCTGACACACGCACACACACACACACACACACACACACACATATATATATATATATATATATATATATATATATATATATATATATATATATATATATATATATATATATATACATATACATACATACATTATATATTGTCATAAACTGGCATTCGCCTTGGTGAGAAATTTAATCAAAACTATAATTGATGCTGCCACAAAACCAAGGAAGTCCAGTTTATGAGCAAGGGAATAAGTTATGTGAAAACTTACCTTAGAATTTTCCTGGATTTACAATTTAAGGTGGAAGGTCACCATATTGGAATTAGAATTCTTTTACAAATTTACAGGGATTTATTTACAGAGACTTAGCAAATAACCAGTGAGATAACAAACAGCATGATAACTAGGGGGGCAAACTCATAAATAGGACACATGTAATAAGACTGCAAAGATTGGTAACAATCAAGTTGATTAAGAATGGGGCCAATGTGCAACACAACCAGTCCAATGAAAATAATAACATTTAGTCTTGCCCTGATTACATGAAATAGTCTCAGGTAATGCAAATGATGGAACTCCAGGATGGGAGAATAATTCATATGAACATTTGGGCCACAACGGAAATTGGTAATGACTGCGATCAGGAATTTTGTGGGTGGCAGGCGAGGTACTGGAACATGGAATTGTGATTGTGCCATGTGTCACCCCTGAAAGAGATGTTCTGCGTTAGCCCTGCCCAAACTTAGAGAAACGGAATCTATCTATAAAATATCACTCAATACACGTTCTTAGATACTAAACATGACGTAGCCCAGAGGATAATGATGAGAAAATCACGTTATCACAGTCTTGGAATCGTATTGGGTTGGGCTTTTGAAACAAGGAACATGTGCTCGCTGTCACACAAAGGGGGTAGCTTGGGAAAGGAAGGGATTAAACTTGAAGATATAAGAGAGAAATGGAAGGAATTTAGTGGAGAGAGACAGGGGTGACTGGCGCCAAATTCACTCTCAGCTTACCTATTTCAAACGAATATTTGAGCTCCGAAATACCACGTCTCGGGCATACGATCATTAACTTGGGCCGCCACCAAGACAGACATACGATCAGGACAGTCACTGGAAGGGGTCTGCTGGCTTGTTGGTTCGATCGGCGTCGGAGCCATAGGTCCCAGACCTGAAAGCGAATTCTTTGCCAGTAAGCAGGTCAAAGGAATACCAGTCTTAAAGATAATGAGCCTAAGGTTTTAAGGCTAGCTCCCCCCCCCGAGTGGTTTACGCCCATCTAACGCGATATTTCCTCCCTAAGCCTACTTGGAAAACATGACTCCAAAAAGGGGGGGGGGCTAATCTAGGTGTGTTCTGGTAGCAGGGGGGTTTTTAAGAGGGAGACCCATTGTCTACCCTGCCTGGGCATTTCCTGTAGGCCGCGGAGGCATGCGTTCTCTGTCCATATGAGTTAAAAACAACTGAGTTCCGCCATATTGGCGCCAGCTATAAGCTAACTGAAATAATATTTCTCCCTATAAGTTAGCTAGATAGCAGTTAAATAGGAGGGAGGAATGTAAATCCTTGACAGATCCCCCCTTAAAAAAGGCCCTTCACACCCTTTCGGGTGTGAGGGTCTTAGCTAATTCCTCCCGACTGGCCCGTGACCCTACATAAGGTGGATTGTGGCTCTGCACAACTATCCCCACGACTCGGGCACTGCACGAACTTGCACTAAAGAATGGCAGGCACTGAGTTATGATCGGCACTACACATTACGACTAACACGCAACAAATTGACACTTGCCTCACCTGAATGGTAATTCACAATGTATGATTACGTAATATATCAGTTTGAGTCTAGAGTGGGTTGGAAGGAGGTTAGTTGGAAAAAGGTTAATGGTTAATGCTACGGTCTCAGAGGTCACACAGGCTACCCTCTCTGGGCAGGTGCCCGGATCGCTCTGAGATGGAAGCGGCACTGTGCCAACGGGCACGAGTGCCAAGAGGGCTTATGGCTCTGACTCACTAAGTAAGTTTCTTCCGCCCCTTCTTCTTCTTCGGGGGCCTCCAGGGTCTGGCTAGGCCATTCCTAGGGGCGATGAGGATACTGACTCTGAAGAACAGCCAGGAGTGCCGTCAGGAGCAGGAGCAGGGGCAGCTTCAATGGCTACAGGCTGGCCTCCTACTTCGGCTGCTGCGATAACCGTTGTGGGAAGGGAACCAGCGTCTGTGTCCTGGCCGGACAGCTCCTGGTCGACCAGAAAAGAGGTAACGTCCAGGCCTGCTAGAGGGTCGCCCTCAGCAGGTGGAAGAGTGTGGGAAGAAACATCAGGGGTCGGAGGTTCGCACCGTGCGATGATCACAGTGGTGAGATTTGGTGGATCTCCCGTAGGAGGATCCAAGTCATGTTTGGGGTCCAGCACTGGCACTAACTCAGGGCCAGGCTCGGGAAGTACGCTTGGCAAGGAGTCTCCAGCCAAGATGGGTGGAGCTTGGCACTGACCAGTGCTTGCGAGGGGCACTGGCAGCGAATTCATGTCAGAAAAGCTGAAGGATGACCCGGGGGATCAAGACCCCTCGGAGTTCCTGGCAGGATTTTGGACAGCGATTCCTGTCTTAATGAGAGGACTGGGCCTCTTAGTTTAGCGGAGTTGGTTGCTGTGGCTAGTCTACTGGGGCACTTTGCCCATCTCTCAGAATGGCCCCTTACGTTGCAGGTCAGGCAGCGGTAATGTGTTCGACCCTTTGTGATGAGGGAGTAATTTTTTGGTGGCCATCCAGGCGCAAGACCCGCGGACTATGCCTAGCAGGTGAATGCGGTGGATTAGTATCGGCGGACGGGGGCACAGCTGTCTCAATGGCTGTGTCCCTATCTGAAGATGTGGTGCTGGAGGTGCTGGCGGAAGCAGTCAGGCAACAGAGTGGTGTGGGGGTGGGTCATCCCCAGAGGATGTCTCGACCAAGCAGGAACTCCACTCCGTGCCTAATACGCTTGACAACGCCAAGACGATGCACCTTATCGCTCCAAGGGGTAATCACCCTAAGCTCAACTGTGGGGACGGTCAGGAACTGTTCGTCCGCCCAGGTCACGATCCACTTGGTGTGCTCCTCTACCATGGCATTGGCGGGCACCTGGGCCCGATCGATCAGACTAATGTTGGAGCCAGTGTTGGCAGTAGTTGGCAGGTGCACTGGGGGGCTGGAACCGTCAAGAGAAGCCACTGAGACGGACTGTGTCTAGACCCTCTCAGGGTGAGTTCTCTCCGGCGGCTTAGCTAAGGAGGCGGTGGCACTGATCATGTTCACGTGCCTGGGCATGACCACATGTTTTGGGCATGCAGGATACCCAGCAGAAGGGTGTCCCGAAGCTCCAGAGTCTCGGCAGGGCAGGTGATAGGTTGATTTCCCAAGAGTGACGGTGTGCTGGGAAGCCAGTGTTGAATTAGGCGGAGAGGAGGACTGACGGTTGCTGGTAGGCTGCCGAGAGTTGTTGCCCTGCTGACTGCTATCTTTATAGCGGCAATCTGCCACGGCATGGCCATACCTTTTACAAATGGGGCACGGAGGGTTGTTAGGCTGGCTGTTCCGCGAGTGATGGAGGCCTGAGAGGTGTCTGGGTGGCACTATTTTGTGCTGCAAGGTGCCATGGGAAGGATTGTATGTCTCCCAGGCATCAGCTAAGCGGCAGGCTTCCTTGAGGGTGGCTGGCTTCTTATCATTAAGATACACAGCCAGAGGCCTGGGCGCACACTGGAAGAGATCCTCCAGCATGATCCTGTTGAACAAATCCTCAAAGGTGTTGCACCGCATAGACTTTAGCCAGTGGGTCCCTGCTTGGGTCTTGTGACAAGCCCATTCCGTCCAGGACCAGCCGACATTCTTAGCCATACCTCTGAATTTTTGTCTCCACCTCTCAGGGGTGATTTCATACGCCTTAGCGATGGCTTCACGGACGGCAGCCATGTCCCCTCGTTGATCTCTTTCCAGGGCTCAGTGAGCAGCCTTAGACTTCCCGTCTAAGTGCTTGGTAAGCAGTAAGGCCCTCTCAGCCAGGCTGACGTCATAGGTCTCGAAGAGGAACTCGATCTCTTCAAGCCATTGTACCGGCTCGTCTTCAGTCCACTTTCCCACAAGATTATTGACTGTCGACAGAGAGGTATTTGTGGCCGATGGAGTGGGGCTAGATGCTTGCTGTGCTGCTAAAGCTTCTGCGCTTTCCTTCTTGGATCTCTCCAACTCAAGCTCCCTGTCTTTGTGGGATAGTTCATGCTGTCTTCGTCTTTCTTCTCTCTCTTCTTCTTTTCTCCGCTGCTCGGCTTCTTGCTGTCTTTGTCCTTCTTCATACTTTCTCTTCTCAGCGATCTGTTCCTTCACAAACCTTTGAAGGGCTTGGCCGGAAAGACCGTCCTCCTTCCCTATATTCCTAAAGTATTGGTGCTCCTCGGTTGACATGTTGCTGATGGGGAAGGGGTGCTGAGTGAGGTACTTGGGTGTTCCCAGAGGAAAAGATTTGTGATGATGAGGAAGTGTCCTTAGACTAGTGGCACTTCAATGAGTGGCACCTTTGAATGAGGTGGCACTGTGGAGGAGTGTGCCTTGCGAGGGTCACACTAGGGGAAAAGCGTTCCTGAAGGAAGTCTGAGTCCTTAAGGGTGGATACGCTAACAAATGGAGTGCTCCTGAAGGCTCTATGGTCCCTATGGGTGGATGCACTGTTAATGGGGTGTCCCTGAAGGAGCTGCGGTCCTTATGGGCGGAAACACCGGTTGTATGGCACCCTGTTTCTTCGATACAGGTGCAATGACTTATAAGAGGTTGCTTTGGTTGGGTGGCACTGTAGTGCTGGTGCGCTCCGTGGAGCAATGCAAAATGTCAGTGCATGAATTGGCACTGAAGGTGAGGTACTCTGCCTGAGCAGAAGGTAAGTAGGGAGTAGAAAGGTAAATGAGAGACTCCAACAGAATGGAAGAGATAGGAAAGTGAAAGGAGAAAGATAAGTGCTTCAGTGATTGGGTGCTTAGCAGTGCCGCAGATTAGTGGCCCTGAGAGAAATGGAATTTGAATGTGACACGAGTGGGTAGCTAGTTATGAGAACTAGTGGGCGCTGCCTGACATGAGGACAGATGGGCTACGAGGTAGGCACACAATGTGCAATGGTTTATGGCACTTGCAACACGCAAGACTGAGATAAAATACACCCACTCCCGCACATCAGTTGGAACACGTAACAAGATATAATATATATGCGCTCTTTAATGTATGCTAAATGATTCTGAGTTGAAGCACTTGGAAAGAAAAAGCTGGTTTGCTTGAGTAATCCGCTAACCACAAGCGTTCAGAAATTTCGCACTGATTATAGGATAAAATTTAAATGGGTAATGAATTTGAAATTTCAGGTTTTGTTATTAATCTAATTCTTTGTATCTGCCTTTTATAATCTACGAGCTGATTCCCAAACTCTTAAGTAAATTACGTTTGTCCCGTTTTAAAATGAACTAATGCGAGAGGCGAGAGAAGGGGGAGAAAAAAAAGATCTCTCTCTCTCTCTCTCTCGGTGAGCGATATGAAATGGCACGTATTTGTTATGAAATTTTAATCCCTTTATTTTACTCTTAAGCAAGGATTAAATTATGGTTGCAAAATTATGTTAAGTATATTAGGGAACTGCTACTACTTGCACTCATAGAAAACTTGTCACATGACTGGAACCTGACAAAATGATCCCGCTTTTGATGGAGGCATGCAACCAGATCCAAGAGGAAAATGCCATTCTACGCGAGGAGCTCGACCAAACCCAAGAGGAAAACGTCATTCTACGCGAGGAACTCAACCAGAAGACTAGGAACGAGGAAGATCTTACCAAGAGAAATGGAGAATTAGCCGGCGAACTCATGGAAGAGAAGTGTTATATTGAAAAGCTTCTTGAGGGTCGTGGCTGTGCTGAGGCTATGGCGAGGAAAGCACAAGAGGGAGCCAAACAGCTTGCGTTGGTCAATGCACACCTGGAGAAGAAGATCACTGCCTTGAGCAAGATGGGAAATGAGCTCATCAAGGCGAGAAGAGGACCACTCGAGACAGCAAGGAAGGAGGAGCAGCAGTCCACCATGTCGAAGTCCAAGTCCCTACAGAAGAACCAGGAACTAGACGCTGGCAACTTTCAGCGTCAGAACAATCACCTGGTTCAGGAGGCACAAGAATTGAGAAGTCAAATGAAACGCCTGGAGGCCGAAAAGCAGTTGTGCCAGAGTCGAAACTGGGAGCTCGAAGATCAACTTGGAGGCCTCAAAGAGCAAAACCAAGACCTAGAGGATCGTATTAGAGGACTAGGGCTCTATACCAAGGAGCTCAATGATTATATCAATTACCTGTTGACTCGTTCACCCCCCCCCAATCCAATGAGGACCAACAAACACAGACGGACCAGCCTTGCGACGACCAAGTTTTCGACGTTGTCAGCGATCTTAGCGAAAATGTATCTAAATCCAAGGAAACTGCTGAGAGAGAGGACCAGGACGTGAGTACCTCGACAGAGGAGGCCCAGAACATGCAAGCCTCGCAAGGAGGCAGCAGACATGGATGCCACGCCAGAAGAGGCCCAGGACATGTATGCCTCACGAGAGGAGGCCCAGGACATGCATACCTCGTGAGAGGACACCCATTACATGTATGCCTCTCGAGAGGACACCCAGGACATGCATGCCTCCCGAGAGGAGACCCAGGACATGAATGCATTACATAGATGCCTCCCTGAGAGGACACCCACGACATGCATGCCTCCCGAGAGGAGAACCAGACCATGCATGCCTTGCGAGAGGAGGTCCAGGACATGGATGTCTCGGGGGAAGGAGGGAAATGGCGTGGATGCCTCGCGAGGGGGAACAGGAGAGGGATAACTTGCTAGAGGAGCCACGGGACAAAGATGCCTCAAGAGTCATTCACCCCACCTCATAGTCAAAGACAACCTCTGGCATAACATAAAGACATGGATGCCTTGTGGTAGGAGGTCCAGGACATACAAGCGAGAGGAGGTCCGGGACTTGCACGCCTCATGATAGAAGGTCCGGAACTTGCGCGCCTCGCGAGAGGAGGTCCAGGACTTGCACGCCTCGCGAGAGGATGTCCAGAACTTGCATGCTTCGCGAGAGGAGGTCCAGGGTCCAGGACTTGCATGCCTTGCGAAGGGGGTCCGGGACTTGCATGCGTCATGAGAGGAGGTCCGGTACTTGCATGCCTTGCGAGAGGAGGTCCGGGACTTGCATGCCTCATGAGAGGAGGTCCGGTACTTGCATGCCTTGCGAGAGGAGGTCCGGGACTTGCATGCCTCATGAGAGGAGGTCCGGTATTGCATGCCTTGTGAGAGGAGGTCTGGGACTTGCATGCCTCATGAAAGGAGGTCCGGTACATGCATGGCTTGCGAGAGGAGGTCCGGGACTTTCCCGCCTTGCGATAGGAGATCTGGGACTTACCCGCCTAGTGACAGGAGGTCCGGAATTTGCCCACCTCGCGACAGAAGGTCCGGGACTAGCACGCCTCGAGGGAGGAGGGAAAAGGCATGGATGCCTCGTGACAAGGAGCAAGAGAGGGATGACTTGCAAGAGGAGGCACAGGACACAAATTCCTCAAGAGTCATCCCCACCACCCAAAATCAAAGACCACCTCTGGTGCGGCGTGAAAACCCGTAAGTTAATGTCTTTGATTCCTCCCTCCCCAACCACAAAGTGAAGACAACCTCTGGCGTGGCGTAAAACCCCATAAGTTAATGTTTTTGCTTTGTTCCCCTACCCCACCCACCAAAATCAAAGACAACATCTGGCGCAGCGTAAAAACCCGTAAGTTAATGTCTTTGATTCCTCCCTCCCCAACCACAAAGTGAAGACAACCTCTGGCGCGGCATAAAACCCCGTAAAATGTCTTTGCTTTGTTCCCCTCCTCCCACCCACCAAAATCAAAAGACAACCTCCAGGCGCAACCTGTAAAAACCCATAAGTTAATGTCTTTGATTCCTCCCTCCCAACCCCAAAGTGAAGACAACCTCTGGTGTGGCATAAAAAACGTAAGTTAATGTCTTTGCTTTGTTCCCCTACCCCACACCCCAAAATCAAAGACAACCTCTGGAGCGGCGCAAAAACCCGTAAGTTAATGTCTTTGATTCCTCCCTTTCCCAATCACAAAGTGAAGACAACCTCTGGCGCAGCGTAAAACACCGTAAGTTAATGTCTTCTCTTTGTTCCCCTACCCCACCCCCCAAAATCAAAGACAACCTCTGGCACAACGTAAAAACCCGTAAGTTAATGTCTTTGATTCCTCCTTCCCCAACCCCAAAGTTATGACAACCTCTGGCGCGGCGTAAAACCCTGTAAGTTAATGTCTTTGCTTTGTTCCCCTACCCCACCACCCCCAAAATCAAAGGCAACCTCTGGCGTGGCGTAAAAACCCGTAAGTTAATGTCTTTGATTCCCCCCCCAACCACAAAGCGAAGACAACCTCTGGCACGACGTAAAACCCCGTAAGTTAATGTCTTTGCTTTGTTCCCCTACCCCACATTGCAAAATCAAAGACAACCTCTGGCGCGGCATAAAAACCCATAAGTTAATGTCTTTGATTCCTCTCTCCCCAACCACAAAGTGAAGACAACCTCTGGTGCGGCGTAAAACCCCGTAAGTTAATGTCTTTGCTTTGTTCCCAAACCCCAACCACCAAAATCAAGGACAACCTCTGGCATGGTGTAAAAACCTGTAAGTTAATGTCTTTGATTCCTCCCTCCCCAACCCCAAAGTGAAGACAACCTCTGGCGTGGAGTAAAACACCGTAAGTTAATGTCTTTGCTTTGTTCACCTACCCCACCCCCCAAAATCAAAGACAACCTCTGGTGCGGCGTAAAAACCCATAAGTTAATGTCTTTGATTTCTCCCTCCCCAACCCCAGAGTGAAGACAACCTCTGGTGCGGCGTAAAACCCCGTAAGTTAATGTCTTTGCTTTGTTTCCCTACCCCACCCACCAAAATCAAAGACAACCTCTGGCGCGGCGTAAAACCCGTAAGTAAATGTCTTTGATTCATCCCTCCCCAACCCCAAAGCGAAGACAACCTCTGGCGCGGCGTAAAACCCCGTAAATTAATGTCTTTGCTTTGTTCCCCTACCCCACCCACCAAAATCAAAGACAACCTCTGGAGCGGCGTAAAACCCCGTAAATTAATGTCTTTGCTTTGTTCCCCTACCCCACCCACCAAAATCAAAGACAACCTCTGGCACAACGTAAAAACCCGTAAGTTAATGTCTTTGATTCCTCCCTCCCCAACCCCAAAGCGAAGACAACCTCTGGCGCGGCATAAAACCCCGTAATTTAACGTCTTTTCTTTGTTCCCCTACCCCACCCACCAAAATCAAAGACAACCTCTGGCGTGGCGTAAAAACCTGTAAGTTAATGTCTTTGATTCCTCCCTCCCCAACCACAAAGCGAAGACAACCTCTGGCGCGGCATAAAACCCCGTAATTTAACGTCTTTTCTTTGTTCCCCTACCCCACCCACCAAAATCAAAGACAACCTGTGGCGCGGCGTAAAAACCCGTAAGTTAATGTCTTTGATTCCTCCCTCCCCAACCACAAAGTGAAGACAACCTCTGGCGCGGCGTAAAACCCCGTAAGTTAATGTTTTTGCTTTGTTCCCCTACCCTACCCACCAAAATCAAAGACAACCTCTGGTGCGGTGTAAAAACCCATAAGTTAATGTCTTTGATTCCTCCCTCCCAAACCCCAAAGTAAAGACAACCTCTGGCGTGGCGTAAAACCCCGTAAGTTAATGTCTTTGCTTTGTTCCCCTACCCCAACCCCCAAAATCAAAGACAACCTCTGGCACGGTGTAAAAACCCATAAGTTAATGTCTTTGATTCCTCCTTCCCCAACCCCAAAGTGAAGACAACCTCTGGCGCGGAGTAAAACCCGGTAAGTTAATGTCTTTTCTTTGTTCCCCTACCCCACCCACCAAAATCAAAGACAACCTTTGGTGCGGCGTAAAAACTCATAAGTTCATGTCTTTGATTCCTCCCTCCCCAACCCCAAAGTGAAGACATCCTCTGTCAAGGCAACTCTGGGCGGCGTAAAACCCCTGTAAAAAACCGTTAATGTCTTTGCTTTGTTCCCCTACCCCACCCACCAAAATCAAAGACCACCTCTGGCGCTGCGTAAAAACCTGTAAGTTCATGTCTTTGATTCCTCCCTCCCCAACCCCAAAGTGAAGACAACCTCTGTCGCGGCGTAAAACCCTGTAAGTTAATGTCTTTGCTTTGTTCCCCTACCCCACCCCCCAAAATCAAAGACAACCTCTGGCACGGCGTAAAAACCCGTAAATTAATGTCTTTGAGTCCTCTCTCCCCAACCACAAAGTGAAGACAACCTCTGGTGCGGCGTAAAACCCCAGAAGTTAATATCTTTGTTTTGTTCCCCTACCCCATCCCCCAAAATCAAAGACAACCTCTGGCACGGCGTAAAAACCCGTAAGTTAATGTCCCTGATTCCTCCCTCCCCAACCCCAAAGTGAAGACAACCTCTGGTGGAACGTAAAACCCCATAAGTTAATGTCTGCTTTGTTCCCCTACCCCACCCCCCAAAATCAAAGACAACCTCTGGTGCGGCGTAAAAACCCGTAAGTTAATGTCCCTGATTCCTCCCTCCCCAACCACAAAGTGAAGACAACCTCTGGCGTGACGTAAAACCCTGTAAGTTAATGTCTTTGCTTTGTTCCCCTACCCCACCCACCAAAATCAAAGACCACCTCTGGTGCGGCGTAAAAACCCGTAAGTTAATGTCCCTGATTCCTCCCTCCCCAACCACAAAGTGAAGACAACCTCTGGCGTGACGTAAAACCCAGTAAGTTAATGTCTTTGCTTTGTTCCCCTACCCCACACCCCAAAATCAAAGACAGCCTCTGGCACGGTGTAAAAACCTGTAAGTTAATGTCTTTGATTCCTCCCTCCCCAACCATAAAGTGAAGACAACCTCTGGTGCAGCGTAATACCCTGTAAGTTAATGTCTTTGTTTTGTTCCCCTACCCCAACCCCCAAAATCAAAGACAACCTCCGGCACGGCGTAAAAACCTGTAAATTAATGTCTTTGATTCCTCCCTCCCCAACCCCAAAGTGAAGACAACCTCTGGCGTGACGTAAAACCCCGTAAGTTAATGTCTTTGCTTTGTTCCCCTACCCCACCCACCAAAATCAAAGACAACCTGTGGCGCGGCGTAAAAACCCCTAAGTTAATGTCTTTGATTGCTCCTTCCCCAACCACAAAATGAAGACAACCTCTGGTGTGGTGTAAAACCCCGTAAGTTAATGTTCTTGGTTTGTTCCCCTACCCCACCCACCAATATCAAAGACAACCTCTGGCCCCTACCCTTCCACCCAAAATCAAAGACAACCTCTGGTGCGGCGTAAAAACCTGTAAGTTAATGTCTTTGATTCCTCTCTCCCCAACCCCAAAGTTAAGACCCCGTAAAATAATGTCTTTGCTTTTTTCCCCTACCCCTCCCCCTAAAATTAAAGACAACTTCTGAAGCGGCGTAAAAACCCATAAGTTAATGTCTTTGATTGCTCCCTCCCCAACCCCAAAGCGAAGACAACCTCTGGCGTGGTGTAAAACACCGTAAGTTAATGTCTTTTCTTTGTTCCCCTCCCTCAACCCCCACATTCAAAGACAGCCTCTGGCACAGCATAAAAACCCGTAAGTTAATGTTTTTGATTCCTCCCGCCCCAACCCTAAAAACCCGTGGTGTAAAACACCGTTTAATGTTTTTGATTCCTCCCTCCCCAACCCCAAAATGAAGATAACCTCTGGCGCGGTGTAAAACCCCATAAGTTGATGTCTTTGCTTTCTTCTCCTACCCCACCTCCCAAAATCAAAGACAACCTCTGGCGCAGCATAAAAACTTGTAAGTTAATGTCATTGATTTCGCCCACCTTCCCAACCCCAAAGCGAGGACAACCTCTGGTGTGGTGTAAAACCCCGTAAGTTAATGTCTTTGCTCTGTCCCCTCCACCACCCCCCAAAATCAAAGACAACATCTGGCTTTGTCGGCGCAAAATCAAAGACAACATCTGGTGAGCTCTGTAAGTTAATGTTTTTGATTCCTCCCCTCCCGAACCCCAAAGTGAAGACAACCTCTGGCGCTGCGTAAAACCCCGTTAGTTAATGTCTTTGCTTTGTCCCCCTTCCCCACCCTCAAAATTAAAGACAACCCCTGGTGCGGCATAAAACCAGTAAGTTAATGTCTTTGATTCCCCCCACCTCCCCAACCCCAAAGCGAAGACAACCTCTGGCTTGGTGTAAAACCCCGTAAGTTAATGTCTTTGCTTTGTCCCCCTCCCCCACCCCCCAAAATCAAAGACAACCCCTGGCGCGGCTCAAAAACCCGTAAGTTAATGTCTTTGATTTCCCCCACTTTCCCAACCCTAAGGCGAAGACAACCTCTGGCATGGTGTAAAACCCCGTAAGTTAATGTCTTTGCTTTGTCCCCCTCCCCCAAACCCCCACATTCAAAGACAACCTCTGGCGCGGCGCAGAAACCCGTAAGTTAATGTCTTTCATTCCTCCCTCCCCAACCCCAAAGTGAAGACAATCTATGGTGCGGCTTAAAACCCCGTAAGTTAATGTCTTTGCTTTGTCCCCTAACACCCACCCCCACCCCTCCCCAAATCAAAGACAACCTCTGTCGTGGCGTAAAAACCCGTAAGTTAATGTTTTTGATTCTTCCCTCCCCAACCCCAAAGTGATGACAACCTCTGGCATGGCATAAAAGCCCGTAAGTTAATGTCTTTGCTCTGTCCCCCTCCCCCACCCCCAAAATCAAAGACAGCCTCTGGCAAGGTGTAAAAACCCGTAAGTTAATATCTTTGATTTTCCACCCTCCCAACCCCAAAACCCCAAAAGAAGACAACCTCTGGTTTATATATATATATATATATAAAACCCTGTAAGTTTATATATATATATATATATATATATATATATATATATATATATATATATATATATATATATATATATATATATATATATATATATATATATATATATATATATATATATATATATATATATATATATATATATATATGCAGGGGATATATATAAATATACATGAGAATTAATAAATTTGGAATTAATATTCTCAATATAAAATTGCATTGAAAACAAGGGAATTTCTCGACAACTGTTACAACATTATTTTCCTTTGTAAGCTTCTTATACTAATCTTATTTGTTATGTACGGAAAGTTATTGCAGTGAAGTAATATTCTTATATGTTTGATCACATTTCTATAGTAGGAGGTCCCTACAAACGATGCCAACAATTCATGGACTGCTTAGGGAAAATACCATTTATACACATATACATGTAATAGTAAACAAATACATATGAAAAGGATTCATTAAAATAGACTTTCAAAAATGAAGACACCAACATAACGTGAGATTTACACCAAACATCAATTAAGCCAATTCCTCGATTCTCTGCATCAAGGTATAAGGTGTCCTGTTTTATTGGTTGATAACCGTTATTCCAGATATATCCAAAAATTATTTTCTTAACCTCAACATGAAACAGCTTCGTCATTGGATATATATTTTTGAACAAATAAGTGAATTTACTAGTATACTTTTCTGCTTTAGAGTAAGATATCTATTATACATAACTTTAATTTTATTTTCAATTTTATTCTTAATCATATCCCAATTGAATGTGAGACAATCTAGATAATCATTACAAAAACAAATACCTAAAATTTTCATTTTGTTAGGCAAAGCCACGAGCCAAGGTAGATCCCAGTCCATTTTATTGGACCATTGCCCCATTCCATTAATCGTCTTTTTCTCTTTGTTCAACTCCGCTCCACATGCTGTCTCAAAATTCAGTATTATTTCCTAAATTTTCTTTAACGCTAACTCGTTCTCAACAAAGATATTTGAATCATCTGCATAACCAGCCATTGCTAATTTTTGTCCGTTAGGCATACTGTGTGCATAGGGGTGTATCTTAGATTTTAAAAAATTTAGCTAATTTGTAATTAGGCGTATTGTAAGACGCCAAAATGGGCCTCATAGGAGAATTAGGCTTTTGTATTTTGAGCAGCCCACATGAAATTCCATATGATGATCCAGTTACGAACAAATCATAATATATGTTTTCATTTATGGTTTTCTCTGCTCTTAAAGTTTGTAAAAACCTATTTATTTTGTCTTCTATCTTAATAATATTATAAAAGTCAGGTACTCCAGTTTTAGTGAATTTAGTTTGATCACTTAAACTACTTAACATTTTATTTGTAAAGACAGCTTTTTCCAATATGACTGTCACTTTTCCTTTGTCAGGTCTGGTGATTATGAGGTTCCTTTTACTTGCCAATTGCTTCAGTATTTCACGATCACCCTTCTTAAAAAAAGCAGTCCACCGATTTTTAAGTTTCTTAAAGGTACCATGAAACTGTTCGAAGAGTTGTTTCAGAAGGTGACTCTAATTTACATTGAAAGGTAACATTTGTAGCCTGTGAAAAATCGACTCTATGGGAAGAAAGAATCTGGTACAAATTGGTCTGTAGTTCAGGTAGGAAAACTCCAACCCAAAGATAGCTGGAACGCATCACGCTTTGACAGAATATGTTTTGGGAAGTTGAAAACAGTTACTCTCTCTTTAGCAAGTTTTGGTTATATATATATATATATATATATATATATATATATATATATATATATATATATATATATATATATATATATATATATAATATTTTTTTATATATCAAATATATTATAGCTACAAATGTCTTTAATTATTCCGCTTTGGTTATATATATATATATATATATATATATATATATATATAGTGAATTGGATATTGAACGACATTTTTAGCTTAATAATTCCGCTTTGGTTGTATATAAATAACGGTGATGTGAAAAAAAATAGTGAACAGAGGTATGTGTTGCAAATGTACCAAGCAGCTATCATTGTTGGGGTGGGTTGATGCCGACGC
Organism: Macrobrachium rosenbergii; assembly: GCF_040412425.1. Taxonomy (NCBI): domain Eukaryota; kingdom Metazoa; phylum Arthropoda; class Malacostraca; order Decapoda; family Palaemonidae; genus Macrobrachium; species Macrobrachium rosenbergii. The sequence goes on from NC_089786.1 coordinate 30,531,310, forward strand.
TGAGTACAATGTCCCCGCTCTTGACTGATAAAAAAGTATGGCAGATTTGGCATTAACTTTTACCTCTCTTGATGGTTCAGTGGTCTGAACGTCGAATGGAGTCGTTGGAGGGTACTGTGTCGAGTGTTCGAGACACGTAGGTACCAACCCAATTATCTCTTATAATCCCCCTTCGTTTATATTCCCGAAGAAGCGTGAATTGGATGATAAACATTTGTAGCTTAATGAATAACACAGACAAATTTTCCTGTAGTACTCCATATATATATATATATATATATATATATATATATATATATATATATATATATATATATATATATATATATATATATATATATATATATATATATATATATATGTATGTATCCTGGTATGTAATTTATGTGATCAAAATGGTGAGAGAGAGAAAGAAAGAAAGAAACAGAAAGAGAGAGGGAATGATTGACTTGGAATGGCAAATATTCTTGGGTTTTTTGTAGTATAACTTCAAGTTTAACCCCATTCATAAAGGGAATTTATAACTGAGAGAGAGAGAGAGAGAGAGAGAGAGAGAGAGAGAGAGAGAGAGAGAGAGAGAGAGAGAGAGAGAGAGAGAGAGAGAGTTTGGTGGAGGTGGTTTCAATAGGTTGAAAATGTTTTTGTGCCTGGTGGTGGTGTTGCCAAGCTACCCGTTATTAATTCCAGACCTCATTGAAACCCTTTTTATAACGAAATACGTCACCGAAACTTCACGAAGCAGTTGCTATAGCGGATTCTGAAGGTAAAAACGAAGAAAAAAGAGCGAATTAATGAGGAAATTCGCATTAGTACCTACACATGCCGAATGGGGAAGACATGCTCAGCTTCGGTTACTACAGACAGCTGATCTCTGCTTATAGAAATTAACGACATAGATTTACAATGTTGATTTTATCGAGGTAATTAATAATTATATTAATAATAATAAAGTATGATTAAAATTCACGTAAATACCGATAAATTATTTATGTTATAGGGGATTTAATATTACAGGTTAATCATACAGCGCGAGGAAGAAAGCCTGTTTAATTATTTGAATGTACTAAACTGATCATAGTGTTTGCAGTGGAAGGAGTTTAATGACGTCACCAACAGAAAAAGTGGTGGTTTTTCACCTAAGCTACTGCTGAATCCCATAGAGTTACTGAAGAAAAGGTGGACAGTGCCGGTAAAAAAAAACATTTTTCATTTGTTTTTTTGTCTGCCACGGGGTAGGGATTTGTTTTGAGCTATGACCTTCCTGAGGTGACAAAATTTGTCTACGTCCATCAAATGGGTCGGATTTCTATAGAGGACGAACCTACCAACATTCACATATATATATATATATATATATATATATATATATATATATATATATATATATATATATATATATATATATATATATATATATATATATATATATATATATATATATATATATATATATATATATATATATATATATATATATATATATATATATATATATATATATATATATATATATATATATATATATATATATATATATATATATATATATATATATATATATGGTAAGGCAATATTGCACCTGAGTGATTCTATTCAGTAGTTCTCGTTGTTTTCTTCGCAAATTCCTCCTCTATACTCCCGAGCAATAGCTTGATCTCTTCTGACCATTTAGTGTGATTGGATGTAGAAACAGAATTTCCTTTATCTGCCGTTGTGGATTATTGCTTTATCCTCAACACGTCCGTTTGGCGTTGAACGCTTCCCTCCAATAGCCATTATAGAGATCAAATCTTTCCAAGCGCTGGTTCCCAGTTAAATCTGGGAGAGGAACGAAAAAAATGACTGAAGTTTTAAAAATAAACTCTATTTTCAAGAGTAAGTGAAAATATTATCCTATAATAATTGTCCATCATTCTATAAGAAAAAAAATCGAAGAAAAAATACAATTTTAAAAGAATTCAATTCAATACATTGCTACTTATCTTCTACATTCAGCTAAAATAAAGTTCGGAAAAATTGGTGCTGATGCAATACTTACAGTATGGAGAGGCTCTGAGTTTAAAAGGAAAGACCGTGAGGTGTTGGCTATGATTCGGATTAATCTGTTAAATAATTTTGCACGTGAACTTGTGTCAAATGATGAAACGAACTCAAGGTGTCGAAGTACTTGGATGTAATAGTTTCTATGCTGGAAAATGAACTAAAATAACCTTATTAGTTCTACGGACGAGTTCACCTTGTTTTTATGTTGGGGAATCCTCTAAAAGCTCTTGCCTTCATTTTGCAAATGTGGACCTATAAGAGATTAATGGATGGAATGATGGTTTATCTTGGCATTTAGATCACTTCAAGCATGTTAAACCAAAGTCTTTAAACAAAGCCTTACATGTTTCAAAAATCTCCAGCTCAGTTCCTGCTTTCGAATCTTCTCGTAAAAGAAAACGAGTATTGTTGTTCAAAGGATTTTGAGAAAGACAAAAACGTTGGTTTAATCGGCCGTTAACTAAAGAGCTCTTCGCGTGCTCTTTGATCTCTCTTGTTTGGTTAAGTTGGGCTTTTAAAGTGGCAAATGCTTTTTCACCCATGAAGGCAAGCAAACAAGGAAGTGGTAGCCTTTGAAGGTGACACGTAAACCAAATATAATGTTGTATTTTTTTTTTAATTTTGTCAAAGATATTCTTCAAAAACATAGGTTACCTACCAGTTTGTCCTCTGTTTTAACTGTGAATGTCACATCCATCGTACGTAAGAGATGGTTTTAGCACAGACGTGTCCTAAATATCATTATGTCCAATATACAACCTTATTTTAAAATTATATATATATATATATATATATATATATATATATATATATATATATATATATATATATATATATATATATATATATATATATATATATATATATAATCATAAACCTCTATGTATCACAGTAACTTTGATAAGTATCTTTCTGACTGCAATTGTTTATCGAAGTATATTGAGAACTTTATGCACTGTGCATATAGAAATAAGGTTACTTTGGTCTTCATGGTAATGATATGCTGCCACTGTTTAAAGGGCTGTTTTAAATCTATTTAACTACGTGACGTTGGCTATAGTTCTTATTTTTATTTCACATTGCCACAGAATTATCATGAATTGGGAGGTATTATCCAGTAACTAAAACACAGAGCCACGTCTGAAATAGGAGGCCTGTGGCAGTATTCCACAGATTCCTGGAAGCCATGCAAATGAGAAATTATCACCAAACATCAATTTACTCCCAGCTGAGCAAAAAATGCGAGAATGCAGAAAATATTCCCATTTCTCAGTACCGTGTCCATGATGCTCAGGTATGATGTCCTAGGCAATATTTGTTAAATGTATTCCAAAAATATGAGGCAAAGGAACTGAATTATTTTTCATTCATGGAAAATAAAAATTAAATGTTTACAATCTGACAAAAGAGACACATGGCAATACGCACTGAAGAGGAAAATTCACTTTAGCAGAGTCGCACAAAATAAAAGGGACTCATGCAATCATGGGGTTTTTTTTTAAATATGCTTTTATTCATAATTCAAATGTCTAACGTTAAGGTCAATAGAAAATCAACCTTCCATTTGTTACAGTTATCAGCTTTAATTACCAAACAGATAGCCACATACATACAAACATGCATACACATACATACATGCACACAAACGCATAAATAAATAAATAAATAAATAAATATATATATATATATATATATATATATATATATATATATATATATATATATATATGTATATATATACATATATGTATATACAAACGCATAAATAAATAATATAAATATATATATATATATATATATATATATATATATATATATATATATATATATATATATATATATATATATATATATATATATATATATATATATATATATATATATACATAAGATTTATGTTCCTTAGTAACTCGATATTGCTTTCACAAAGTGACAGTTCCTTACACTAATAGCTCTAAATGATCAAGTACGTTACCTCGATTATATCCTCTAATAATCACGTGTTAACACTGCCAGGATGGACAGGTGAAACTGAACAATTATCAGCCACTAAAAAATGCTGTTTTCAGCTCTGGGAAAGCTAATTATCAGTGGTACTCTGGGAACTCTAGGGGCGGGCGGGTGGCGGGTGTAACCCAATACTAATTTTTAGGGTCAACTTGCAATCTAACCAAATGATATCCTAAATATAGCAAATGAGGTAAATGGCATAAACGTAATTGTGTACATGATAAGTAAAAAGTTGATCTTCATGTCAGAATTAAGATTACTTTTAGTAACTTGCTGATTCATCTTACCGCAAAAAAAAAAAAAAAAAAAAACACTTTCATTCAAATAATGAAAGCATTTCGGTTTCCTTTATCAATATGAATAGCGTATTTTACAATGTCAAAAGATTTTATCCTAATAATCTCTATGAAGAGAAACAGCAACTATAAAAATGAATCATTCAACTCTGACGCCATTTAGAATTGAACTCTTAGAAGTATCATTAAATTTCATTGAAAGTATGTACAAAACAAGAGAGAAGTTTTTATTATCAATGAGCATTGCTGCTCTTCAAATCTCATTTTTCACTCTCTCTTAAACCAGTGACTCTCAGAACTAATTGGCTTTGATCGGAGTGCTGCTTAGATACTTCAGGGTTAATTAACCCAGATTGTTATGGGGAATTTAGTTAGAGCAGTTTTCACTTTTATTTTTTTTATATGCGGGTTGACCCTACAGATATCACAAGATGTGTCAGTGTAAAACAGGAATAACTGATTCTATTTTCCAAGAGCTTTATCTATGCTCCCCCAACTTCACTAATTTCTCAAGAAGTCCATTCCCCCCCCCCCACCTTAACTCCCTGGACTGTTTACCTCTCAAAGAAAGGAAATGCCTTCAGTTAATATTTCACGAGAGAACAATTAAATCTACAAGGTCTACTAAATTCGATTTAGACCTGCCACTTCAGGCTTAGCTCTTTTCTTTGGATTCAGTCGAACTACTCACAAAAACATTATTATACACTTCGTACTAACATGCAACTATAGTTTGTGAAGGAATTTTTATATTGGAAAAAACACGTTTTCACATCTTTTGCCGAATTTTTATTAATTAATGCTCTTTCTAATGGTGGAGTACTCGTCACTGAGGTCAGAGGTTGGCGCGTTGATGGGATTGAATCTCCAAATTGACTGACTACTCTTCCATGATAATTCCCTTTTGGTGTCAATTCCTAGGTTGAAAGAATTGGAAATGAAACGACATTCAATTGGTAGCTTAATATTATATATTATATATATATATATATATATATATATATATATATATATATATATATATATATATATATATATATATATATATATATATATATATATATATATATATATATATATATATATATATATATATATATATATATATATATATATATATATATATATATATATATATATATATCATGAAGATATAAATCATTTAATATCAAATTCACGCTATATATAAATTATCACCGAAGGGAATTTATATAAGTGATAAATGAACAGGTATATGGGACGCGAACCCTATGGACCCATTCATATCCAGTGGACGTTACCACTATGGCGCGGTGGTAACGTCCACTGGAGTCGTTGAATGGGTCCATGTCATATATCCCAGTGGTACCTATTTATCACTTATATAAATATAATTCTCCATCGGAGATACTCTAGGTAGCGTGAATTTGATATTAAAACGACATTTGTAGCTTCATGATTGTATATAAATCACGGTGTGATAAAAATTTCATATATATATATATATATATATATATATATATATATATATATATATATATATATATATATATATATATATATATATATATATATATATATATATATATATATATACATACATATATGTATAGTATATACTGTATATCTTTCCTCTCAGTTAGGTTTCAAGAGACTAATCAGTCATCAATTTATGGTTCATTGGTCCATTCTCATTCTTTATCTCTTAACTTTTATCTATTAAATTTTGGTGTCATTCTCTGTCTCACTTTTTCTCTCTCTCTTTTCACCCTACAGTCTCATTTCTTTGCCTTTATTCTGTTGACTTTTCCATCTCTTCCTCCTCCTCCTCATCCTCCTCCTTCCCTCACATTCTCCTCCCTCAAGAATTCTCCTTTACTCCTCGACAACACCAGCCTTTCATGAACGAACAGCAAATGTTCAACCAACGCATCAACAGAACTTCAGATCCACCTTTTGAAAATATTATTGCCTGTATTCCACAGACACTGATAGCATTGAAACTTAATACGACCATAAGAAAACAAGATGCTCCAAAAGGTAAAATTGACTTCACGAATGCTCAGAAGCAACTAGCGGTTTTTTTTTAATCCTAAATTAAGCTCCGTAATTATCCGGTTCATTTTGACTAAAGTCTGGTTACAGGATCTCATCTACTTTTAGAAAAAGGGGACGCAGTGGTTATGGTCACCTTTGAAGTTACTAATGAATAAAGGAGATTAAAACATGGTTACAGTATTAAGTGAATCCATCACAACTGCATGTGGAGTATGGATAAAATAAAGAAAAATAAAACCATACCCATTGAAAAGTTCTTCCATTTGTTTTCTTGTTTAAGGTCTGCTGTATTTTTGGCAAACTTTCTCTTTTGGTCGCAATATTTATTATCTGGTATACCTCTTTCTCCTTTGAAAGGCATTTCATACCATCTCCCTTTTCCTTCAGTTCTCTTCAATTTCATTCAACACCGTGGTTCTTTTATACCTCCTTCTTATGCGCTGATAGCTGTGAGCACCTCTGCAGACACAGTGAAGCCTTGCTTTGCCTGCTGTTCATGAGGTTCTCCACTTAGGTGTCATTAATCGTAGTACTTTTTTTCATCTATTTTTTTCCGTGGTTGTGCGCTTCTCACTCTTTTAACTTCGTTACATTTATAGGAGGTATGCGGACCCTTCCTCTCCAACCTAAACTAATTGTTATCTCCATTGCATAATCTCCCACACAGACTGCGTCTAGCGTCACTGCCATGGAATTGAAGCTTTAGATAACACGGCTTGGAATACCTCCAGGTACTCAGTGTCATTCACCTTTCGCCCCACCACATGAATTAGAGCAATATCCTTAGTTATACCGTGCGCAGACAGTGTTGAAGGACAAAGTGCCGAAAGACAATATGTTGAACGACAAAGTGTCAAAAGGACAAATTGTCGAAAAGACAAAGTGTCGAAGGGTCAAAATGTCGAAAGGACAAAGTGTCGAGTGGACAGTGTCGAATGATCAACGTGTCGTAAAGACAAAAAATCGAAGAGAGAGAGAGAGAGAGAGAGAGAGAGAGAGAGAGAGAGAGAGAGAAGTCATGTATGACTTGCCTTTCGATTATCTAACTCACTAACAAATAAAGTCTGTAGTTGACTATTTGACTAAAACTAATTGTTTAATTCAAAGGTAAACAAATTAACTAACAAACTACCTAGTTAGGTACCTAGGACTGTGAGTTTACCAAATGCTTGCATTACTTACGAACTCGTGGCCTTTTGCTACATTAATCAGTAACTTCCTTGAGATTTCAACTTTATAATTCAGTTCTTCGAAACCCTTCATAATGGAAATCATCAAGACTCAAATGGGAGGAAAGAAGCTGCTGCGGGAAGGCTTACGCATATGTCATCGACAAAGTGACAGGCGAACGTAGTCACTGGAAATGTGAGAAACGACATTTTTGTAACGGCAGAGCAAAAACTCAGGACGAAAATATTCGCAGAACTGAAAAGCATTCCCAACCACCTCGTATTGAGGCCGTAAAAGTTATAGATAAAATTAAAGACAAGTCCCAGCACTTTGAAGATATCCCTTCGTCTATAATAAGTCAGTGTACGAGCGATATTCCATTTGACATGGTCGGAATGCTTCCTAAAAAGGAATCTCTTGGGCGGACAGTAAGAAGATCTCGTAATTCAACTTTTAAAGGTGAAGACTGGACTGTAATTACGAGAAGAGAGATTTTTAATGTTTGCCGAAAAAGAAATAAAAATATATTCGACAACCCAAAATATCAACACTTTATCATTGGTATACTGAATCACCGAAACGAAAGGTGAGAACACTTCTTCCACTATTGTTGATTTTTTTGCATAAAAATAAATTAAATCCCGTTTCAATCTCCACTGATTTTGAACGTTCAGCCACCAACCACATGATGAGAATTTCCCCAGAAGCCACAATTTATGGATGTTTCTTTCACTTCGAACAGTGCCTGTGAAGAAAAAAAAATCCAAGCCCTCGGGTTCCAAACAGGGTGAAAAGAGCGCAACAATGCATTTGTTATGAAGCAGTTGCAAGCACTCCCATTTGTTCCTCCCACTGATGTTTGTGATTTCTTCAATAAACTGATGAAGTCTCTTGATGAAGAGACAGATGAATCTTGGGAGTATTTTTACAATATTTTGAGGCTACATGGTTGGCTATATAAGCAGAGAGAGAGAGAGAGAGAGAGAGAGAGAGAGAGAGAGAGAGAGAGAGAGAATGTTATAGTGCATCCTCCAGTCCTTTTACAGCACAAAGAATTGTTAAATCAGTTTTATGCTTTCTGGTAATCTGTTTCTAGTACGTTATGTTTCGACACATTCTTCATTCGACACTTTGTCCACTCGACACTTTGCCCATTCGATACTTTGTCCTTTCGACATTTTGTCCTTTCGACACTTTGCCCACTCGACACTTTGTCCTTTCGACACTTTGCCCACTCGACACTTTGTCCTTTCGGCACTTTGTCTTTCTACATTTCGTCTTTCGACACTGTATTTCGACACTCTGTCCTACTACCAGTTATACATGCTCCACTGTCCTTGCATTGCTTGATAATGCAAGGACAGTGGAGCATGTATAACTGGTAGTAGGATTTTTTTTTTATTTACATTCGTGTTTGCTTTTCCTCTTGTTTCTCTGCTATTTTTACATTTCGTCCTGTAATGTTTCATATTTTTCCCTTGTTTTAAAAATCTGGTGTTGTATTCTACGGAAGCTTGCTTTACAATTTAATCATCTATAAGAATGTTGGCTTTTACTGAATATCAGTTAAAATAGTGATAAAATAGACGAGAACTCGAAACCTTGGAAATAAGGAAAAATAATAAGCGATTGGGGAAAGTCAGAGAGAAGTCATTCGGTAATCTAGATGACGCTAAGATGGAGAATTAAGGTTAAGAAGTTATTCCAAGTTATTGTATGTTATGCAGAATGACACAACTACCAAAATATCTTGATGAAGCATAACGCTGCTGAGGAATAAGCTCCTTGTGATAATAGGTGAGTTTAATATTTCACTCACTCTGGCGGCTCAGACGTTACTTTGGTGTAAAAGTGGTGAAAAGATAAAAGTGCATCTAAATGTTCATGCATATCTAAGTTTTCTAGGGTCGAGTGTGACCTAGGATAACTAGGTTGTTAGATGCCAGTGCCTGATTTCGGAAATATTATGACTGGATATTACTGGCTGACTTCAGAAGCCCCGACTGTGTGACCCCAAAATCATGTTTTCAGATGTGGACAGCTAGCATCAGAAGCCCAGACTCTCAGACATCCATGTCCAACGTAGAAAGTTCTGTTTGTCAGAAGTCAAGAACAGATATCTAACGGTGTACAGGCAGTGAGACGTTGGCTGGATGCTAGATGGGGATCGGAGGGAAGGAGAAAGAAGCCCTCGGTGGTAACGGGGAGGGAATAAAAAGCAAGAAAGAAGGAAAAATGAAATACTTGCGTTAGAAGTAAATGTCGGTGTCAGGTGGTAGCAGAAGTTGAAAATAGATCTGTACGAAGTAAAAAAAATAAATAAATACAAAAGAAGTGGTATAAAAAATATAAACTTGATGACTGAAGAAAATTTGTAAATGATGGTAGCAGATGGTAAGATGAAAAACTGCTATTAAAATGAACGTGAGTGAAGCAGAGCAATAGTAAGAGAAGGTCTGTTAACTAAGGACAAAGGCGAGCGAAAAGAGGGGAAGAAAAAGTAATTTTAATTGTAAAGAAAACAAGTAAAAGATGCACTGAAGTTTCTCCGGCGCAATCAAGTTTTCTATACAGCGTATAATCAAGGCCACCGAAAATGCATCTATCTTTCGGCGGTCTCGGTATAATGCTGTATGAGCCGAGGCCCATGAAACTTTCAGCCACGGCCCGGTGGTGGCCTGTCCTATAGTGTTGCCAGACGCACGATCATGGCTAACTTTAATCTTAAATAAAATAAAAACTACTGAGGCTAGAGGGCTGCAATTTGGTGAGTTTGATGAGTGGAGGGTGAAAGATCAACATACCAATTTGAAGCCCTCTAGCCTCAGTAGTTTTTAAGATCTGAGGGCGGACAGAAAATGAGGACGGACAGACAGACAAAGCCACTCAAGTTTCCTTATACAGAAAACTAACCCAATTTGCAGCCCTCTGGCCTTAGTAGTTTTTTAGAACTTTTGAGGACGGACAGAAAAAGTGCGGACGGACAGACAAAGCCATCTCAATAGTTTTCTTTTACAGAAAACTAAAAATGGCATAATGAATGGAAATAAACGTGACACAGAAGAAATCTAGAGCAAGTAACAATTCACCGGTGGAGAGAAGATGATTGAAAGCGGAATATGTTTTGAAAAAACTATAAAATGAATTGAGCAGCTGAGTTTAGAAGAGGATGAAAGAATATGTTCAGTGATAACTAAAAGAACACAGAAGCGAAGTATCAGCGAGAACGAAATAAAATATTGTCTCCTTTTCCTTCAGTTCCGTCTACTTTCCATACCCTTTGTTCTTAATGTACTTCTTCCTAAAAGGCTGCCGAAACAGAAGACGTTAATTAACAAAGCACAGCGTTATATCTCCGTTGCATCCAAAATATTATTATCCCTTTTGTCTCATACCTAGGCAAAAAAAAAGAGAGAAAAAAAAAAATACGGGTCATAGAATCATTGCTAGAATTTTGAGAATTTTTTTAGCCTGTTTCTTTTTTTTAAGATGCAGATGAATTCAGTGGATGCAGCAGTTTGATTTGGGTGACCTCTGAGCGCGTTCTGCAATGAATAAATTTCAATATATTACAACCAAGAGCTTTTCTCCTGGATTTTTTTTTTTTCACCATGATTTCGTCTAATATTCTCCGCGTTATCTGGCATAGCTTTAAGAGATTCAAAATTCCATGCAGTCCGCGCAACGATGAAGAGGATGTGGACTGTTGTTGGGTAATATTCGAAATCAATGTTTAAAGAGCTATTTGTAGAAAAGATGCAACCTTGAGAGCAAGTGGCAGTAATATCTTATATTCAATACTGTTGACTGAATGAAGTCATAAATTTAGATTCAGGTAAACCCGTGAGATGAGGGAAAGGAAACCCTTCCTACATAAGCCGTTACTCTTCTTTGCAACAGCTAATCCGTATTGCAACGAAGGGCCGAAGGAGTGTCTGAAGTCAGAAGCTTAATTTTCTTTACATATTCTATATTTTCTTTACTTAGTATATTTGTTTGCCATGTTTGGTTCACAAATTTCTATAGATTTTTCATAAATTTAATGCACCGTGACCTTTGGATTGGGTCCACGAACAAAAATAACAAAATCGTGGTATCACATTTTTATTGTATGTTTTTCATTTATAAGAAAATTAGATGATAAATATAAAAAAATCATGCGAGTTAACAATAAATTTGTTCCTTTTGAATGCTAACTAAAACTGTGAAACATAATGTGGCCTTATACATGCGAAGTGCAACATTAAACTATAACACATTTACATTGAGAGCTCCGACCATTCGCAACGCCTCCCGCCCCCCTCCCCCCCACCACCCGCCCCTACACACCTCAAATTAAAACAAAAACTGCCATAAACACCTCTTTCCTTAAAGAGCATTCATGACAATAATCTAATTGCAGAATGCTGTCATAGTCCTCCCCTGATCCAACCCACTGCGACCCACAAACCTTGCAACAGCAAATTTCCTTGAAGTCAGAAGAAAGCTTCACGAACATGACGGCTTAATTAATCTGTTGGAATTCTTTTGCCCAACGAAAGAGGCTGAGGCAGAGGGAAAATGTCAGAGAGAACGGATTTTCAATGCTTTTTTATTTCTAAAGTGAAAACTTTCCAGTGTAATGCAATTATGATGAGAGGGGTAGATCCGAATGGGATGGTGCTTTGGTATCACGTTGTGTCCTTCAGGAAATAAGAGGCTGGAATTCTTTGGGCTTTCAATTCTCATCTGTTTTTCTGTGCCGACCTCGCAGTAGCATATGGTTAAATTTCCTAAATGTATAATTGACAGCTTCACAGATAAAACTGATGGACCTTTATTCTTGTAAGTAATAATACGCAGCGGTACGAATTTACGACATATAATTGTTAGAAGGAAAGTACAAACGAACAAACGATCTCCTGTGAGGTATCCCCCCCCCCTCCTCAAAAAAGGCCTTTTTCAATTCCAGTTATGAGCATACTCCCCTCGGGACTTAAGAATAAAATAATAACGAAAAAATAAGCATTTTTATTTCGGTTCCCATTAAGACAAATCCAACGCTCGAGTTTAAGTGTATGGCATATCATTATTCAAGTTATCTTTCAGTCCCTTCATTTCCGCGTGTTATTTAATAACCCTTAGCTTTGTTTTCTCTCTTGCTCCTTATTAGCTATTTTCTTCTGGCTGTTGTCTATTATTATTTATTCGCCGTCCTCTTGGCTTCCTTTCTTAGCAAACGTCATTATTAAAATCTTTGTTTTCTTCTACGTTAAGTAAATGAGACTGATGAAGAAAAAAATTTGTCCTGATTAACAAAAATCACATTTTACCATCATACATCCAATACTTCCGAGAGAAATTCATTTCGTTTTACATGAAACGCCAACCATCACAACATTCCAAAAAATAGTAACACAAAAAAAGAGAGTGAAATTTTTGTTGAAGCAAGTTTACAATTGTAAATCAAAACCGGATGTCCGTCATGAAATATTCAAGGCCGGCATCGAAGAAAAGTCTGATTTTATTTTAACCACCAGACATTTTCAGTGCTTTCAAGAAAAAGAAATAATTGAACATTCAGAGTGAGGTAAAATATGAGATATTGATTTTACGAGAGTATAAAAATATTCTGGAACTATTATGTCAAGAAAGAGTATAGTAACTTTCTTGTTTTAAATAAAAAAAGGAAGGCACACTTTTAGACAGCCTCCTGTCTAACTGGAAATCTCCCGGCAAGAAAAATAAATAATTATTTCTAAAAAGGGAAGAGACTGTGGGGAGGACGGGAGGTCCTTCGACGATAGCAAAGATTGATATGAAGTAATAAAGGATCCTAAAACTGAAGACAAAACGTATAAAAAAGAAAATAACATGATAAAAATTAACATAGAAAAAAATCACGAGGAAGAGGAAATGAAGTCTTCCTGCAAATGTATTTTTGTTTGGAGGTCCAGAGTGGCGTCCAATACATATCATTAATCCCGAAGGGACAAAGACTTCGTTTTCTGTCCTTCTCAACGAACTCTTTGTACTTTTCATCATGATTTATTTCTGCTTGTTGTGAAAGTAGTTCACAAGGCATATTTAATTGATATTATTGTTCTGTGAGTGTGTATATCTATATGATATGTTCTGATATCAAAAAGATTCCATAAACATATAAGCAAGCACAACAGTACATATATGTTCATCTACAGTATATGCGAAAGAGCAAGATTATTTTATTCATTCCCGTTCCTGGCCTTGATTTTTTTGTAGACTTAGATAGGCAGTGAAGTCAACCCAACAGAAGCCGTACTGTTTAATTTTCGAAATATGATAGATTATTACTGTATGTGGAAAAATCGTAAATGTAATGAAAACCGCTGAGAAATTATCTTTCGGTATTTATATAATTTTTTTCAACTTATAACAATTCTATAAATTTAAAGCGTATCACGTACATTGTACTTTTCTTTGAGCATATGTATATAAAACCATCTTATATACATATATATATATATATATATATATATATATATATATATATATATATATATATATATATATATATATATATATATATATATATATATATATATATATATATAGAGAGAGAGAGAGAGAGAGAGAGAGAGAGAGAGAGAGAAAATGAAAAAAAGCTAGCTTACTTGGCACAATCCAGGCTGGTGCGAGAAAATCCTTTAGGACTTCTTAATGACGTTCGGGCCAAGAATCGACCTTTTACGAAACAAGAAATTAGGTGGTGCTGCGAGAAATAAACTAGAAACCCCATAACTACCTTACTTAGAAGCGCGCGAGTATGCGGGCGATATTCGCTTGAGCACCTAAACGAACGTTTGCAAAGTATCAGACTGACGAAGACAATTGCATTGTTTATCCGGGTCTCATAAGAGAAACATCAAGAGTTATTCATTATTCCTTTATTTTTTATTATATATAAGTCGTTCAGAAAGTACCCATAAAGAACCTTGCATGTGGAGAGAAAGAAATTATGATTGTTGAGAGAGATTTTAGCGATTCGATAATCTAAATGAAATAACAATTAAGTAATGAGTAAAAAAGAAATAGTCTCTGAGACAAGCTGTACGATAATATATCTGTAAAATATTAAGCAGATGCATGTAGCGGAACTAAAATAGTAACAAGGCAAAAACTCATAAGATGAATTGAAGAGAAAGGAATAAGGAGTTAAACATTTATGAGAGGATAAACAAGGACTAAAGTAGTTTTATAACGACAGAAATATATAACTACAGAGAGAAACTTGGAGTCGATAAAAGGAACTGTAAATCAACTGAGATAAAATGGTGACTGTCCACCAGGAAAAAAATAGTTACCCATCGGCTGGAATTCGAGCAATATTTCCTTCTCTAAGAAAAGAGGGAACAGAAACTAATTACAAAGGAAAGCAAAGGGACCCAAGTGGCAAATAGAATACAAGAGAGAATCAATTAGCTACTGAAGAAGGGAAACGCTATTAGCCTTTAAAATAAAAAGTCTTTCCAGTCTACAAAAATGGAGAAAATATGACAGAGTGTGGAAAGTGATGACATTCACCAGAATCAGCATTAGTCACTGACAAAAATTTCACAAAAAGAACACAAAAACAAAATTTATTGGGGACTTTTGCATCATCATTATAACCAACAGAGAAAAAGAAAGAAAGAGGGAAGGTCGATGCCATCACCTTTAAAAGAAATTTTGAGAGAGAGAAAGTGTGAAACAGATATTCCTACTTACAATATCACATTCAATAAAACCAGAGAGAGAGAGAGAGAGAGAGAGAGAGAGAGAGGCCTCGGTGCCTTCTGATAACTGACCTGTAAAGTGTGAGGATGACCATTGACTAATGTTAAGGTCTTAGTATCACATCTGAATTTGCACCCATTTGCAGCTTTCCTGTTTGTCTCGTGGTTGGGTTATAATAGGCTGCTTTCTCTCTCTCTCTCTCTCTCTCTCTCTCTCTCTCTCTCTCTCTCTCTCTCTCTCTCTCTTTGTCTCAGTAATTGAAACTGAACGTATAACTGTTTCATTTGCCTAAAACACTGGATACGCAGAAAACTTGGTTTATATTTTGAAGGTTTGGGAACATTTATCGTGTCTACCTTATAATACATATTTTCTCTTAGTTTTGATGCTGTTTTGTTGAAAGGTGAACTATGAGTTAACAGGGGAAAAATTGTGGTTGGCAAATGTTCAGGGAGAATATATCATCGGCAAAGACTATAGCTAGTAATTTATACTCGTATTTTGATTCAGTTTATGCAAGCACTTTTAGCTCATCACCCGAGATCAGTCTTATAACACCTATAGTAGAGGCTAGGCTGATACATATAGCCAAATATAATAATTACAATAATATTCTCAGCAGTCCGCGGGTCTCAAACGTTTTCCCCTCGTACCTAACATCAGCTTTTCTGTCTCCCTTTTATTCTTCCTTCTTTTAAATCTAGATATAGAACTTTTACTTAATTATGTTTTCCTCCATTATCCCCACGTGCCCGCACCATCTGTAAACACTGATCAGCATTTTCAGAAGGGTTGCAAATTGTTCGTCTTATCGGTTGCCATCTTTTCTCATATTCTCATTAACATCCACACCTCAGTGCCATAAATGAGAGTGACTTAATTAATCCCTTCCTTAATCACAAACGTTGCTGTCACAGAACGAGCCCCTGCGACCTTCTGTGCCTCGCCTACTCTCTGATGCTTCCCTTCTCTCATCCCCCATCACCAGTCATATTTGCTGCCAAATACCTCTAGGAGTGAGTCACTTCTTCCACCACTACACCTTCCATAGTAACGATTCTCGCTCGATCTTTCTGGTTTTCATAAACCCCTATGGCAGGATTCTTGTTAACAGGAACTGAAAAGTTTCTCTTCTCACGTGATTTCGACGTCGATGACCATTGTCGTTGGGACGGCAGTTATTTATATTTATAAATCAATAATAAATTTGGTGTCACTACCTTACCCTATAATCAGTCCCTTGTGATTGCCTTTACTCTTACCAGTTAACACTGCCATTTCCAACGCCTGTCAATCAAGTCTTTATAAACGTATCTGTTTATTATAACACAAACAAATCTCGAATCTCTCGTCCTGTCCTGAACATCTCACGTCACTTCGTCCATACAAATAATAAACATCATGGAGGCATGACACACCCTATTCTTAGACTCAGACACATTTACACCAAATCTTCTCAGTTCTTTTTTTTTTATAACAAACGTCAGATTTTTCCTTATTTGTTAGTTACTTGAGGGACGCCAGAAACACAAGTCTGCAATTAATAACCTTTGAGTCCAAGTGAAGGATTAGCGTTGCCCTTTGTTGTTTATTCCGATTGTTAACCGGAAGCGAATAAAAAGACTCAGAAATAAAAAAAAAATATTTTCGTCCTTTGACATCCTTCATTATCATTACTCTAGTGCAATTAATGTTCAGGAATGAAAAATGGACGATGAAGAGATTTTTATCTCATTCGTTTGATATTAAGCCAACCTTTTTCACACTAGGAATACTTTTAAGGCAAAATCTTTTTCAGCTCCAAAATTAATGAAAAATGCTTCGTGAGTCTTACAAAGCGGAGCACAGCTAGGAATAAAGTTATGAAGAATTTTGCCTAAAAAATTTTGTCACTTTAATCAGGATACTGAGCTTCATGAGCCTTTGTCCTGCCCCGTATTTCAAAAGATTAATATCCTCTTTCATCTCGATATGCTGTAATATGTCCACTCATTTAATTAACAGCAAGATATTACACGAGTCCCGCACGGTAATTACGTTTCCTATTTACTTCTCTTATATCACATAAATTCAAAAGGAAGGTGTGAAAGATAAATGCCAATTAAAGAAAAAAGCTTGTGGCTGCTCAGATAATTTGTTAGGATAGCTTGTGTGGCTTGACAGGAATGAAAAAAGGTGAGAATCTGGATATTTGTAGAATTGGTTAAAAGGTAAGTGAAGATAGGAGGAAAAATCAGTGTTTTAGACAGTGCAGTCATGCTGAAAGAATGGAGGATGGTAAGTTCATGAACAGCGGAAACTATTCGATAATGTAGCAACAAGAGAGGAGGGGAACACCTGGAAAGTGCTGGATGGATGTCGTCAAAAAAGTATTGGAATGGAGAGGCTTCAATACTGAAGAAGCAGGGCTGTGCGGCAACAAGGAGGCGAACGAAACGGTGAGCCTTATGGGCAAGATCATGAAGTGGTTAAAAGCATGGACGTTTCATACAAAAAGGCTTACCATGATCCATCTGTCGAAGTACGATTGTGGTAATGACCATCGGAATATATATATATATATATATATATATATATATATATATATATATATATATATATATATATATATATATATATATATATATATATATATATATATATATATATATATATATATATATATATATATATATATATATATATTCAGCCAGAGAGAAGGGTGAAGAGAAATTACTTGAACCGAACGCTTTCATGTATTTCTACACCTCATCATGGTTCAGGTGCAAGTGCCAAGGAAACAAATACAGAGTCACAGTTTTTATAACTAGAAGAGAGGGAGAGTTTCCGAATGCAATGCCTAGTGCAACTGGAAAACAGATGTCCTCAAGTAGCCAGGTCAGAAAAAACTTGAATAAGGAGATAGGAAGAAGGGAGACGTTCATCTCCCAAGGAAACCATACTCCTGTCTCTTCGAGGAGGAAAGATTATAAGAAAGTAATGAATTCAGAAATGAGATGAAAATTCCAAAGATTGGACATGACTGAAAAATAACAGTCACCAACAGGACAATTTATAACTGAGAGATATGCAAGGCAAACTGCGAAGTATACACATATATTTTGTATGATTTAGACGACAATCTCCCTCTATAATCGTCCAACACTATTATTCTTCCTTAGATCTCACAAGATCCTAATCACCTTCCTCTTCGGTATCGCCGATTTCTCAACTATCTGACACCTTCGTGTGATTCCTAATAAAAAAAAAAAAAAAAAAAAAAAGTAGTTTTGGGCGACAAAATGTTTGCTTTAGTAACTGGAACCCTTAACTTACACCTGTTTCTTTTGGTGAATTCATAAGTTCTGCTGTTGAAGCAAGTAGATGGTCATTCTTTTAAAGCTTGCACTCCTATAAATGAATTGACAGATTATATTGAATTTAATTGCCACTTGTTTCAATTAAAGCTTTATTTCGTAAACCTTTTATAAAACTATCCTCATCCTCAGTTATTCCTTGCACAAGAGAAAGGAAATTGGTTATCCGCGGAAGACACTCCAAGGGTTATAGATAGTCCTCAGAAATACCTAAAATAAGTTAGAGAACGTATTTTTCACAAAGAAATGTGACTTTCTACAACAATCAGAGATTTATAGCGATGCCGCAGAGGTAAAATGAGATGAATGGTTGTGGAAGAAGTGGGTCATTTCTCTTCATTCCTGGAATCAACGCCAGCGGAGTAATAACGAATAAATTAGATGAGTAACTGCTCATTATTTACTGCTTCTTAACATGAACCTATTTCTTCTTACTGCTAGATGACTTCTGCGTCTAAAACAAACAAATAACAAGACGGTGGTATTTTTACAAAGCTCTGAAAACATCAAACAAAATACAATTTAGGTGGTCAGTTTGCAGCAGCTTAACGATGGATAATAGAGGATAAGCTTGTCTGTGAAGCGTTTAATGAGTTAGAAAAAGCATGCAAAGTACAAATGACAGCAGAATATAAACATATTCCGCTAAATGTGGGAAGAAAAATAAAGTTCAAGGAACTAAGAATAACTAAGGAATATCGCAGAGGATATACGCAAGAGAGTAAATGAAACCTGAAGATTGTAGTTTCTTTGTAAGCTCATGTAAACTGATAACTGGAACATACTTTGAATGATGAATCATGAAAGAAAAATTGCATCAGACTCAAACTCATTTGGGAATAGTGATTTCATTTACCTCCCCCCCCCCCACCCCACCCCATCAATATTCCTCAAAATTTGCAGTATCTGCATATTTCTCAGATTTCCAACCTCCTTATACGCCATTTATGCTGAAGTACGTTTGGGAAATTGATTTTTACGAGATACTTGTGTTAACTGAGGACTGGTGAAGATGTTGAGTTTCTAAACGACTAAAGAAATTAACTGGGACATTGAAGGTTTTCGTTTGTACTGGATGACACCTATTACAATCTTTTTAGGCTCCCTGATTCTCCTTCCCTTATGTAGAACTAAAGACAGACAACTTGAATGAAATTATTTAAGAAAGGATATATGTTAATATCAGAATTCGCATGCGATGATGTAGGCTGCGTGCGGTTTCAAGATGATAAGGATCATAGAAAGTATTAAACAAAAAGGAACGAATACCAAATTATACATCCATTTTCTGCTTTAATCATGATGAAAATATAGATTTGTGAATCATGAAAGCAATTGATAAATGAAACCATACAAAATAGTTTTGAAGAATCAATAATATTCTATAATAATTCGGTGGAATGTTAGAGCAGAATACCAATGACTAATACTTTAGGGAGCGAGAAATATCTTTTTTATTTTTTCTTCTTCTTTATTCACCTCGTACCACGTCATTTATCCCGGTTTCCCCTCTGCTTAACTTTTATTTGCCTCCCGGATTCTCCTGAAAGTTTGGTCAAACTTCGAACTTTGCTCACCTGTCATCACTGATTTTGGCCTCTAACGACCATTTCTTATCCTCTTAAAAAATTAATCCTGACTTGGGGGAAGCTATAGGTTAGTTTGTTTGTGTGTATATATGTGTGTGTGTGTGTGGGTAGGTGCTCTTGACTACATTATTTCCTAGAGAGAGAGAGAGAGAGAGAGAGAGAGAGAGAGAGAGAGAGAGAGAGAGAGAGAGTATCTCACACAGATAATCGAATAAAGGAAACGACTTTAACTGGCTATAATATGTACCAGAAGCATCGAATAAGGAAGAGAGAGAGAGAGAGAGAGAGAGAGAGAGAGAGAGAGAGAGAGAGAGAGAGAGAGAGAGCGGAGTCCGTCTCCATAATTCACTGAAATCGTTTCGCTTTATCTTCTCTCGCAGCCTCCCAAAACAAATCCGGCAACAGTGGAATCAGCTCCGTCAGTATTGAAGAAGCCAGTAACCTAAGGAGGAATTCCCAGATCACAGTCTTGGGCGAAAGTGGAGACCTTAATTAAAACCTTTCGAAAGGATTCGGACGCCATGACACGAAACTGGAGTGAGGATGATAAATCCACGATTGGTAACCGGGTGTTTTCTGGATAATGTGTATTTCGTCATTTATCAGTAATGTCAGAAATTAAGTGGTATAAGTAATTGTCTGTTCTTATTTACCTTTTTGTTTTTGTTTACTTGTTAATTTTTTCACTTACAACATAATTTTAATTCTATGTTTACCCGCTAAGTAATGAAGTTATTTTTGTATTTATTTATTCCTTCATCTTAGGCATGTTAATAATAATTCATCCATAAGGTCCTTTTCTTTTTGTATAATCCTGCAATATGTTTCCTTTTCGAAGAACACTAATTTCTTTTTGTTAAGAAGAGAGAGAGAGAGAGACAGAGAGAGAGTGATTATTCTATTTTAAAGAATATAAAGCAAATAAGATATGAACTTATTTTTTTCACAGAAAACAAATAACCTCCAAACATTCAAATGTATTCACGTAAATATTATAATCAACACTTTGTCATAAACAATGTAACATCCGGCATGAATGGTAAAAGAAATTTCGGTTCTCCATTTGAATTGAACACAAAGCATAAAGAGTTTTTATAAGGCGACATTGAAACATCTGCTACGCAAAATGCAAAATCTCAAATAGAGTCATTTCTTCCAGATACCTGCATTCGTCTTTTATAGATGGACTTTTTCTGTTCTTCTCCTCTGCCACCATTTCACTCTTCCAACATTACCGCCAGAATATTTCTGATTTTCCTTCGCGCTCTAAATCGTCTTCATCTTCAAAATATTCCACAGCACGACGCCTGACGCATCGGGGAGGAGACCGAAAGTTCTTGCAAAAAAACTCATACGAGAGCACTCACAGGGTACCGAAGGTTCCTTCCAAATTTGACAATTTCTATGTCTTGCACTCTTTGTTTTTAACAAATGATCACTTATATATATATATATATATATATATATATATATATATATATATATATATATATATATATATATATATATATATATATATATATATATATATATATATATATACTGTAGTACACACTTTCCTGCTGAAGCTATTCTCAGCATGTCTTTCTGAGAAGAGGTTGCTACATCATTGATTTCACTAAAACGACACTTGCCTCTCATTCCCGCCTAATTACCAAGAATATAATTCACCAGAAATGTTAAAGTAAGCAAGTCGGAGTCTTATATGTAATGCACGTAAGTCATCTCCCGCCCTGAGATCTGTTACACCGCAGATAATGTTGAATAAGTAGTATATGTGAATTCATCATGCTTCATTTTCCGCCTGGAGAAGGACTTTCAGTCCAACGCCTCGCGAATAGGCAAACACCTCTTATTGAATTAAAGATGATATTTAAATGACTGGTGATCTGGGGGGTTTTCACAGAGGACTTTATTCGTAATACCGGATTTTAAGAGGATTGCTATGCGTGAATGGTCTCATGTTGCTGAAATTCTGCAGACATGACGCCAACGTTATTCTGGAAAAGTTACCGTCTCTCTCGGCTCTTTTCACTGTTAATAATACTTTTGTGGTATGCTACCTGTTAGTTATCATTGCAACTTCATGAGAATAAAATCTGTTGATCCACAACAAGCAGTTTTGCAGTTGCATGATTCTGTCTGGCAGCTCTCTCTGTCTTCCCTGCAAATTGTCCTTGTACTATTAGAGTCATATCTTGATCTCTTCCGACCATTTAACTTGATTAGATATAACTACCGAATTTCCTTGATTGGCCATTGTGGATGATTGCTTTATCCTCAACACTTTTGGTTTGGGATAAACGCTACTTTCCAATAACTAGTGTTAATATACGATCTCTTTAAGCGCTGTCGTTCTCAATTATGAGAAAACATGGGAAGACGAATAATAAAATTACTGAACTTTTAGAAAAATACTTTAATTTATTTTCAAGAAACATCTATTAGAAAACTAAGCAGGAAACCTGTAAGACTGTTAACGTGATTACACAATGTAACACATGTTTTGTTTATTTGTATTTTTTGGTGTTTATACATGTATTTTATGCCACTGAATTCAAAAAATCACATTCGTTTTGATGTAATATCGATGGTTTTTAATTTATTCTTAATTTCATATTTTCTCGTTCTGTACCCAACTTTTCTCTACAGCAGTATGTTGGTTCAACCTATTCTAATATTCTAAGGATAATTACACTACAATACGTACTTTTTCATGTCTTGAAAGGTATTTAGGAAGTACAATATTAGTTAGAACAAAGAGAAACAATACAATTCTGCCCTTTAAATGCTTTGATAACTCTTTTCTTAAGATCAGAAATGCTTTGACGATCGAGATTATCTAGAGTGCATACTTTCATCTTTCCTGACTAGAGACCATATGTGATCTCCCATCATAGCAGTATCCCATCGTCCTTGATACTGAGCTCTGAAGTCGTTCTTGGTACGAAAGCTTCCTCCATTTCTTGGCTGCTGCTACTTGCTGGCTCTTCAGATGAAATAGCCATTGCCCCTTCCATCTAAAAGGAAAGAAATAACTACCTACAGCAACTTAAACAAAGACTTGAACAACGTTAGTATTCCATACATCTTTAGGAAAATAAATGCATAGCTAGTAAATACTTAATGTTCAAGTTAATTAAAAGTAAGACTTTTGGAGAGTATGATAAGTATACTTACATTTTGTGGTGGTTGTGGTACTGATAAGGTGCCATCATGTAGGACAGGGCTCTAGATGATGGGATGTCTGGATACTGCAGAGCTTGTCTTCCTTTCACTTTTCTGTACTTTGTCACATCAGTCATACAGAAGTAACAATCATCGTGATGGTTCTTCGGCTCTCTCCATACTCTGGGAACGGCAAAAGGCATTATCCTTCCTGTACCCCTTAACCATCCTTCTAGAGTAGATCGGCAGCTTCCACATATCACATGAGGGGCCCATGGTTTGTCCTGGTCACCCATGGGCATTCTGAAATAGAGTCTGTACGCTATCCACAATTTGGCACCTTTCACGATCTTATGTAATACCTATTTTTTTCCAATACAATAACCACACACATAGCAAAATGAATCTGGAGAATTTGTAGACCCTCTAGTAGCCATCCTGAAGATAGCAGAACTTAGTAATTGATTTATCTCAAAGAGAAAATTAGATATTCACTGGGTAGCAGAACATATAACAGTTCTGAATATATCTATGGGGTAATGTGTTTGATTTTAGAATTACTGTGTATATTCAGTCATAGTGCGATGAAACGAAAGAGATGCTTCAAGGTGGTACTTTGGACGATCGCACAGTTGCAAAATCATTGCAGTCAGCAGATAGTTCGATTGCTTCAGCTGTTTTGGCTCGATGAACACACAATATTGACGCTGATATGTGAGGCAACCGACCGAGTTGGTATGCAAGTACGTAAGTTCGTGCGTTAGAAAAATGGAGATTGTGGGTAATTGTGCCCAAAAGTTAGGTCTGGTTGATTATTAACTAAGCGAGAGCGATATCGTCCAGACGTGGCTTTGTGTGTTTCCAATCTCTTAGAAACCGGCAGTTAAGGTAAATCCAGACTTTTTTTTTCTGTGTGGACTGTGAACTTATGAATTTACCATCTCCAATACACTTATGAATTTGTGGGGAGAATTGGACATAGTCATTTATGTCACTTTAATATTCTATTTTATTGTGTTCTGATTTGACATTTATTAACCATGCATTTTAGACTCATTATTATGTCATATGCTTGTCTACTATATTTGTGGGAGATTACTATTTGTTTGATTTTCAACAGATGTCTGTGGGATTGCTGTGGTTATAGAGAAAGGACACTGCAATCTTTGCAGTTTAGTGGTTGCTTTCAATGTGGTTGACTTTAAGACTAGACGTGTAATGTCTATGATGGAGTGTGTGGGAGTTTTGAGTGTAAAGGCTTTTTAACCAGAGTAAGATTAAATCTTGAATTAGACTATTTTTGACTTGATAATTCATTTATTATGCATTTTAATCTTTTCTTTGTTAATTCATTACTTGTTGGGTTTGTTTGATAATAAATCTATTTATGTAGGAAAGATTGTGTTTCCTTAGAGTATCCATTTTGAGGATAATGTTAGAGAGAGAGAGAGAGAGAGATGCGTGGATTGAGTGCTGAGTACGAGAGAGAGAGAGAGAGAGGGTTATGGTTGCCCGTCTTCTGAAGATAGGCTGGAAAACACAATTCACGTGAGCATTTCTGAAGAAATGTTGAATCTGTAGGTGTAACATATATATAACATTGAAAGATGATATATTTCTATAACGGTCGATGATACAGAAAAAATAATTAAATTTTTGGAATCAGCAGAGAAAAGTGATTAATAAACAGTAACAAAAATAAAATAAACAAAACTTTTGTAAAAAAATTTTATGTTGTGTTATTAGTGTTAATTATTATATTAACTGCTTTTTATAGGTAAAAAAAATAGGTTTCAAAGGCTGAAAGAAAACTGACTATCCTTATCTTTTGCATTTAACTAAAACATATTCCAGAGTAAATCTGGCAAGCTACCAGCGAAATGGAGAGAGTAGGTATTGGACCGGAAGGACCTTAGCTTCCAGGAATGTGAGGCTACTTGGTAAGATTCGGATTGATGTATTAAATCATTTTGTAACGGAACTTCTGTTAATGGTGTAATATCTTCAGGTCTGGGCCAGCAGGGAAATCGATGTGCTCAGATTTAGTATTTTGTTTTATATGAACGTACAGTACATTGACTAAATTAGTCTAACTTATCAGTCTTACTGGTGACTTTTCTCCTCCATATTTGAGTTAGATATTGCATAACCAGCATTTGGTTTGATACTTTAGATGGGGATTTATGAAAGATAGGGGTAGTGGAATTACTATTAAATTACAGCTGGGTTACTGATAGTCTCTCATCCTATAAAAATCAAAATATATAAGATTAATTATTTAAACATTATTTTGTTTCCTTTGCTTTGTAAATAACCTCAGTTGTGCTAAGACAAATACTCAACAAATCGAATTAACGGGGAAAATATTGAAACTAGCCCTTCTGTTCACCTCCAGCCGAGTCCTCTGGAAAATAATACGAAAAATATTCCTTTGGGTTCTTCAAGTGATTTAGAGAATACCAAATAAAAATGGTTCACTTAATCAGTAGCTAAAGAGCTTTTCGCCTTCCCTTTGATCTTTCTTGTTAAAAAAAATTTGCGATTTTTTAGTAGAACATATTTCAGCCTCTGAAAAACAGCAAACACTTGAGAAGTAGCCTTTGAAGGGGACAGATTAAAGAAAAAAGTTTTGATGGTTTTTTCAGTTGCTGAAGAAATTCTTGAAAAAACAAAGGACTTTTTTCTATTTTGTTTTCAATTATAACTATGTATCTCATATTCATTGCACAGTTGGCGAGTTTTTATCCTTAGCCTGTTACAGAAAAAATGTTTCAAGGTAAATCCTTATTTGAACATTGCTATATGTTTTTCTCATTATAAACTTCTGTTTATTGTAGTCACTTTAAGGAATATTTTACCGAGGAGAATTGTTTTTTTAAATATAATTAGCAGTTAGCGTACATCTCAAAATTCTGATTGCCCTTGATATACGAATACGTGACAACAATACTCCGACAGTTGTTTCGTGAGTTGTCTTAAAGACTATTTTTTATGTTATAAATTAAACCCAAAAATTATCTCATGCTGGGGATATAACATTCAATTACTAAGCTGCAGAGAGCCATGTATGCATGTGTTTGTGTATATATATATATATATATATATATATATATATATATATATATATATATATATATATATATATATATATATATATATATATATATATATATATATATATATATATATATATATATATATATATATATATATATATATATATATATATATATATATATATATATATATATATATATATATATATATATATATATATATATATATATATATATATATATATATATATATATATATATATATATATATATATATATATATATATATATATATATATATATATATATATATATATATATATATATATATATATATATATATATATATATATATATATATATATATATATATATATATATATATATATATATATATATATTTATATATATACATGTGTGTATACATATAAATATATATGTGTATTTGTGTGTGTGTGTGTAAGTGTATGATTTTTCTATATTCACAAGTATTAAGCAACAAATATCGTTTGACATTGAATTCGCTATATTTTGGGAATAACTTACACCTATTATTGGCTTGAACAACAAGATTGTTCAGTATGCCGATGATGCAATGCTTGCGGGTGTTGTAATATCCCCACTTATGAGAAATGGAGCTGCCCTCAGCCTCAATCGGGAAATGGAGCGGATTAGTGAATGGTGTGGCCGGTGGGGTGTGAGGCTGAACTCCAGTAAAACGAAAACACTATTGATTAGCAGATCTCCTACATACTCCCCTGCAGGTGGATGGGACTCTGCTGAGTGAGTCTGAAGCTTTAACTATTCTTTGTGTAACTTTTGACTCATCTTACATTTGAGAATCATCTAATGAAAGTGACAGCAAATGCCTCACTAAAGTTAGGTGTTATACGATAGGCCTCATATATTTATAATAGTTACAAAACCAATGCAACACGTTCTAAGTAATTTTCCTTCCTTTACTAGAATCTGTTCTCCGGGATGAATGTCTACTCCTGCCGGAGATTTATCTCTTTTAGGTTGTAGGTTTCTGTTTCCTAATACTAGTAGTTATGGCTTGGACCATCGACGGATGGTCTCTTGTTTGTCAGTTTTTCATAGATCTTTCACGTTCACAATTGATCCCTGATCCCCTATTCCTGCCGAGAGAGACCAGATTCGCTAAACAGCAGCACCAATTTACAGTAAATGCCCTCGCTGTCTAACTCAGTTCCAGAGCTCCTTTATCCATCATACTGTTGGACTGTGGAACAGTCTCCCTGAGGAGGTCGTGCAATCGGAACTACATAAGTTCAAGCGAAAATGCACTGCATTACTGACCTAATATTTTCTACTTGCATTTTAATGTATCTTTATCTACTTATCTATTTATTTACTTATTTTTTCATTTGTTCTTCCTTAATAAGTGAGGTCTTGTCTTACTGTATTTCCCTTTACTTCCTCTTACTTCTTCCTAATGAACACCATATCCTTTGGAAGCTTTAACTTCAAGTCAATGGCCATTGTGGGCTTGTTCCATATGAACAGAGTTCACTTCTTCTTCTTCTTCTTCTTCTTCTTCTTCTAGTTCTCCTTCTTCTTCTTCTTCTTCTTAATAATAATAATAATAATAATAATAATAATAATAATAATAAAATAATAATAATAATAATAATAATAATAATAATAATAATAATAATAATAATAATAATAATAATAAGGGCATTATAAAGATACGTACTTCTCCGCCGACCAAAATTTGAACCTTGGCCTTTGGTTTAAGAATAGCGATAGACAACGACTTTGACCAACCGGGGGTGGTTATATTTGTTTGTGTTCAAGTGTGCATTTGTACATTCATGTATGAATTGTGTAATTTTTTTAATATGAATTTTGCTACATACTTACAAAAAAAAAAAAAGGAATGAAAAAGTAAAAAATTTACGGAATAGAGTCAGATCGGGGTAATCTCCCACCATTTACGTGATAATGAGGTCTTCCTGCATAGATATTTCCCCTGGGAAATGACATCATATGCAAGGTGACACAAAGCTCGTTGTCTTTCCGCGTAATTGTTGAACTCTCGAGTACTATTTCGAAAAGCAGTTGTCTCTTTTCTTGGTTCCTTTTGGTTCTCTCATTTTCTCTATTTCTTTTATTTACTTCGATATTTTTGGCTTCTGAACCTGTTTTAATCATCAATATTAATTTTTTCAAAGAAAAATTTGCAAATAATTACTTTTGTGCAGGATGCGGCCCTATAAGTAAATAATAGTATAGAATCAAAAGAAATTTAGCAAATAGAAAGATTAAAAAGTAAAAAAAAAAAAAAACAAATGACATGATCCATCAAGAGAGGAGACTGTCGAGACTGTCTAAGTAGAAGGGAAAGAAAGGAAAAAAAAAAGAAAAAAACATGAAACAAGACTATTTTGGCAAACATTCATACTATTTCCATTCTTGACGCCTCTCCGTTTTAGTAATAGGAGCAGACGAGTCATTTATAGGATTATCTCTGACGTTTTGATGGCGTAAATTCAGGATACTCGTGGAATCAATGAAGACACAGATGAATGGTTTTCCAGGGGAGATTAAAAAAAAAAAAAAAAAAAAAAAAACAGACTTAAGAGAGAAAACATAAATGATATCTTAAGCCAGGTTAGTAGAGCATAAAAGGAGTTTGATTTCGCATGTTAGAGCAGATACTCTATGAAAGGCTGTAATGTTGCTGTAAAGCTTAAGAATAATTGCTTAGTGTTACTTACTTATTTTATGTATAGAATATATATATATATATGCATATATATATATATATATATATATATATATATATATATATATATATATATATATATATATATATATATATGTGTGTGTGTGTGTGTGTGTGTGTGTGTGTGTGTATGTGCATGTGTGTGCATATATATATAAATATATATATATATATATATATATATATATATATATATATATATATATATATATATATATATATATATATATATATATATATATATATATATATATAGAGAGAGAGACAGAGAGAGAGAGAGAGAGAGAGAGAGAGAGAGAGAGAGAGAGAGAGAGAGAGAGAATTGAGGGCAGTGGAAAGAGACTGGTACGTACATAAAATCATCTTTATTTGTGCCGACGTTTCAATACAACTAGTCAAATTTTCAAGGCTGCAGTAAAGGAAACAAATGCTGTAACTCATAAATACTTATGAATTACACATAATCCTTTTTTTAGAAGACATTTGAACAAAGGATAAATTAAGCATTGCTGGAGGTACCAACCTATATACTGTAGAAGCGAGAAGGAAGGCGACTGGAATGTGGGTTACGTGGAAGGCAAGGAAACCGGTTACGACTGGGAGAGAGGGGTGGAGTTTTGGGAATTCAACAGTAGTACTGTCTGGTTGATAATTAGCGATTCCAGAATAGAGAGTGCTTCGGAGGAGGCCCTTGTGATGATTTTTAATTGACCATATTCAATGTTATTGCCACATTTTTTGGCATGCTCTCTGGTATTTGAAAATTCCGAATTACTCAGTTTATTGCCCGTTCGATAGCTCACAACAAAGAGTCAGTCTGGGGACTATAGGCCTATGTCTGTGACAACAATAAATGACATGAATGTACAAATTTAAATAATGACACTATTAACAGAATTCAAGGTACTATTGTGCTTCCTCAGATCAGTGACGAACCAATCAAAAAGAATTGGACTCTTTTGAAAAAAAAAAAGATATCCCAGAATCCAAGACTGTGCGGTATATAATATACCGAGTAAGCAAAGAAACAAGCAAATGTTAAAATTCGCAAAATGAAAAATTGAAGGTCAAGATCTACCTCAAAAAAAAAAAAAAAAAAAAAAAAAAAAATAGGCCAAAACAGAGAAATAAGACCATATGTCCCAAAACCACTTCAGTGTCAAAACTGTAGTAAATATGGACATGTAAAGAAATATTGTTGAAACGAACCTGAATGTGCGTACTGTGGATCTGAAGAACATGCCACAAAATGGGATTGTAGTAAGCCAAAGTGAATAAACTGTGGTCAGGATTATCACGCAAGGTCCAAAGAATATATGTATTATACACACAATACAGATTTGAAAATATTGCAGATAAGAACTGTGATGTCTATAAAAGAAGCTAAACTGGAATTGTAAGTGAGAGGAATTCAAGATCCATCTAAGAAACTCACATTCTTTATTCTTTAGTAACAAAAACCAGTAATGAAACAGAAACGCTTACAGGTAGAAGTAACAGAGCAGAGGAAAAAAAATATTTCAAGGAGAAAATGCCTTTAAAAAAACTAAATTGGTAAAGAATAAAGAAACAGGTACAGATGATATGGATAATATTTTATCAGATTCATTTGAAATATTAATGCAAACAGGAACCCAAAAAGATGCTCCTACAGAAGTAGCAAAGGAAAGTTGTGATGCACTGGAAATTAAAGAGAAAAGAGACCTTTGGAGAGAACACCACCCAAAACGAAGAAACCAACTATTATTCGAGAAATATCGGTTAAACCAAAGACAAAAGATATGAAGAAAGAACAAAAACAAAAACAAGCTAAGAATATACCTTTATCTCCTAAAATAATAGCAAAACCTATGGAAACAGATAGTCAAAACACTGAAGAAGTAGAAGAGAACCATTCCATAGATAATGATTATGTCAAGGGAGAAGAGATTACTCTGTCATCAATAATTGGTTCAGCAAGAGCAAAGGAAGCAAAAAATGTACATGATAACACATGTGGATGTAATGATTGTTTCGTTGAATTTTGCAATTATAACAAAAACATAAGAAAAGATGGTTTAACAAACATTGTAAGACATTTCATGAAATATAGAAAAAAAGAAACCACTGACTTGAGTCTATAGACCAAATTACACCTAGCAGAAAAACATCGATTACTAAAAAAATATGCACATAACAAAGTAATTTCTGACAAAGTACATGTAAACATTGCTGACTTGCAAATATCAGGTACTAAAACCCAAATAAAAAACGATAATTATGTAATTTATAATTAATGCAACCAAACTAATCAAAATTACGACACTGATAAACTTAAACAATTAATTAACGATGCCTAAGAACCTACATTAAAAGTAGGCGAAATTAATGCTCACAACCCAGTGTGGGACTATAGATGTACAAACTCAATAGGCAGGAAGTAAAGTAAAAGAATTCATGGATTTGAATGACATGTGCTCTATAAATAATTACGAAGTGAGCACATATTATTCAAAAATACTTGGGACATTTTCCTCAGTAGACTTAACTCTGTGTACCTCAAGTATAGTAGACAGATTAGATTGAAATACAATTGATGACTTGTACACGAGTGATCATTTCCCATATTAATTTCCTTATTACAAAATGATCCTGAAAAACATGTCCCTCACTATAACATATATGAAGCAGATTGCGAGCGATATGAAATAAATACTAAGAGTATCCCAACATTTGAATATTTAAATAACCATAAGTTCCATGGTGATCTGATGGTCTGGTAAGCTAGCAGAATTAATAAATATAAAACACTCAGTAGAGAGACGACTAGATAATTTAAATAACAAATTCAACCAAAATAAATAAAACAATACCGATATTATTATTAGAAATTGATACATTAAAACCTCTATTCAACAAAATATCTGCAAAATTTTAAAAAAGAATTAATTCAAGGAAGAATCATTTCATGGAGGAAATATGTATCAGATCTTTCTAATAATACTCCCATACAAAAAATATGGGAAAAATTCCAGAAAATAAATGGTAACCTTGTTAAACCACGTAGACATGCCATATTAACAGATGTAAAAAGAATACTTGATCCGAAAGAAATAAGTACTGTAATAGGAGAAAACTTGGCAAATGTAAGTAGTGATAAAAATTTAGATGAACACTTCCGCACAAAGAAAAGTATTTTGAAAAATAGAAGGTATATATTATAATTGAAAATTTAATATGGAAGGGTTGGAATCTGCTCCTGGAGGACACAATATTTGTTTTGAAATTATCTGCCACTCAGCACCTATGGCAAAGTCATACTTATTACAGTTTTATGATCACTTATGGCTTCGAAACTTATTTCCTGACGAACGGTATAAAGCTATAATAATTCCTATCCCCAAACCTGGAAAGGATCCCAGTAATGTAAATTATTACAGACCAGTTTCTTTAACAAGTTGCTTATGCAGATTTTAGAGAAAATGGTAAATGCTCGACTAACATGGCACATTTGAGTGAACAAAATTTTGATTCCCAGTCAGCTCAAGTCACAACGTAACAGATCTACAGTACATTAGATTCTCTCTCTAACTTAGAAGACCATATACATAGAGGATTTGAACGAAAACAAATTACTATAAACATCTTTTTTGACACTGAAAAGGCATATGATACTACATAGAGGTATGCTATATTAAAAACTTTATATAAAAACAGCATTCGTGGACATTTACCTCGGTTTATCCAAAACTTTTTGACGGATCGTAGTTTTCAGTTGAGAGTTGATGATGTTTTATCCAGAAAATTTCCACTTGAAAATGGAGTTCCGCAAGGAAGCGTCCTTAGTGGCACACTGTTTACTTTAGCAATACATTATATCAGCAATAATCTACCTATTGGAATTAAAAAGTAACCTGTATATGGATGATTTTGCCATATATTATTCAGCATCTCGAATAAAATATGCAGATTGAAACATTAATAAAAGCATGATAAAAATAGATGAATGGGCCTGATCTCTAGGCTTTAAATTTTCTATAGATAAGCCCCAAGCAATGATGTTTAATAAAAAAAAATGGAAAAAAGGTGAAGCAATAGATTTAAAAATCAGAAATCATAGTATGCAATTGGCCAAACTGTAGAAGTTATAGGATTAGTACTTGATGCTCACTAGAACTGCAAAGCCCACATAGCAATCAAAATATAAAAGAGCATTAAATCTAATAAAAAAAAAAACTATCGAACACCACTTGGGGAGCCGATAGATATACCCTTACTATACTATACAAAGCAACAGTGCTGTCCATCACTGATTATGGAAGCGAAATATATGGCTCAGCATCAGACGAAACTCTGAAAACGTTAGACCCAGTTGACAACGAAGGCCTTAGAATATATTCAGGAGCCTTGAGATCATCACCAAAGTCATCTTTACAAGTTGAATGTGGTGAACTACCTCTCTCTGTCTATAGAGTGCTAGTAAAAGTGATTAGTGCTCTGAGAATTCGGACAAGTGATTCTCCAACCAAAGAATTATTTGAATTAAGAGATGTATTTATTAACAATTATTTACCACCTTTCCCAATTAGAGCTAGAAGATTGTTTGAGTGTCTGAATATAAATATACAGTTACCTTCAATAGAAAAAATTACCTTCCTCATGGACAATGAATAAAATGAGAATTTGTACGCAATTAAAATATTTATCAAAAAGTTATTCATATACCTCAGAACACCATAGACAACATACAATAAAGCATATAAGCCGAAAAGGTCCACAGTACGCAATATACACAGATGGATCTAAATCAGAGCACGGAGTGGGATATGCTGCAATATCCCAAGACAAAACGTATCAGTTCTCTCTACCTAATAGTGCTTCAGTATTCACAGCAGAGATGTGTGCAATTGCATCAGCCATAAAAATAATTAGAGAAATGTTCATTCAATGATTTTGTCATTTTTAGCGACTCCAGAAGCGCTATAGAAGCCATTCAAAGTTAAAATCCCAAAAATAATATTGTATAACAAATTCAGTGTTCACTCCAAAAGTTGTATAATAATGTTGGATCCCTGCCCATATAGGGATTAAAAGAAACGAAGAGGCTGATAAAGTAACTAAAGAAGCAGTCTACGTTTGCTCTTTATATAAGATATATAAAAAACAAGTATTGTAAATAAATGGCAAAATATATGGAGCGAGGAACCTATAAATAATAAATTGAACCATAAAATCCTCTGTTGGAAAATGCAGAGAGTGACACAAACACAAGTAATTCTGACGCGTCTTCGAATAGGCCATACTCATTTGACACCTGGGCACTTAATGAGCAGTCCATGTGGCCTTCTTCTCGAATACTCAGAGTGCAAAGTGATGATAATAGCCAAGCATGTATTGTGTGAATGTCCAAAATATAACCAACAGCGATTATCAAATTTTGGAAGTAGATCTGTGAGGGAAATTTTGTCAGAATCTTCTACATTTTCAGTAATTCCCATTTGAATGTTAAGAGGAACTGTGATTTAATTAACAAAATATAAAAATAAATAAATAATAAAAAAAATAGAAAAACCTTTAGGGTGTTTAGTGAATTTTAAAACAAAAAAATTTTTAAATGTTACTTAACTTATTCTAAATTTAAATATACCTTTTTAGTCTATATATATATGGAAACATGAGCAAATGTATTTATTGCGTGTGTTCCATTATACGATCATATGCCTTTGTGCAGTTTTTAATTTCATTTTCATTCATTCATCATCATACCGAATGACCTATTTAGTCCCAGTGCTTGGACTCTGACCTAGACCTGGCATTTCATTCAAATCCTTCAGGCCAGCCCTATGAGAGCTGATAGTCATCTCAGTGGTCTGGTTAAACTATTCTAACAATAAATAAAATCTTGCAATATCACCTAATATTTTTTACAGAAATAAAAGGATATCGAGGAGTCAATCATGGCCTGTTTCCTAAAAGTCTGAGAGCTTTTTACAAAGCAAATTGGTTTCAAAATTGCAATCTATGTTGAAGCATATTAATGTGAAGTGGGAGCGTCACCTCATGATAGAGTTGCTTTGACATTTTCCAAAAATATTTTCATGAGAGGTGGACGGAAAAGTCAATGGAAGAAAAACGAAAATCTGAAATTATAATATGATATATTTCTCTCGCTTTTCAGCTTATTCTTTTTTCCCGAATAACTAACACATGAGAATTATTTTGATGAATGCCTTGTGTTACATTGCATAGAAATTTTTTCCAAGTCAAGAGTGTGCGGGACTTAAACTCATTTGAAACCTTGCGGCGTATTGTTTTCGATGTTCAAATGATACGGTACATTAAGGATATAGCACAAAGAACGCTCCAAAAGGTCCTATTGACAAGAAGACTTTCAGGGAACCATACATTTTTAGAAGTGCTACATCTTCCAGCTGCTCGGAGAACAGTTAGACTGAAAATTATCTTTTTTGATTTGCTAGAAATCTTTCCTTCTACTCTTTTACAATTTAGGCCTTATTTGCTTTATTCTCCTTTGTTCACATCGGTTAAATTGGTTTGAACTTTGTATAAAGTTTAGGGTTGTTAGATTATTTGTGGAGAATTTTCTCGACGTGAACTGTATTTTCGGTTCTTGCCAGATGGTTTGGGCTGTGATACGTAATCCAGAAAGACACTGACTAGGAACCAGAACTCACACTAGGTAGCTATCCACACACAAAGGCATTTTTACAATTTAATTACAAAAATAAACTATAAATAATCTGCCCAAGCTACGCACATTTACTCTGCTTTCAAAATGACACAATCAACTTACACATACTTTAATTCAACACTTGCTGTAGCTGAGTTAACAACGTTGAGGACCACGTTGTCCTCGAGAACACATGAACTGAATTTACAGAAAAAAAAGAGAGATTGCACTAAAATACTCAGAGCTTGAATTTACACATTACAAAGTAAACTTCACTACGAATGCCATGTTATAGTGACTTTACTGACAAGGGAAGAGTTCTGGACCGCGTGTGGGTTGCTCGACAATATAGAAAAACTGACTGAAAATTCATCAAACTTACTAGAATCAATTCTCATACAAGTGCTCGTGTACTACTTTATTTCTGGACATGCTACATGACCTTGCAGAATAGCGGATGGCCTCGAGTAAACACGATAAAAATGGTAGTACTGAACTTGGTCGAAACTAGAAATTAATAAAATTAATCTGAAAATAAATAAAGATTCGATCAAAGTCAATGCGGTATCCAAATAAGGTTCGCGCTTAGGGAGAGGCTTTGCCAGTATTTATACTCCTAATTAATATCTTTCAAAATGTCGAAAATTCTAGGTTAAGTATAACGTCTCCACGGTTGAGTATTTGTAGTGCAAATCTCTTATAAAATAAAAGTAAATCCTGCTGTGCACTTTACAGAAATCAAAAACTGTTACAAATGGATTGAAATCAGGAGTTTTTGAGTCAGAACTCTCACACACTTCCACGTCAGCGAGGACGGACATATGCGTCCACGGCCCACACAGTTGCAACTTTTACTAATATTAGACGATGATTAAAACGACTAGAATGAAGTATCATTGTTATTGTTCTTGTTGATGTTGTTATTCCTGTTGTTGCGTCACGATTCAAAACTTGAAAAAACAAATAAAGATGGGAAAGCGTAAAGTGTAAGAACTTTACGCTTTCCCATCTTCTGCAGTTTTCCCTCACAAACCCGACATCTGAGTCGTTAAATGTACCGCAACGAATTTGAAACTGATGTCATGTCCCGTCCAGTTGACGGCTTCGTTGGAAATGCAAAATAATTGACGGAGGAACTTGGCTTTGTTCATTTCGTTCTTTGGTTGCTTCAACAGTTGTTTCCCCGTGTTGTTTTGCAGTCTTTTGCTTTTCGTCTTTATTTTCTTCTGAGAAGTGAATGGTTCCTGTAGTGTAGAAAGTGTCCTGATGTCATTTTTTTATAAAAAAAAAAAAAATAAACTGTTGAGATTAATATAATTTACGCGTGCTAGTTTAGGTAGTCATCATAAAAGAATTGTTTACTCTTGCAAACATTATGTTAATGTGTGTGTATATATATATATGTATATATATTACATATCTATATATAAATTATACACACACACACATATATATATATATATATATATATATATATATATATATATATATATATATATATATAATTTATATATATATATATTTATATATGTGTGTGTGACGAATTACCGTTCATGACTGCCAAAAAATTACGAAATGTAAACATAATTATATTATCACGTCAAATTCTCAGATTCCCCCTCCCCTACATTTTGGGGAGGGGGAAATCATGGTCTCCATGCCACCTAACCCCAATTGAATAAAACTGCGGCTCTCTAATATATGTATGATAATTTAGGAGACATCTAATCTTTGAAAGTAACTTAGTTAATTTGAAAATATTTAAAAATATTGATGTGGACTGATGACTAGAACATTCAAGTATACTCGTAAGCGAAAGTGTAAATAGACGTTTGCAAATCTGTACTATTTGCAGGATAGTTTAGACTACTGTTTTGTGCATGTTTTAAAAATAGAACTTTGACTTTCTAAAATTATTTTTAAACTAAAATTTTGTTTAGAAAATTCTTAGTAATAGACTTCTCCGTACATTTGGCAGACATAGTTGGTAATTTGGAATTTCACGTCTTAAGTGTTGAGTTGATGACAGTAAAATTCATACTATTTCTTTAATGGAAAGTAACAACAACTTGGATAAGTGTTGCAAATGTATAAATTAACATTGATGGTACATATATTTGTACGGTTTTTACAATACGAAAAATAAGTAAAATAGGGTGATTTACGTTAGCCTAGATAAAGTGACTCATATGTATATTTATATACACACGCGCGCGCACACAAAACACACACACACACACACACACACATATATATATATATATATATATATATATATATATATATATATATATATATATATATATATATATATATATATATTATGGAACATTCAAACCTAGTTTTTTCTTATAATGAAAATGGAAATTTTGCGTTCCTGGTAAAGAAAAATTTTTTTTATTTCATTTGTTGGTAAAGAAAAAAAAGTCTAGTTTTATTTGCTGGTAAAGAAAAATTTTAATTTTATTTGCTGGTAAAGAAAAAATTCCAGTTTGATGTGCTGGTAAAGAGAAAAAAATTAATTTTATTTGCTTGTAAAGAAAAAAATTCTATTTTTATTTGCTGGTAAAGGAAAAAATTCTAATTTTATTTGCTGGTAAAGAAAAAGGTTTAATTTTATTTGCTGACAAAGAAAAAAAAATTCGTTTTATTTGTTGTGAAAGAAAAAAAATTTATTTAATTACTGGTAAAGAAAACATATGTAATTTTATTTACTAGTAAAGAGAATAATTTTAATTTTATTTGCTGGTAAAGAAAACATTTGTAATTTTATTTGATGGCAAAAAAAAATTAATTGTATTTGCTGGTAAA
Organism: Macrobrachium rosenbergii; assembly: GCF_040412425.1. Classification (NCBI taxonomy): domain Eukaryota; kingdom Metazoa; phylum Arthropoda; class Malacostraca; order Decapoda; family Palaemonidae; genus Macrobrachium; species Macrobrachium rosenbergii. Next base: position 30,570,002 of record NC_089786.1, read on the forward strand.
GGAAAAAATGTAATTTTATTTGCTGGTAAAGAAAAAAATTTAATTATATTTGCTGGTAAAGGGAAAAATTCTCATTTTACTTGCTGGTAAAAAAAAATTCTAATTTTATTTGCTGGTAAAGAAAATTGTTATCTTACGCCAATGTGAACTTAAATAGAATATAAATGAACATGAACATATTTATAAAAAAAATAAAATTAGAAAACGCAGTTGAAGCTCTTTATACGGCATAAAAAAACTGACAAATTTAATTTTTGTGATAAAAAAAAATTGAAGCTCAATTTACGACAAAAACTTTTTTACAATATTAATTCTCGTGATAAAATAATTTTGTTCATAGAACGACATGATATTGATAATCATAGAGCATTTTTTTTTTGTCATATAAAATTGCCGTGGGACATGAAACAGTAAAAAATTCAGGCCTGATAATTATGATAAGCGTAGGTATAATTAACTAAAACTATAATGAGTCTGTGTGCCCTATAATTAATTAGAATAAGATACTTCGCTTAATTTTTATTATATAATATTGTAAGTTTTACTTGTTGACATAATGGTGGACTGCATATATCATATTCGCGTATGTATGTGTCGATACAGCGTTTGCACACACTCGTGTGTGTGTGTGTGTATATGTATATTATATATATATATATATATATATATATATATATATATATATATATATATATATATATATATATATATATATATATATAAAATATATATAATATATATATGTGTATGTGCAATATATTTATATATATTTATATATACAGTATATATATTTATACATAGTTCGTGTACAGAAATGCGTGTATGCATAAGCTGCCTTTGAGTATAATAGCTTTTGATGTTTACGCAAATAAATTATTATACAAGCTTCGGAAGCAATGAAAATTCATTGTGTTTCGGGCCTCCTACGAACTTCTAATTCTGCCCTAAGCTGAAAGTGACTCTTCTTGCCTTATTTCAATATTCTAATTTTAATTTTCAGAACATTCAATAATTTATTGAGGTTTTCATTAACCTATTTTTGATTTTGCAGAACTATACCATGTGTTAAAAGACGGTGAATGGCCTTTAACATACACACGAAATATTTAAGTTTTCAGTTTTCTGAAAACTTAAATACTTCAGTTGTCTGTCCGTCCGCACTTTTTTCTGTCCGCCCTCAGATCTTAAAAACCACAGAGGCTAGAGGGCTGCAAATTGGTATGTTGATCATCCACCCTCCAATCATCAAACGTACCAAATTGCAGCCCTCTAGTCTCAGTAGTTTTTATTTTTTTTAAGGTTAAATTTATCCATAATCGTGTGTCAGGCAACGATGTAGGACAGGCCACCACCGGGCCGTGGTTAAAGTTTCATGGGTCGCTGCTCATACAGCATTATACCGAGACCAACGAAATGAAAGGTAGGTCTATTTTCGGTGGCCTTGATTATACGCTGTACAGAAAACTCGATTGCGCCGAAGAAACTTCGACGCATATTTTAATTGTTAATTAAGAACATTAATACTTATTATTGTAGTCCAATACATAGTTTGCTGAGTGAGAAATAATTTTGCCAGTCTATCGATTTTATTATTATATGCATGGTGTTTGTTATTGGCTATGTGTGGTTTGCAGACTGTTTTTAAAATTTTCTTTAATTGTTTTTCTTCTTTCATTCTTTCGCTTATTCTGACTCAAAAATGCGATCAATGCAACTGGTAAGAAACTTAACTTAGGATTGTTTCATGGTGGGATCGTTTGCATTTATTTGTTTTTTTATTTGTTATGTATGTATGTATGTATGTATGTATGTATGTATGTATGTATATATGTATGTATATATGTATGTATGTATCAATACTTATTTATGTATGTAAGTACGTATGTATGTATATCTACTTATTTATGTAGAGTATGTATGTATACATGTATGTATGTATCTGTTTATTTATTAATTTATTTGTTTAATTTTTTATGTAGGTATGTATGCATGCATGTGTGCGTTTATTTATTTCTTTCTTTCTTTCTTTATGTGTGTATGTATGTATGCGTTTATTTACTTATTTGTTTGCCTGTTTATGTATGTATGTGTGTATATATGTATGTATGTATGTACGTATGCATGTATGTATGTATTCATCTGTCTGTTCATCTGTTCATCTATCTTTCTATCTATTTTTATTACTGCACAGCCCTTGCTGTTCTGTGTTCAAAAGTCAGAGATTGGGGGATACAGTAATGTGACCTGACATGATATGTTACATTAAAATACATATAAACAAATTTCAATCATCTCTTCGTTTTGAGAATATTATTTTATTAACTCTCACTGACATAGTTTTTGATTTCATTAAATTAAGTCTTGGAGGTGAAGGGAAGGTGTGTTCCATTTTCCAGTGGATTGCTGTTACATTCATTTTCGAGAGAGAGAGAGAGAGAGAGAGAGAGAGAGAGAGAGAGAGAGAGTGTTGGGGACTTGAAATGGTGAGGGTGACTGAACTGAGTAAACTTCATTTGGAAAATAGGAATGGAGAAGCAGCAGATAATAATATTATATTTCATTAGAACGAAGAGTTCGTAGTATATATATATATATATATATATATATATATATATATATATATATATATATATATATATATATATATATATATATATATATATATATATATATATATATATACAGTATATATATATATATATATATATATATATATATATATATATATATATGTATATATATATATATATATATATATATATATATATATATATATATATATATATATATATATATATATATACATACACATATATATATACATATAAATACATATATATACACACATATATGTATATATATAGCAGAATATCTTAATTTTCCCATAATGCATAGCTCGTATACATCAATTTCTTAAATATCCAAGACTGATGGGGCAAAGGCATTAAATTGATATCCTTATATAATTATATAGGAAAGGATATCGAATAATTTTAACAGTGATAAAAAAATCAATAGAAGAAACCCTTCAAGAAATACGCCAAATCCCCAAGTTCTCATTTATCTTCTCTCTCTCTCTCTCTCTCTCTCTCTCTCTCTCTCTCTCTCTCTCTCTCTCTCTCTCTCTCTCCTCACATATCTACTCCCCTCCCCACCCCTAATTTCCCCTCTCGTTATGCACTCCTTTCCTCCCCTACACTCTCTCTCTCTCTCTCTCTCTTCTATTTCCCCTCATCCACACTCGGCCTTTTCTAATCCATTACAAAGCAGCAATAAAGACACCTACTTCATTTATCATATGATGAGGCAAATCACCCCCAGGAACAATGGGAGCCAGCGATCGTGGGTGGGGAAGAATTTCCAATAAGCACCGAGGGCGTGGGTGCGGAGGTGTGGGAGGGTGGGGGTTGGATGGGGATTAGGAACGGCCTTAGGGGTATACTGGAAATAGGGAGGGGGGGCTGGAAGGACATAGGTGTATAGATGGAGGAACTTAGGTGTATCCAGTGGATATATTTTTAGTGAATAATTATACATACTTTTTCTTCTTTTTTTACTCTCTGGTGAGTCTTTTATTGTGTTTTTATTATTATTTCATTTTATTTTATTATGATTTGTTTATTTTGCAGCTTCACTTGTGGAAAGTGGCATAAGGACGCGGAGTCCATGCGTAGAGGAACTTAGGTGCATCCCAAGGATTCATTGTAAGTGTATAATCACATTTTTTTTTACGTATTGCCTGCTAATTGTTATTAATTGATTAATTAATTACTTTATTTATTTATTTATGTATTTATTTATTTTTGCAGCATCACTAGTATTTAATTTGGCATTTCATCCTGGAACTTCTTGACCCAAAGGAATTTTGAACGCAAATGCCCTTGCGCCTATGACGTCATCTCTCTTGACACTGTAGTTTTTAGTTTTCTGTTGTTGTTGTTGTTGTTGTTGTTGTTGTGGTTCCCCAGACTCTGTTATGCCAGGAAGCCTGCACCGCGCAAGAAGGACACCACGCTTACTGGATCTGACCATAACTGTGTGGTAGTGTGGATGTTGTGTTGTTGTCTAAGGGCTGCCAAGTTAGGGCAATCTACTAAGAGATGTGTAATTGTGTGGGGACTAACTTGGCAGAGTGGACATATGTCTGTTTGGGTGTTGTCTATGCGGTGTTTGTAGGTGTTTAGTGATTGGTGATGACCACAGCGAAGTCGAGTCAGGTGTACTCTCTCAATCTTGAGAGCTGTGTTTCTGTACTGCTTATGTTGGGTGGGGGGAGTGCCGAGTATTTTGTTGTTGGGAAGGTTATTAAGCTTGTCTGGTGAGGTGAGTATGGATGTGCTTTTTGTTTTGTGTGCTGTTTGTGGGTGGTGGTATAGAATTCAAGATATCTGTATAGTGTCTGTGTGGTGTATTCGCTATTTGTCTGTGTGTTGGAGGGTGGTCGTGAAGGTAATAGCATGGGCTGTTTGTGTTGTTTATGACCGATGCCAAGAATTGTGTGCCTCTCATGTCTAAGTGTTGCCTGATGGTGAGAATCTTGGTTTCGGCGTGTAAGTGTTCTATTGGTGTGGATTGTGTACTGCCAAGGATGATTCTCAGAGCTGTGTTTTGTATTATTTGTAGTTTGTTTAGTTGTGTGTTGGATATGGCAGGGTGCCAGGCTGGGCTGGCGTAGACGGAGCCTTGTGGGACACCGTTCAGGAAGTTTCTGATTTTGGATGACTCATGCCATTGTGAGTGTACAAATGCTTGTCTGTCTGTTAAGTAATTGGCGAGCCAGCGTTTGGTGTTGTTGTGTAGTGTGGTGTTGTAAACTTTGTTGATGAGAAGTGGTCTAGAGATGGCGTCAAAGGTGAACTTATGGTCTATTGTGATCTGCAGTGTTCTTTGTGGTGGGCGTCTGGAGTTAATGCCATCTTGTATTTTTTGTGTAACGGTTGGTGAGTAGCGTTGTTGTGGAGGTGGTGTGGTCAGAGCCATGTTGAGTGGGTGACAGTGGTATGTGTAATGTGGTTTTCACTAGATGAGGCCCCTACTACTTTTGATGGTGTGCAGAGTAAAGTTATAGTCCAGACTTTTTGTGTAAGTGTTTTGTTTGGTTATAGAAGTGCTATTATTTTCCCCAGTTTCCAAATGTGGTATAATGCAGTGTCGCGTATGAATAATTAGCTGTGTTTGTCCAGTGTTTGTGTGCCATGGGGACCTAGATGTTTTATTATCAATGTTTGAAATATTATCGATGCCCATGGCTGCAGAGTTCCCAAGTTGTTTAATGATTCTAGCAGTGTCTTCTGTTGAAAGCTAGTATTACTGTGTAATCTAATGGGAACTGTTTTTTACGTCTGTAGATGTGTCTGTCTTCTTTGTATTTGCGTAGGTGGCTGAGTTTTTCAAAGTGGTTTATTAAGATGACTGGCTTGTTGTTTTTCTAAGGGGATCTTGTCAGATGGGTGATTGAGGCGTGACTTTGAGTATTCCCACTGTTTGAATTGATGAGACTGTTGATAGTTCTGTGTAGTTTGGATGGGTTGGGTTCTGTAGTCTAGTGTACCTTGAAAAGTTTACGATTCTCTGTCTGTTTTGAGTTAATTTGGTGTTTATTTCTGTGTTTAAATAATGTATGACGATTTGTTGTGATTTGTGTGTGTGTTGGTGTATTTCTTAAATTGTTTCGTTCTGTTATGAGTCTGTTTTATGTCAGGCGTGAAGTTTGGGTTGTAGTGTTTTCTGTTGCCTTTAGGAACGTTTCTTTTATCTGCATTGTTTATTATGTCGTTGAATTGTATTGTTGTATTGTTTTGTTTCTGTGATGATGTTATGCGTGTGTGGTTTAGCTCCCAAAATGAGCCTCAGTGGTTTCCAAGTACAACTCATCCCAGACAGCGCGCTTTGTAGTTAGGGATGGTGTGTCTTGTATGTGAGAAAATGTCATGTGTGGTTCGGAGTGTTATTAAAATAGGAAGGTGGTCTGATGATAGGTCTGTTTGTGTTTTCCATGTGATTGATGGTACTATGTTGGGTGAGCAAAATGTTATGTCTGGGAAGTGAGACTAAAGTTGGCTTGGTGTGGTATGTGTGTGTGCATATCTGTGTTGTTTAGTATGTATAGCTGGTCTAATTGTGTTGAGATGTCTGTGCCTCTTTGTGTGATGTCTTGGTGGGAGTACCAGTCTGTGTGTTTGGCATTGAAATCTCCCTCCCAGAAGTATATCTGGGAGGGTATTCAATGCCTAAAGTCTAATTGAAGAAGTTTGCTGGTAAACTTTGAATATTCTGGAGGGATGTATGTGTTGATGATTGTGATTTGTTTATTGTGCCCCATGTTGATATTAAATGCTTGTAGTTCTGTATGTCTGTCTACTTGTGTTAGTGTTCTGATGTGCTGTTTTTCAATGTAGGATATGTTATGGTGTATGTATGTGATGGGGCCTCTGCCATCACCATGTTGTCTGTCTTGTCTGATGGCTGTGTAATTTAGTATATGTTGGGTGTTTTTATGTGTGTGTTTCAGTTTTGTTTCTTGAATGATGGCTATGTGGATCTTTTGTTTTGTGCATGAAATATTTCAGTTCAATGTTTTTAATGTGAATGTATCAATGTTTAATTGTAAGATGTTTATGTTGCAGAAATATTATGTCTAAGTGTGTGAGTACATGTATTTAGTGGAATGCATTTCTGTGGGCTTTAGGTGAGTGTGTGCTATGGGATGTTGGGGTTTGTAGGATGTTTGATTTGTAAATGGGTGATGGTGTTCTGGGATTGGAGAAAGTGTGGTAGATGTGGGGAGATGGTGATCTGTGTGGTGTTGGTTGGTTGGGTGTTTTGTTGGATAGGAAGTGCTTGTTGTGTTTGTTATTGTTTGTTTGTGTGTGTGTTACAGCATATGATGCACTTCCAATGTACATTGTAGTCTTTTAGTGTTCTCAGTGTGGTGCACCGAAGGTGTACCCACCACCCGGAAGTTGCAGTGGACTGATCCACCCCCGATTTCGAGAGCTGTGACTCGTGTGCTGCAGATGGGACATGTGTAGGGGCCTGCATTTAATTCTATGTCACCGGCTAGGATTAATTGTGGGGATATAGTAGCCGGGTTACCATATCCCTTCAGAGAAAAACTGGAGATCCAGCTGCGAAAATGGCGCGGTACCCTGCGGATATCAGGAGCCAATCCTCTTCTTTGTCTTCGCAGGGTAATGTGTCAGTGGTATGATTAAGGCAATTAAATGTATTTCAATCTAAGCATTAATGGACTCTGGTAAAATAGATGAAGAGTTAGGAGAGGCACAAGAATTATTGAATGCAGCTGGGTCAGAATTTTTTAAGTAGGCAACAAGCAATGCTGAGTCTGAGGTGAAAAGAAGGAGAAAGTGTGCAGAGATAGAGCTTGATGCATAGCTGAAGAAAGCTTGATTAGTTGGAAAATGCAAGCAGAAAGAAAGAGAGGAAAGAGAAAGTTTGATTAAGCTGAAGCTACAGGATGAAAAATGAAAGAAGGCAGAGAAAAAAGAAGAAAAGGAAGAGAAGAAGAAAAAGCAGCAGAAGAAGAAAGAGAAAAAGAGAGAAAAGAGAGAGAGAGCAAGGAAGTAGTATGATTATGAAAGAGAAATTAAATTATTAGAAACTCACTCCAAATTACCTGTGACACTGTCTTCCCCTATCCATTGTAATTCAGACACTGTATTAGATGTAGTAAAAGTGCAAAAGTTAATTCCAGAGTTTACAGAAGAAGCTCCAGATGAGTTTTTTGATCACTTTGAAAAAGTGGCTTCAGGTATGGGATAGCCAGAAGATAAATGGTCAGTCTTGTGACAGAGCATTCTCAATGGTAGGAGAAGTGCCTATTTAGCCTTATCAGCAGATCAGTTAAAAAGAGTACAAGGTACTCAAACACAACATGCTACAAGTTTACTAGATAACCCCTGAGTATTACCAGGAAAGATTCAGATCTTTGAGAAAGGATGACAAGATAACTTTCTTGGATTAAGCCTACAAAGTAAGATGTTTCAAACGATAGTTGGGGCTGTTAAAGTTAAATTATAGACGAACTTGAGGAGTTGGTAATCATCGAACAATACCTTAGAGGAATTCCTGAACACATAAGAGCCTATTTGAGAATGAGAGAGTTTAAGAAACTTGACAAACCTGCTACATTGAGTAAAGATTATAATATTATTAGTAGCAAAATTAATTATAAAGTCAAGTACCAGTAACCAACAACGCATAGGTTTCAGGTGTCATTCAAATTTCAGGAACAAATTTACTACTGGGAATCCTTCTTGTGGTATTACCAATGAAAATCCAGGTAATACCTCTCACCAGTCAAATGTTAAATCCTCATCATCCAGTTTCTCAAGACAGATGCAGAAGACTAATGTTGTCTGCTTTAGGTGTTGAAGAGCAGGACACTGTAGTCAAGACTATTATCAGACACAACAACAGTCAAAGCCAGTTGTTCAAGTGGTCAAAGGTGACCAGGTGAAACAGACTACAAAGAGCAGTTTGGGAAAGGCTGAAACTAAACAAGCTGAGTGTTTAGCAACCAGTGGAAATGTAACTTCAAGTAGTGAGTGGCTGAGCAGTTTGGAGGCTTTTAAGACATATATCTGGCAACTCAAGGAAGGAGTGTGCGGGTACCAGTCAAAGCATTATGTGATATGAGGAGTAACCATACTGTGGTAGTTCATGGTGCTCACTCACAGTTGGAGAAGATTCCTACAGGAGATTCAGTCGTTGACTTCGACGGGTGTTGTTATTAAATTTAGACTT
>NC_089786.1:30586267-30593767 GCF_040412425.1 Macrobrachium rosenbergii
TACAGTTAAAAATGAATTATTCTCTTATTAACTGATCTGTTTTCCTTGTCCTGATTTTCGTTGCATTTTCCGAATTTCAGACTTGAACTTCTTCTGTTTGTTTTATTTTTAAAGCAGAAGCCAGTTGTTAATCAATGTCCTTAAACAGCCAGAAAAAAAGCATTGAAAAGATTTTCTCTCCATTTATAGCTTTAGTAAAGCATGACAACCTAATAAAAAGTTTTAGAGCGTTGTTACTACTGTGGAAATAAGATAATATCTTGAACAGAATCATTTCGATTATTGCCGGATACCTTCCTGCACTAGACTCCTACGAAATCCATTTATTGCCTTACTCTCCGCTTGGTCTATGCCTCTGCGTCGTCGCCCCCGCAACAACTACGTGTACACACACCTCCCCCGTCTTATTGAGTGAAACCTGATTTGCATCTCTTTTGTTGAAGATATAAAATCTTGGACTTGATGCGACCTTAAAGGGACTCAGTGAGAAGTTTTAGTCGTCATTTTCTGTGCTCCAGTTTCATTGTATTTTCTCTTTTGCTCCTTCCCTCCTGGGTTTCTGCAGGATTTCTCTTTTGGATGGTAATAACTCTGTTCCTATTCATTATTTGTTAAAACTTGTTGATAACTTTTCCTCTTTGACAAATGAGGTTGTTGATTTCTTGAACTGTTATGAAAGAAAAGGGGAGTATTTGCTGAGAAATGCTGAGAAACACAGAGAGTTAAGGAAGAATATAATATGAATTGTTCAGAAAAACCTCAAGTCTTAGTATATATATAATTATCATCAAGAAAAAAATAGAAGCAATGGAAAGAAGGTTTAGAGGAAATAAAGTTTTTGTGCTAGGAGACTAAAAGATCTTTTCTAAGTAAAGCTAAAAACATTGAAGGAAGGACAGTTAAATTAAAAGATATGATTTGCAGAAAGAAAGAAATGGCTTGATGCTGATAAAAAAAAACAATGCTAGTAAGATGATCACAACGTTTCTTTATTAAGCCACTCCAGAAAAATAATTAATTTAATAATTCTGACTTCATTGTTTAGCCATTCTTTTCAATAAAACCATGCTTTAAGAGCTGATAGCCTTTCAGGTTTGTTCCATGTGATAATCCTACGTAATATAGTGTAAAAATAGCAAAAAAATTCACAATATTTGTGGATTTCTGAAATCAAATTGAAAGGTGTTTAAAATGAATTGAATACTTTGTTAAAATAAAAAAAAAAAAACTTAAGTAGCCATGTATTAATTTATTACCATTTATATGACACCGACAAAAATAAATTATAATCAGTTATCTGAAGTAGCTCATTAGAAATGCCTAGTGTAAAACCGAAATAATAGAAGTACTGATTTAATTAATATAAATGGGCGTCTCTCTTTCATAAACTAATTTCCAGCGCTATTAAACTATCTGCATTCCGATATTCCATACACACATACACACACACACACACACACAGAGTGTGTGTTTGTATGTGAAGGAGATCATTTATCTTGAGTGAAAATTTTTAAGACCAATTTCTCAAAAACAAGATATAGCAACAGTTGATGGCTATATGCAAATAAGTAAAATAATTATTTTAGTTGGAGATTAATACAATTTGTGAATAGCAATAAAAAAAGGGCAAATTATTCCAGCCAATCTAGAATAATATTAACGATTTTTCCGTTGTTTCTCTGGTCTGAAAATAGTAAAACATATCACTGGGAATAATAATCCGATATTAAAAATAAAATAATAAGACCTTCAGGTTTTTATTTCAAGTTTAATGAAAGATTCTGGCATATTTATAAGGCATTCAGTTAAACTATTTTGTTCAGGTTGGGAAGGTAAGTATAAGCACGAGCCTTTGGTCTCTTGTAGACATTTTGTAAGTTGCATTCACTGTAGTCACACACCCATTCAGTATACATTTGAACGTAGTCAACCTGTCCATCCTGATTCATGTTAACTAAAATAATCTATTGTTCTCCTGTTAATCTTGAAATTATATTATATGCCTTCAAGACAGCCAGCTACCGTAGGCGGCAGGCAGTTTGGTGAAGAGCATGGGGCCAATTTATGAACTCCTGCTATGTTATCCTATGAGATAAAGGTCTTTTAACTTTTGGTTCTTTAAGTATTTAATTTTTCATTACGTTATCAACCTTATAAAAAGCCTCTAACCTGAAAAGCCGCCGAGGCCAATCATAAGCTCCGTAGGATCAGTGTGTTGTCGTTTGTCCAAATGGGTAGCTTCAATTCTATTTCGCCTTCGTCTTCACACAAAAAATAACGGTGACCTAATGGACAAACTGGGGAGTAAAGGTTCTGATTTTAAAAACATTAGTCTTCACGCGAATTCTTTCTTTACAAAGGTTCCCATGTAAGATTTATTAGTTTTTATTAATTGAAAAACCTTGATGATATTTGTTTGCCTTTTAATATCCACACGTATTGAACTTACTAAGGTTTTTATTGTGGACAACTATTTTACAGGAAATGGCAGGCATTTTAAACAAATATTTGGTATAGCTATGAGGAATCCCGTCTCCTGTGCTTTCTAATTTGTACGTGGAATTTTTTGAAAACAGAATATTGCCTACTATATGTAGATATCCTTTGTTCTGGACAAGGTATGTTAGGGATATGTTGGTTCTTTGGCCGTTAAATGAAAACCTTTTGGTATTTTTGGAGCATTTGAATAATCTTGTTTCTTTCATTGCATTAAAAATAAAATAAGACAATTATAATTAAATTAATTTTCTTAACGTATTAAAAATTAAATAAAAATTTAAAATTTACCGTAAACCCGCTCGTATTGACAGTTATGTACATTATTTCTCTGACCATCATTAATCTGTTAAATTATCTCTGCTTAATAGTATGTACCTTAGAGTCCTGAAAATATGTGAGCCACAGTGTTTGGAGGAAGAATTTCAAATATTTATGCAGTTGGTAAAAGGTTACGTTACCCAACTTATTTTTCTAGACGCTGCATTAAGGAAATCATAATATATTGTTTCTCCTATTACAATTAATTTTGTTATTTCCATAAATTATTGAAGGAATTTAACCTTTGTTTTTAAATATGAAAGTTGTATCAGGACCTTTCTGATAGAGAACAAACCCAAAGAAACTGACATAAGTTGTGTATATTTTATTCCAAGTACAGTCTGTGATAAAGTGTAACTGGGATAGACTGGAAAGTCTTGTTACACAATGATTTTCCAGCATCGTTATAGTGTACTGTAGCGAAGGCGTGAATAACAGGCTCTTGCAAGCGGAAACCCAGCGCCTGACAAGAGGCGAACAAGAGATTAACATACATTCATCTGTGTTTGTTTGAGAATGCAAAATGGTATATAACTCTATATGCAAGTTACGGACAGTGTATGCCGTCTGCCGTTTCGTGTACTGTACATGCGTGCCCGACGTGCATGTCCAGAGATATTCTCTGTGAGGAGTGGATGCCAGAAGGGTATGATTTCGGGCGGCCAGGTAAGATGGACGATCGTGTAGGCCCATGTGGGTCCCTATAGTACAAGCCAGTAACGTAATGAAGCGTAAAAGTACGGCAAGACTGCAATTAAATTTTTCAAAAACCAGAAGCTAAAAGAGCCTTATTTAATTATACTCTAGTGTAGTAACTGAAAATCCTCAAGTACATAAAATCAGCCGGAAAATTGAGTGAATCTTATTTTTCATGTTAAACATACTTTTTAAATATGTTGAATATAAACAGTAGATAGCTCAGTAAGCGCTGTCTATATTATTACTTCATGATATTTTAGGACAGAATTGCGGAAAGAATGTAAGGAGTAAAATGCACCAATATTGTTTTAAAAAATAAAACCACTAAAAGCATATCAGTCTTTTTCTTCCTTTTCCGATACGTTCCGCATATGCATAGAAGAGTAATAAAATAACTTTTCCCGGTATTCTAATTAAACAATAAGTTTGTTGGTATCAAGATCATTTTCATTACAAAACAAATTGCTTTGGGAAAGGAAACTAAAGCACAGAAATAGGAAATGAAACAGATACAACCAAGCCATTCAAGAGATTCAGAGCAAAAGTCTTTCCATTATATATATATATATATATATATATATATATATATATATATATATATATATATATATATATATATATATATATATATATATATATATATATATATATATATATATATATATATATATATATATATATATATATATATATATATATATATTATATATATATATATATATATATATATATATTTATATATATATATATATATATATATATATATATATATATATATATATATATATATATATATATATATATATATATATATATATATATATATATATATATATATATAAAGTCAATCTACAAGCACTGATTGAGTAATAGGCTGATGTTAACAGAGGAAAGGATTCACATCACCGTGATTTATAAACAAACATTAAGCTACAAATGTCATTTAATATCCAATTCGCGCCGATGTGATAAAAATTCATAAAAAGAGCTACGTGTTCCAAACATACCAATGGGCTATCATGGTGGGGGTCGACTGATTATATATTGCATAAAACTATTTAAACTGTCAACAAACACAACTACACACACACACACACACACACACATATATATATATATATATATATATATATATATATATATATATATATATATATATATATATATATATATATATATATATATATATATTTATATACATAAGATAATAGATATTAATTTCATTTTTATTATAAAAATGAGCCATTTATGATATGAGATACTTTTTATAATCATGTTGTTGATATGATTGTTTGAAAGTAAATACTAATTACGAAAAAGTTCACATCTTGTTCTTTTAATATTTTCTAAAAGAAATGAACACCTTGGTAAATATTTATATTACCCTAAATTTTGCAAAAGTTATTAGCTTTAAATCGTTATAACCCAAACGGTAATTAAATAGCTTTACGTACTGATCTCAAAACCACACCACAAAACTGGATTTTTAGCATCCAATTATCCTCGTAGTATTTAACATACTAATGGCTTTTGGTGCACAGCGCAATTTGTTGAAGTGCTGCAGAAATAACCAGGTACCAGGTGTTATACAGGTCCCCACTTTCGCTGAAATGTCTTCGGCCATTATTTTGAATGCACATCTCTGTAGAATCCTGTACAGCATAAAATACTTGAAGTTCTCAGTGATAAACAATGAAAGCGGGACCAGTAATTGACCTCAAGTAAAATAAAAGCATAGCTTCTCGTTAAAAGATAGTTGTGAACTTCACTCTGTGTCACAGTATTGACTATAATTGTCGTTGCTTGTCAATTGCAACGCAATACATAATGCACACGTGTGGGTGACTGAATGACTCCAACGGTGATTAATTTGTGATGATTATATCATAAAATCAAAAGAAATCGAAATGTAACAACGACGTTACAGCCCGTCGTAAGCGCGTTAACATCTGGGACCTGAAAAGGTAAAAGAACTGCATGGATATATTTTAAAAGAATGCATAAGCAAATTTTTCGTTAAAAAGAAAATACGCACATGAGATGAACGAGTAAGTTGTCAGACAACTGTATTGCTTAATGAATAAATTGTGAATGAATTACACAAATAAATAGTAAAGTAATGGGGAAGGCGAAGCGAAACGCATGTAAACAAGAATGGCCATTTTTAATTTTATGTTCAATTTAATCATAAATCAAAAATGCACGTTGACCATTCTTGCATTAACCAGAAGACACCCGAATAACAGTCGCTGATTTATAATCCGGACTTAAGTCTCGACTCGTGACGTCCGAATCCTCTCAGGATTTATGGAGTAAGATCTATATCTCCTTTGGCCTAATACAGTGATTTGGGAATTCCTCGTCAAGTTATTGGCTTCTTCAGCAGTAGTGACTGAGCTGATTCCACTGAAATTGGATGTGCTTTGGAGACTGGGGAAGAGCCAAATGGGAAACGACTACTGACAACTATGGAGACAGGTTGCGTCCTCTCTCTCTCTCTCTCTCTCTCTCTCTCTCTCTCTCTCTCTCTCTCTCTCTCTCTCTCTCTCTTATTTTGGAGTTTTGGCACAGAACATATCTTGTTTCTGTTGCGTCATTTGCTCGGTCTGTACAAAATTGTCTTATGTGTGAGATACTCATTCTATCTTGAAAAAGACGTGGTCATTAACATCCCGATGGTTTTATTTCCATAATGATCTCTGTCTTAGGGAATATTTACGACGTCTTGTCTCAGCTAATGGTGTATGGCATGTGTTCAGCGATGCTCTAAGCATTTGAGTAACTCTCTCTCTCTCTCTCTCTCTCTCTCTCTCTCTCTCTCTGATTAAATTAGGATAATATTTTTGTTCCAGTTACAATTATTTCATAGTCTATTGGGATTACTTTTCTGGGAATGGTAAGAAAGATTTGAATGAAATTCGACTAAGATTGCTTTTGTGACCCATGGATCTTAATAGGTAAGAACCGATTTGGGCAAGTTACTCATTTTCCTTGCTTATATGTTTATATGACCGCTTCCTCTGATGGATAAAATAACTTAAAATTTACAAGGATCATATCCTAAGTGAACGCATTTCTTTCAACTGAGCAGCTAGTGTTTATTTGTAACGAAGATGGAAAATGTTGAAACCAACATTGATAAGCTATATCAGTGACTTAACATGCAAATATATATTATAGTTATCAGTTTTTTCCCTCTCTCTTGTCTTTGGAATATGGACTTTTGTCCTGGAGATGTTTAATTTTTAATTAATGGCCAAAATAAATCGTATTTTTTCTGATTTTTCTCATAATAAATTAACAGAAGTAAAAGTAACTAGGAGCTAGAAAGTAATAGAGAGAAAATATTCAGGAAATAACAATGAATGGGGAAAGAAAATAGCTGATAACAAAATATTAGAGATTACATTTACAAAAGAGAATGGAAAGAGAGAATGGCAAGAAAAAACTCAGTAACAAACAACGAAATCTGATAGAGAAAATAACTGAGAAAAAGTCACACCAAATAAAGATGTGAAACAGAGACTTGCGAACGACTTGGGAAACTGCTCCAGGGAGGAGAAAGTCTTCTGTAGGAGACCAATAAGAAATAGGTCGCTTGAAGATGGGTGAAGATTTATTTATATTGAAGCACACGGATGTAGTACTAATGAAAACAGTATTTATACACACACACATACACACATACAAACACATACACACACACACACATTTGAGCCTTGTTTTCCCTTTATTCAAGATATAGACTGAACGTGCAAGTGTGTATGTAATATAACATTATCACTCATTAGCTTTTTTGATCACGTTTTTATTCATCACGTGCTTCTGATGTGTGTGTATATATATATATATATATATATATATATATATATATATATATATATATATATATATATATATATATATATATATATATGTGTGTGTGTGTGTGTGTGTGTGTGTGTGTGTGTATATATATATATATATATATATATATATATATAT
>NC_089786.1:30598767-30611267 GCF_040412425.1 Macrobrachium rosenbergii
TGATATTTACTGTTTTTTTTTTATTATGTTAAGAGTTAAAGTGATTTTTTAAGTAAAAGAGAGTTATTATTTTACTAAGAGGTGAGTGTACTCTCTTGTGAATACTTGTGTTGATTTCTAATATCAATGTTTTAGTGAAGACTTATTAGTTGTTCGGATTTTATGTCAAAACTTGAGTGAGTTCTAATGTGTCTTGCTGAAAAGTATATTTTACTAAGTGCAAATAATTGTGACTTGGCAGTATTGTCTTTGAGTAAGTTTTAGAATGACGTGAGTTTAGCCTTTTTTTATGAAGGTAATCTTTTGAAAGGTTGATATAATCTTTAAAAATATTTTTATCTTAGTGAAATTGCTGTTGGTATATTTACATTTTTTCATGTTTCATTCTTATGTGTCTGTGTTATCATATTACTCTAATTTTATAATTACACAGTGTTTACCAAAGTTTTGTGTTGGTGATTACTATGCATTTTGTTAGTGCATACTTATTATTGAAATTTCAGTGAATATTTGTGGTGGTTCCAGATATTAATATATTTGGGAACACTTGTGTTGGGTTTGATTAATCAGGTATGTATCTAAAATTTGAGTGAAAGTTAATGGTTTGAATTTTACTTGATTAAAGTGATTTCAGGATAAACTAAAGTTTTGTGACTTACTTTTGGTTAAGGAATACTTAATTCTTACACTGCTGTCAGATAACAGTAAATCTTTTTGAGAGTGTGAACCCTGCTTATGACTATTGAACTTAGAAATAAATTTTGTCTGTTTAAAGTTCTAAACGCACAGTGTTTCATTTTGACCACCAGTGATTAGAGAAATTAATGTATGTGATTAAGGTAAGTGATATATCTGTTTGTTACCCGAGACTTATCTAAGTGAAATAGAACCGGGAAACCGTTATAGTATTTGATGAAGTGATGCCCATTTTTCCACTAGTCTGTTTGTAGCTTATTAGTTGTTACCTCACCCATAACTTGATAAAGATAGATTGATATTTTCAAGTGATAAGCAAGTTTTAAGGGATCACTGTACCTTTACAGTATTCAGTCTTAGTATTTTTGTTATGAGGTTTCAAGTATCTGGCCGAGGTGAGGTAAACTTTTCGGTCTTATCAATTGTGTAATAACCAGGTACTTGATCACTTCGTGACAATATGCTAGATACAAAAAGAGTGCAATTGAGGATCTTATCTTTCATTTCAGTTTTCAAAAAATTCTGTTTTACTGCTTCAGTTTTTGCTATAGCATTTGCACTTATTGTTTTTGAAGGTCTGTCTTTCTACCTACAGCTCTTCTCGGTTTTTATTGTCCTGTTTGCTATTCTTCTACTTCCTGGCACTAACTATAAAACTTTACTCAAGCTGCTTTAAGATTTTTTTTTGCAGGGTGGCGTTATTTTCTCTTATAATCATCTCCTTGCATGTTTATATTTGTCACTGCTTTTAAGGAAGAAATTATTCTGATGAATGCAAACGGTTCAGTTGTTTATTTAAGATAATGGTGTTTCTCTGTATGATAGTATTAGATACTGAGTAATGCCAACGAATGGTATCTAAAAAAATATGACAACGAAAAGCTTCATTAGCATTTTGTCTCACAATCATTCCAGAGTTATTCAGATCGAGCAACTAGAAGCGCATCTGTTATGATGTCGGATAAAGGGAAACATGTCAGGAACGTGTCGTGTTTTAAGCTCCATTGTGAATTCACAGCATGAACCGAAAGCCTGAGGCCAGAAAATCTTTATTCGTTTCCCTTGTTACCCTAATGTCATGACCTTCAAGTGGGAGGAATATCAACGGTGATATAAAGCAAAGAGCTAAACAATATCAGTTTGTTGTTTTCTATTTTATCATTTGTTTTTACGATGACTGATCTGTACACTCTAGTAACTATCATTCATCTAGAGAAATGCTGTCTATCAAGAATGCATTTTCTTTTGACTTTTGGTGAATTTAGGAAGATTAAAACATTCTGTAGTTCGGTATTTAATGAGGATAAGAATGTGTTTAGAGAGATAGCTTAATCAATCATTGAAAGTCTCTTTCTTTCTTTCTCTGTCTCTTAAATTTCTAGTATACAGTTATCATACAAAGGAAAATCGTTGTAGTTGTGTGTATTCTTGGAAGCATTTGAAATTATGACCAACGTTGATACGGGTGTATGAAGATAAAAAGTCCCATAAAAATACTATACACATGTTGTACCCATATATTTCAAATACTGCTGTATCCCTATTCGCTGGTGAAATAAAGGGCAAATGATGTGAGGCAAGAGTATCTATAAAGCATATGCAGGTGTACGTGTATATTGACGGACAGGGAGAGATAAAAACATGAAAATTAAACTAATCATCTTATATGGTGAAAACAAATCCTACAGAAAAGAAATAAACTAGAACATATGGTTAGTTGTTTATAATGAAAGAAGATCACATTTAAAAGAAAGTGAGCCTAATAGATAAGAAAAAGGAGACATAAACACATGCTAGTCCGTCATCTCTCTTTCGCACCTCTGATCTCTTTCCCTCTCCCACTCTCTTCAGACTTTCCCATGAGAAATTAATTCATTGTAAAACTTCATAACCATTTTTTTTTTATATATGAAAAATCCTCGCTGAATATTTAGTGTCGGTGTCTTCATATGAATATTCATATAAGCTAAATGTATTCACAATCATGATGTTTTTGTTATTAGCCTTATCATTATTTCCGGGATGGGGCTGCAGAGAAGCAAGAACGCAGTCTTTGCCACCCACATGTAGCTGCTAAACATTTTCGGAGAAAATCCGTCCTCAAATGGCTCCAAATAAAAATCTTTATTTCACCTTTGTCTTTACTCCTGCTTTTGTTATCGGTAACATAAGCAAATGAAACCTACTTCTATATTTACTCCATTTTCTTTCTCTCAAACTTTTCCTTCTTGTTCCTCCTTTTTCGATACTTTTACCGAGAGATATTATCACTTTAGACTCCTACATAAATGTCCTTTTCCCGGTAACATTCATTCTGTACTATATTGCCATGTCTGTCTTCACTGAATGTTATCAAAGTCATGTTGGTAGCATTAAAGAAGAATAAGTATTTTCTTAATATGAAAAATGTAGGCGTCTTTTGAAATTTATATATTTTGAACTAACCAAGAAGGCCAGGAAGATGGAAGCACTTAACATCATCTTTTGCAAATAACTTTCAACCTTCAGCCATAACCAAACCCTGGACTCTCATGAGAAAGGCCAGTCCGCTACCAACTGACTCACAAGGTCCTACAAGAAGTTGGATCCAAGTGCTTCCGCAGCACCTTGGGGTATACAGGCCAGACTTAACATATCTACACTGGTGGGTTTTACTCAAAATTCCGATCTTCCAGTGACAGTTTCTAGCAATTCATTCGGATGGATTCTTCTAAGAGAATATGATAGAACGCAACACTCAGTCACATGTGCGATAGAAATGAATTTTCCACAGCACATTGGGACTAAACCCGCGAATCTCGAGTGAAAGGTAATTCAGTCATATTAATGAAATGAGAAGTTTATCGAACATGTGAAGTTTTAATGTTACAGAAGCATCTAGTTAGGAATACTTATTCTTTGTCACATTGGGAATTGGCACACAGTTTGCTCTCGCAAATTATCTTTGTCTTTTATTATTTACAGTTACTTTTAGTGAGTGCAGCCTCTACGGTGCTTGCTTATCGTTAGAACATTTACAGGTATTATTTAAACAATCGGTATCTCATCTAATAACCCGAGTTCCAGTTAACATTTTTAAATGCATTTTACCCATCTAATCTCTCTCTCTCTCTCTCTCTCTCTAATCATTACTTTCTTCCTCCACGCGTGTATTTCTTTCTGCATATTTCAACTCTCATTTACCCTTGTCACATGTTCTCTTGATGGTGCACGCATAAAACCTTTCGGAAATAAATTGAATGATCTTAACGTCAATAAACTCTGACGAAATGGGAGTTGTGCCTCATTTAGCCAACGATTGAATAAAGTTCACACGGTGTTGATCAAACTGCTCACGTCGATGATGATAAAATTTGGAATCTATGATCTCATTCTCTTTCAAGGCAATTTCGTCTGACGTTAACGAAGATGAAGGAACGCAAGAAAATGCCGTAACAAGAACCAACATCAACGACCGGCTTTTAGTTGTGGAACCACAGCACAGAAAGGTGAGGATCTTCCCTTTGTAAATAAAAAATTGGAAGTAAACTGGACAAATGTAATAATGCAAGATAGTTTAATTGCGATAGTTTTGTTTTCATTGAAGAGTTGAAATGACAGTACATAAAGTATAGGGTAAACATACACAAATGTTCATGCGGTGGCCGTACACCAAGTACAGCGGCACCACAGTACAAAGAGTGATTGCATACATTATTAAGAAACGCTAATTTTTGTCAAATATGATTAATTTGAGTATTCAGAAAGTTTATTAAAATTGTACGTCGACAGCTATACTGAAAATTATCAGGAACTCGTTAATAATGGTTCATAATTTATTTAACATATACTTTAATGATCTGACCCCTGTATTTTCTTATTAGTCACCTAATAACAGATAACAAAGTATTTTAAACTCATGGGATTTTGTTGACGTCCTCAACACCCTTGTTTATTTTGTGATTTCTCTGCTGTTCTCTTTGTTTTCGAGTAGTTTTACCTTCTTCTGTTTAGTCACTTTTTAGCCATGTACTGGGTAGGTTTGTTTTAGGATATTTTAAGAAATGTATGTACATTTTTTATTTTATTTTTTTTATCTTTATAATTTTATATAGTGACGTCCCTTTTTATTAAACAAAATTGTGTCATTGCAGCCTTGAAAATGCAATGGATTATTGCGAAACGCCGTCGGCCACAATAAAAACTGTAGATTGTCAGTGTGCCTCTCCATCTGCCCTTGGTCTCTATATATATATATATATATATATATATATATATATATATATATATATATATATATATATATATATATATATATATATATATATATATATATATATATATATATATATATATATATATATATATATATATCTTCATATATATATATATATATATATATATATATATATATATATATATATATATATATATATATATATATATATATATATAAATAAAATATAAATATATATATATATATATCTTATATATATATATATATATATATATATATATATATATATATATATATATATATATAATATATATATATATATATATATATATATATATATATATATAATATATATATATATATATTATATATACATGTATATGTATATACATGTATATGTATGTATATATATATATATATAAATATATATATATATATATATATATATATATATATATATATATATATATATATATATATATATATATATATATATATATATATATATATGTATATATATGTCATATTTCATTTATGCCACATTTAAAGAAACTACGTTTCTTAGTAAATCTAAGGTAATTCCCAATTTGTATATCTGTACTGATCATGAAAGGAAGGCTATTGTGAAATCTCCGTTTGGTCAAACCAGACGCAGACGTCATCAATAAGTACCTGTGTAGTGCTTTAAGACAGTGCGTCATCATACATTAGCATCCGTTTGCATAAACTCAGCGTTCTCCTTTTGCTCAGAGCTGGAGGCAAAGTCACGTAGCCGTGGGAAGTCCTTGGGAACGAGGTCATATGTTTGTTCGTGTGTGCATCTTAGTCTTGCTATGTAAAAGTGTGAAAGCTTAGATATTAGATCGACATGGGAGATCATCCTGTGCAGACCAATTGTATTCTTTTGTAAATAAGTCTTTATACGAAAATACAAGAAAAACCACTATGGAGTTTGTCTGAAATCCTGCAGAACATTGGTCTGATCTTCCAAAAACAGTCTTATTCTACAGCCATGAAGAAACTGAAGATGTCATAACCAAACTCTGACTGAGTTCCAAACACAGTCCTTATAACCAAATACCTGGAGGAATTTCTGATGAAATACCTTCATACAACAGTGGTGGCAGCGCATACAACAGTGGTGGCAGCACGCACAACAGCGGTCACAACAGAGCTTTCTGGCAGCACCTCTACATGGCGTCTACATTGGTAAACGGAAGCTCCGATACGGCGAGATGCCCAAAAACCATAGACAATTGTCATCTTCATAAACATGGTTACAAGCAGACGGAAAGAAAACAATCAACAACGAAAAAGCGAGGAAAACATCTGACCTTCACAACACATCTACCCCAACGCATGGCAGAGAGAGAGAAATCTACACAAATCTACGCAACATTGCACATCAACACTCCACGTCGTTCCTTGAGGGTTTCTGCAATCAACATTCATCAACATACGAAGTTCAACATCTACAATAACATCCCTTCGATGACGTGTATCTAGCCAGACGGAAGTTGGGCAGCAGAGGAACCTCGTCGACCTACTTACCAGAATCCAATAAAAGCTAAGTACAGCCATTATTTATAACAGTTGGTATATTCATTTACAGTGTTCGGGTCTCGAGTGGCAGGTTGCTGATATAAGGTGAGCAGTGCCGTAGATTAATACCTTTGCCTTGCAGACGTAGCGGTTCCTGATACCTCATTTTTTCATACTTTTGTGTCCTTTTATTTTTTACGCCTGACACATTGTTAACTCTGTTCTTTTTCAGGAAAGTGCATTTATTACCTTTCATTATTGTATTTTATGATGCATTTTTCATAAGTGATGTTATTTTTAGCGGTTATATGAATATCGGTTGTTATTTACTTGCGTTCCTGGTTTAAATTTATGAGGTTAAATAGCGGCCGTGTTTTATTCATATAGGTTTCAAGATCACTTAGAGAGTAGGCGTGCGGATAGGAAACTTAGTAGGAAAATGACTCCTCCAACCCCAAGTGGGAGCAACCCCACCACTTCCCCACAGAATCCTGTACTTACGGTAGTTAATGCTAGATCGCCAATTGTACCAATCGCAGGTCGTGTCAATGGATTTTTGACGCAGGGTGTCGAATCTTGGATTTCGTCTATAGACGTACACCTCACGGCAAAATCCATTACCGATCCGGCTTTACAATTAAGAGGCAAAGAGTTTCATAGATTTTGCTAAGGGAGATGCAGGTGCATACTTGCGGGAATATCTTTTAAAGAAACAAACACTTGGGATGGTTTCAAAGCCAATCTGCGTTCCATTTATGGGAGTGAGGATGCATTGGATGAAGTTCTTGCTTTTTGACTTAACATCATAAGACTCACATCTATGACTAATCTAAGTATAGCAGATAGGCCAGCTCTGATAGGAGATAGGCTCGAAGAGTATAATGGACAGATTGATGGCTCAAGTTGGGTCAATGGTGATCTGCATATCAGTTCCAAATCTGTCTGCAGGTTGTTCTATCTAACACTTGTAACAGCGATGTTACCTGAACCTTTGGTTAAGTGTTTTGACGAAAAAATTACAATCAGATAGCTCAGAATTAGATATCTATAGGCAAGTTCGGAAACACTTGTCCAAGTGTACAGATCTCGATCCTTCTCTGATTCAGGATTTTACAAAGCAAGAAAACAAAAATCATGCGTCTACATCACCGCAACAGGTTAACTTAGTCACTAATAATCCATCAGCAGTCATTTGTTACAATTGCAAAAACCTGGTCATGTGATAAATGAGTGTAGGTCCCGCTATTGTTCAATCCATAACAGTACGCATCATAAGTATAGTCATTGCAATGCAAGAAAGAAGAATTTAAACAGTAACACAAACATTCAAAACACTGCTAATGACGCTAAAAAGCAACAGTACCATGGGGGAAAGAACAAACATTACAAGCAGAACAGTAATGCAGGTCAGAAACAAGTACATTCAAATCGTTCCTCGGAAAAGCCAACTTCAGGCTCAGCAGTTCCAAACAATAACGCGTCAGTGAATTTTCCGAATGCCGGCGGGCAGACAAACACCACATAGCCAGCTTAAAGGGGAGGAGAGTGATACTGGGTTATCATCACTTTTGAATCAGATAATAAGTTTAATGTTCTCCAAGATATGTGTGAAGACAAGAATTTTCCAGAAATCGAGGTAGTGTCTTCCAAACATGCAGAGCACGGTCCCGTAGATTTTTGCAAAATACACGCTATTATTGGCTCAGAAGAAGTTAGACCCACTTTGCATGCAGTTAGCTTGGAACACAAGCATTTCACCTTGTTTTTGATTCAGGTAGTCCACGTAATATAATGGATTTACGTACCCATCACCTTTTATTTTCAAGATTTCCCATCGAACGCTCTGATGTTCGTTTGTCAGGAATAGGCAATAATGAATTAGATGTAATTGGTACATCTCAGATACAATACAGGTTGGGGCAACGTACTTTTACGGATACCTTTATCATAGTTGGCAATATTAATATGTACCCAGTAGTTATTATGGGATATCCATCAATGTCATTACATAACGTAATTTTAACACCCACAAAACACGGAGTGTTTATAAAAGGGAAATTCTATCGGTCTTCACACACATTGAAATCTGTTTTGGATCAGAAGGAGACAGAGAGTAAGAAGATAACGTATATCGAAGAGCCAGTCACTTGCCTCATAAGCGATGAT
Source organism: Macrobrachium rosenbergii (assembly GCF_040412425.1). NCBI lineage: Eukaryota > Metazoa > Arthropoda > Malacostraca > Decapoda > Palaemonidae > Macrobrachium > Macrobrachium rosenbergii. The sequence goes on from NC_089786.1 coordinate 30,607,388, forward strand.
ATTGTTACAGCAACCCAACATAACTCTCAAGCACCCGTCCTTGCTGCGTTCGCACAAACCATCGAGCCAAACACACCATCGTATCTCACGGTCAAGGTTAAAGAAAATTGCCAGGCTCAGAGGTTTTAATTCTTCCTGATACGTTAAAGATCAATGGGCTTTCAGTCACGCAAGCATTATACACAGTAAATTCTGATCATCGGGTTAACATTGAAGTTTTTAATCACTTAAATGCTGCTTTAACAGTACATGAAAATCAACATATTGTCAATATCGAAGCATATAAACATCGAATCCTTACAGTTGCTGAAATTAACTCCACTGAATCAGCAACAGACGAATCTCTTTTAAAGGTAATTAAAGGCAAGATCGAAGCAGACATTTTAGACAGGGATATAAGCAAGAAATTTTTTGATCTTTTATCCAAATATAGTGATGTTTTTTCTACTAGTACTGGAGCTTTAGGCAAAACGGAAGTCACCGAACATCAAATTCGTTTAAAGGATAAAGACCAGGTCATTTACGTGCCTTCATATCGTCTACCGGCCAAATTTCTGAATGAAATCAATGTTGAGGTAGATAAAATGTTAAAAGAGGGGGTTATTAAGAAATCTAACAGCCCTTATAATTTTCCCTTGATAGTAGTACCAAAAAGGACAAAACCTGGAGGATTTGTGTTGACTTTCATAAAAGCTTAACGACCAAACTATCCTGATCGTTTCCCAGTACCTTGCACAGATGATATTTTGTCTCTATTATGACAGAATAAATTTTTACTTCCTTGGACTTACTTAAAGGCTTTCACCAGATACCCTTAGCTAAGGATAGTACCCAGTACACTGCTTTTTAGTACAGCTAGAGGTCACTATGAATTCCTACGTATGCCATTTGGGCTACGTTGTGCTCCTATTACGTTCACTAGAATGATCAATATAGTGTTCGGAGATTTACTAGGAATATTCTCCATGCTTATATGGATGATTTAGTTATATTTTCCAACACCTTGGAGGAGCATTTAAATAAACTAGAAATAGTCCTTCAAAGGTTGAGAAACACCATCTAAAAGTAAAAATTTTCTAAATGTGAGTTTTTAAAGACGAATTTGTCTATTTGGGTTTCATGGTATCTCGGCAAGGTCTTAAAGTAGTCCATGATAAAATCTCTGCTATTAATAGTAAATTTCCCGTTCCTACTAATGTTAAAGCCATACAGCAATTTCTCGGGGTTTCAGGTTATTATCGTCGGTTTATCCGAGATTATTCAGTAATAGCAGCTCCTTTAACTGATCTCATAAGGAAGGACGTAACTTTTAAATGGGAATCCCAACATCAAATTGCTTTTGATACCTTGAAAGAAAAAATCAGTTCTGCTCCTATTTTAAAATTTCCCGATTTTACTAAAGTTTATTATTGCAACCGACGCATCAGATCAAGGAGTAGGAGGTGTGTTACTCCAGTGGCATGACAATAAGTTTTCCCCATTGCTTTTTATTCTCGCAAATTAAAAATGTCAGAGAAGAAATATGCAGTAATAGATAAGGAATGCCTCGCCATTGCTAATTCGTTGGTACATTTTAAATATATAATCTATGGGTATAGTGTCAAAGTTCTAACTGATCACAAGCCCCTTACTGACTTTTTTAAAGGTTTCAATCATAGTCCTAAAAGAACTCGGTGGCACATGATTATCCAGGACTTTGGAGCTAAAATTGGATACTTACCCGGTAAGGCAAACGTAATCGCAGATGCGCTATCTCGTAACCCAGTACCAACACACTCAATACCTTTCGCTGATCTAGAAGAAATTCCAATTCCTTCGCAAGCTATGAAAATTGCTATCGAAAATGGTCAATCTTTAGCCCAAGCAACAGAGAATATTACAGATATAGAATGGAATCTAGATTCAGTACGACAAGAACAAATGAAAGATCAGAAATTAAGAGTAATAATAGATGCATTAAATAGGAATCCAGATGATAAGGAATATGTGAAATATACGAATCAATATTTCTTGATTAAGGATAACATTCTATGCCGATCCGTGGCTAGGAGAACCAGGAGTTCAACACAGTTAACTAACGACCAAGTGGTTGTACCTATCACATTAATCCCAATCGTTCTGAAATGGCTTCACAACCATCCTTTGCATGGTCATCCTGGGTTCGAAATAACCTCTCAAAAGGCCAAGTCATTATTTTACTGGTCTACTATGTTAAAAGATATTAGGACATATATTAAAAACTGTGATATATGTTTCCGTCACAAAGGGCCATACTAAGAATCCTGTAGGTCTCGGAACTTATCCCGTGCCTAGCAAACCTTTTGAAAGGGTACACCTTGATTTATTGACAGGTTTTTGGAGACAGACCGGGGAATAAAAACCTCTTGGTTATCATTGACGCCCTTACACGGTATACTGAATTAATACCACTAAAAAGTAAAACAGCCATTGAGTGCGCTAGGAAGTTTTACGAGTGCTATATATGCAGACATGGAATTCCAAATATAATAATCTCTGACTCAGGTGGAGAATTCAATAATCACTTCCTTAACTCATTGTGCGAAATTCTGCAAATAAAGAAAGTCAATACGATGATATACCATCCTGAATCTAATGGATTGGTAGAACGGGTTAATAGAAAGGTGCTAGACATACTGCGTGTAAACATAGGCGGCATGGACCCAAACTGGGATATTGCAATACCCACGGTGTCCAGTACCTAAATAACAATTATCATACTTCAATCCGTATGTCTCCCCCATGAAGCTGTATATGGGATACCTGCTAGGTCACCTTTTCACATATTATCCCCGACATCTAGTTTATCAGATCCGTTGAAGGATATAATAGATGTTAGCCGAAGTAGATATCAAACACTTTATCAAAACCTCTTACAGGCTCAAGTGTTAATGAAGAATGCACATGATAAAAAGCTAAGGTCACAAAGCCTTACCAAGAAGGAGATATAGTATATGTACAAGTCTATGTTAGAAAAGGGCTAAATTGGAAATTGTTGCCTAAGTTTGAAGGTCCTTTCATAGTTATAGAAGTTTTAATAGGTAACCGACTTAAAATTCGGAATCAGTCCGATTCAGCGGATGTTCGAACAGTATCTATCTCTCATGTGAGAGCTTAAGACAATGGTTTGTTATGATAAAGTTAATTATTGTGTGAATTTTACATCATTTGGATGATGCGATGTTTTTGTTTCATTATTTACAAGTTATTTTCTTTTACAGGCTCAACATGAAGCTTGTCAAATTATACCATGCACTATTCCTCTCAATGTTTATCGTAGCTGGGAAGAGTTCTGAAATAACTTTACATCATGGTTCTATAGTAGAGGAAATGAATAATTTCTTTCTAACTGGCAGTAATATAGTTTTAGAAGTCAATATGAACGCCATTTTTACTAGCGAAAATGAAGTAATAACTTTGAAATCAGAATTGACTTTTTTATCAATCTCTGGCAGACTTGCATAAATCATTCTTAGCTAGCAGTGATCCAACGTCGCCGAATCAAGTCAGTGACACAATTAATATGCTTTTCTGGGAATTAAGGAATAAAACAAGCGAAGCTGAAATCTTGGCTCGTGATTTGCTAATGTGGTCAATACCTCATGACGTTACAGAAAGGCGTAACCCACTTGTTCTAGCGGCATTAAATTTGGTTGGTTCCGTAGCAGGTCTTGGGTTAGGGATTTCAAATCGTTTAAAACTTCGCAATCACGGGGTTAAAATCGAAAATCTGGAACATCAACAAGAGGTATTAGCAGGAGAACTAAACAAACAAAATTCAAGCTTTGAACAGCGTAATCAGTAAAGTAAATGAACAGTCACGACGTTTCAATCAGATTCATGACACTCAAGTTTTGTTAGC
>NC_089786.1:30618767-30621267 GCF_040412425.1 Macrobrachium rosenbergii
ATGTTTCGTCACTTTTGCAATTTAACACTCACCTTCACCCACCTCTCTCCATGTTTCTTGACTAAAATCAATGATATGTAAAGCTGCTTGATTATTAGCCATTTGACCGCTTTGAGTCTTTTGAGAGAGAGAGAGAGAGAGAGAGAGAGACAGAGAGAGAGAGTGTCGTTGGTTTCGTGGATTGTCTATTCAAAGCAAATAATAACTATCTACAGGATAATCCCTCATAATCCGATTGGCTGCAAGTGTCATGTCCAAATATTGTATGTATAATTATTCCTTCTTTTAAATGTACTAAAGGTTAATCGCTCAGTGTTCTTAATTTATGAATGATAAATTGATTAATAAATATGGCAAATCTGCAAAGTGCACTAATTAGGAACTCAGCTAGAGTTGTTTAATTTTTTCAATTATTCATTATTTATCGGGATCCTAAACAATGAACTTGGTAAAAAATCAAAACTCGGAAGCCAAAAAAAAAAATAAAAAATGGAAGCATCAAACTAACTAAGAATAACATCCTCTTCCATCACAAATGCTGGTTACAAAAATGAGCAGTGACTACAGAAGGCAGTCACGCTAGGCTAAATTGGTCAGAACAGGAAATGATAGTAAGTCAGTAGCGTTTTCACAGCAGTGCTTGATTTTTGTCCCACCAACTAGCTGCTTCAACAAGAAATTTAAGAATCAGCAATTTTATTAATTTTCATGAAGAACCTGATAGTGGAACAAGAAACATAACGACATTCTCAGTAACATCATCATATATATATATATATATATATATATATATATATATATATATATATTTATATATATATATATATATATATATATATATATATATATATATATATATATATATATATGTTAACGCCCAGGTTCGAGGGCCATCTTTTGTTGATATATCTGTTTTAAGGACAGAATTAAAGATCTCACTTTTCTTGAGATGTCTCTGGTAGCCGTGGCTTTTTCCTTGGGTCAGCAGATCCCTTTTCCTTCGTCATAGGACTCTCACTAAACCTTTCTTTGCACAAAGGCCTACTGAAATGAGACACTTATATACAAAACTAGACTTTATTGACAAATTTAACGAGAGTGATCTAGCAAAAGCTACGGTCATGAAACGCAGTGTTTCACACTTAACTAGAGGAGATACTGTTTCACAAGCTAGTAGAATGATGATTCTATGCCAAGCCATACTAGTGGTTAACACCCTGGTTATCAAACAAAGTAATAAGGTCATAAAGACCACAACAAATGTCATATCATATAGTAAGAGTAAAATACACTATTTCCAAATATTCGTCCCTCCCAGGACGATGTTCGAATTCCTGTAGAAAGAAATACATCATTATATTAAAACCTGAAATTAATGTACATATTCAAGATAGAAAAAAATGCACAAATGGTTAGTTTCATTATGTAGACATCATTCGGTTTAATACTTCTCAACCGGCGGGTTTCCCTCTGAAGCCTGGAAAAGATATCAATGTCATTGTGTGGTTTTACTCAAGCTCTATGGCCGTAAATAACGTATCTTCATACTAGCGGTTTCTTTAAACAGTTCACCAGGCTGAAACATATCAGCTACTCTAGATCGAAGCAGTCTCCCCGTAAGAGTCACTATTCCTCTCATAAGTAGCTCATGAGAGATCGCGCACACACACGCACATAGCCCACGGAATCTGGGTATTTCCGGTGCATGCTGTTTCCACATGCACGGACCATGAACAAACAGTTCTCTGCAACTGACTGAGCAAATTCCAATGTCAGCACAAATCCACTTGCAGCGAAACGCCACTAGCAGGCCATCACATATCTCACTGTTCAAAGACTTTATATATATATATATATATATATATATATATATATATATATATATATATATATATATATATATATATATATATATATATATATATATATATATATATATATATATATATATATATATAAAGATGCACGTGAATACGTTAGATATGATGGTGAATTTGGCAGCTCGTAAAATAAGAGAGCCAGATATAAATAAATGGCACGATAGTATACCAAAGTCAGATTCTTAATGAAATAAAGAGAAGAAAACTCAGGCCAAATCATAAATCCAGTCATGAAAAAGCAGAGCTAAAAGACAACTTTCATAGAATCGTGAAATTGGTCCGGCCTCTCATTATGTATTCAAGAGGTAAATTATTCAGTGGAATTCCAAGGTCTTCATTATCACGACTCATCTTGGAGAAATTCAGGTCTTCTTAGTGAGCATGAGCCAGTCAGAAAAGCTCTTTATGGGATGAATACAGTTCTTTCCGTTCGCAACTATTTATTATTAGCATCAATAAATATTGAAGAATGTGGCTCAGGATCCGTAGTTTATATCATATAAGCATAAGAATGAACAAGGTTAAATGAAAGTAAATGTTACTTGTATTCTTTGTGGTATGCGCAATCAATAGGAAAGACTTTTAATAAAATCCTTTTATTGATATACAAAATTATTTTC
>NC_089786.1:30626267-30701267 GCF_040412425.1 Macrobrachium rosenbergii
GTTGGGCCATCACTGGAGACAGACATATGATCAACACAGTCGCTGGAAAGAGTCTACTGGCTTGCTTCCTCGAGCGGGCATCAGAGTGATAGGTTTCAACCTGAAAGCAAATTCTTTGCCAGTAAACAGGTCAAAGGAATAGCAGTCTTAAAGTTAATGAGCCTAAGGTTTAAGGTGCTAGCTCCCCCTCGAGTGATTTCCTCCCTAGGCCTACTTTGAAAACATGACCCCACAGTTGGGGGGGGGGCGGAAATCTAGGTGTGTTCTGGTAGCAGGGGGGTTGAAAGAGGGAGACCTATTATCTACCAGGCCCAGGCATTTCCTGTAGACTACGAAGGCATGCGTCCTCGGTCCCTATCGGTGGCAAACAACTGGGTTCTGCCATGTTGGCGCCAACTATAAGCTAACTGAAATTATAATTTTCCCTAGAAGTTAGCTAGATAACAGCTATATAGGAGGGAGGAATGTAAATCCTTGATAGGTCCCCCCTTAAAAAAGGCCCTTCACATTCTTTCGAGGGTGAGGGTCTTAGCTAATTCCTCCCGACTGGCAGCCAGGGACCCTACATAACTTGTGCCTTGGCACTGCAACAGTTAAAGGGGCCTACCTAACTGCTATGGAGGTGTTTGAATTGGCTAACTTCACATATTCAATGGGCCTGTCAGGCAGTAACGTAATTTTAAAGTAAATTCCCATTGTTTTGCCTTTTCGCACTGATGGCTTTAATTTTTCTATTGTTTGCAATTTTGTAAAACTAAGTTAAGTTAGGTATTTTGCTGTTGGTTTTATGTTAATTTATATTTTGGTTAAATGTAGGGTTAATTTGCTTTGGTTGAAAAGCTTAAGTTTTTGTGGCGCCATCTATTGAGTGCAGTTTTAAGTGTGGCCTTCCTCAGTGTTTTTGCTTCCTTGCCAAATTTGTAACTGTTTATATTTTTTTGTGGTGACTGGGAGTGTTGTAAGGAGAGGTGACTTGTTGGTCTCCTAAAGTATTCTTGAGAGTCTAGTTCAAGGCCGTTGAAGACTCTGGAGCTGCTGATCTGTCTGCTGTTGTGGATTATATATACATCTCTTCCTATTGTGAAGATTTCTCGCTTGTTCTCGGAGAACAACAATCTGCTGGTATTGAGCTGCTTCTTAATGTGAAAGGCAGTTATGTATATGGAGCTACATGTGGGAGTACGACGTGCAACTGTGATTTAAGTGACCTACTGGCTTAATCTTGACATTGGCAGTTGTGTGTACATCTGGGCTCGAGAGCCTTTTTCGTTTTTTATGGATGTATCCACTGTATCAGCACCAGAGTGGCCTTGTTGGAGCAAGTAGGGTGTCTTCTCTCAGGTAAGAGGAACATCCCCTGTATACTTGGCGTGAGCTGTAGACTCAAGTGTTAATATCCACCAACTGTTTTGAAGGGCAGTTCTTCTGATGAGAGTGACGTTCTGTGGCAGTTTTTGTTGAGCGGTATATAGACTCGTCTGTATTAGTACTGGTCCGTGTCAACGTACCAAAACATTGGATCTTCAGCTACACCTTAAACAGGGTGTAATTATAGTCTTCAAGTGTGTGTTTATATTTATTTATTATGAGAACTGTCCAAGGTATATTGCGAGACTGTGTCATGAGTGCATAAATTAATATTAAGGTTTAGATTTTTATATCTTAGGTAGGATTATTATATCTTTTTGTATGTCCTTCCACTTCTTTCCTTTCTATTTAGTAATAGGCTAGCGTGGTGGGTAATTTTTGGGTCCCTTATTAAGATTAAGATTTGGTTTCTTCACTATGAGTAGGGTTTAGCTTTAGTTATAGGTGACTCTTGGAGTTATTTGATGGCATTTTGTACTTTATCAATTTATTACTTTTTGGGAGCCATCAGTGTTTGTGCATTTATTGTGTAATAAATATTGTGAAATTTTTGCCTATGTGTCTTTCTGGTTTTTCCTCACACCTACTGATTTGTGTTTTTGTCACTGGATTTGAGATTAAAATAAAAGAACCCGTTATGGCTTCCTCCTAGAGGGAGTTCGTAACAGGGCCTAACCTAGCTAAGGGTATAGACACTTTGGCTAACTGTCTCTGACAACAGGAGAACTCTACACCTTGGTATATGCACATGGTAAACACCTAACCTAACCTAACCTAACCTACTATCCCCACGACTCTGGCATTGAAGAACGGCTAGGAGGACCGTCAGGAGCAGGATCGGGGGCAGCCTCAGGTGCTACGGGCTGGTCTCCTTCGGCTGCTGCAACAACTGTCGTGGGGTCCTGACAGGGCAGTTCCTGGTCAACAGAAAAGAGGTGATGTCCAGGCCTGCCTGAGTGTCGTCCTCGGCAGGTGGAAGTGTGAGGGAAGAACAAACATCAGGGGTCGAAGGCTCTCACTGAGCGAGGATCATGGTTGTGAGGTTTGGTGGATCTCCCTTAGAAGGATCCGGATCAGGTTCTGGATCCAGCACTGACACTAACTCAGGGCCAGGTACAGGAAGTACACTTGGCAGGCAGCTTCCAGCCAAGATAGGTGGAGCTTGGCACTGACCAGTGCTCAAAAGTGGCACTGGCAGCGACTTGGTGTCAGACAAAGCTGAAGGGGGACCCGGGGAATCAAGACCCTCGGTGTCCCTGGCATGATTTGGGACAGCGATTCCTGTCGGGATGAGAGGGCTGAGCCTCTTGGTGAGGTGGAGATGGCCGCTGCGGCTAGCCTACTGGGGCACTTGGACTATCTCTCGGAGTGCCCCCGTACATTGCAGGTCCTGCAGCGGTAATTTGCGAGATCCCTTTGTGATGAGGGAGTGATTCTTTGGTGGCCGTCCGGTCGTAAGATCTGTGGACTAGGCCTGGAATGTGTTCGATGCTGGGGGGTCCGGTGCGGTTTTGGGCGCACGGAAGATTGGGTTGAGGGGGGCACAGCTGTTACAGAGGCTGTGTCCCGCTCAAGAAGTTCTGGCATGGCCACACTGGCGGAGGCAGCCAGTCAATAGAATGGCGGGGGGCGTGGGCATCCCCAGTGCCCCAGTGGATGTCCCGTCCTAGCAGGAATTCCACTCCGTGCCTGATACGGTTCACTACGCCAAAGCAGTGAATTTCGATGCTCCAATCGATAATCACCCTGAGTTCAACTGTGGGAATAGTTATGGATTGCTGGTCTACCCAGGTTACCGTCCACCAGACGTCCTCATCTATGAAGACACTGGCTGGCACTTTGGCCCGATCAATCAGGCTAATATCCGAACCAGTGTCGGCAGTAGTCGGTAGGCTCACTGTTAGGCTAGACTTTTCCAGAGGGGCTATGGTGATGAACTTTGTCCAGACCCTCTCAGGGTGAGACTTTTCTGGCGGCTTAGCCAGGGTGGATGTGGTACTGATCAGGTTGACATGCCTGGGAGCAACCACATGTTTTGGACATGCAGGATACCCTGAGGTAGAGTGTCCTGAAGCTCCACAGTCTTGGCAAGGGCCCTGGGGATAGTATGATCTCCCAGCAGTGACGGTGTGCTGGGAAGATGGTGCTGAATTAGGAGAGGAAGAGGGACGGTTACTGGTAGGATGCCGAGGGTTGTTGCCCAGTTGGTTATTGTCCCTGTAGCAGCAGTCTGCTTCAGCATGACAAAACCTCTTGAGGATGGTGCATGTAGGTCTGCTAGGTGGTCCATTCAGTGGGTGATTTGAGCCGAAGAGGTGGCCGGGTGGCACTATTCTGCGTTGCAAGGTGCTGTTGGATGAATTGTAAGTTTCCCAGGCATCAGCCAAGCAGCAAGTTCCTTGAGGGTGGCTGGCTGCTTGTCACTGAGATACACGGCCAGAGACTCGGGCACACACTGGAAGAGGTCCTCCAGCATGGTCCGGTTTAACACATCCTCGAAGGTGTTGCACCGCAAGGATTCGAACCAGCGGGTTCCAGCCTGTGTCTTGTGACAAGCCCATTCAGTCCAGGACCAGCCGGTGTCCTTGGCCATACCTCGGAATCATTTTCTCCACCTCTCGGGAGTAATTTCATACGCCCTATCAATGGCCTCACACACGGCAGCCATGTCTCCTCGTTGAACGCTTTCCAATGCTCGGTGGGCGGCCTTAACCTTCCCGTCCAGGTGCTTGGTAAGCAGTAAGGCCATCTCAGCCAGGCTGACGTCATAGGTCTCGAAGAGGAATTCGATCTCTTCAAGCCATTGTTCCAGCTCATCTTCTGTCCATTTGCCAACGAGGTCATTGACTGTTATGAGGGAGGTATTTAGTGCAGATGGGGTGGGGCTGGATGCTTGTTGGGGTGCTAGAGCTTCTGCATTTGCCTTCTTGGCTCTCTCCAACTCGAGCTCCTTGCCCAAGAGTGCCAGCTCACTTTCCTTGAGGGCTAGTTCATGCTGTCTTCTCCTGTCTTCTTCCTCCCTCCTCTGCTCGGCTTCTGACTGTCTTCTTCACTCCTCTCCCTCGTCTTCCTCTCTCCTTTGTTCAACTTCTTGCTGTCTTTGTTCCTCATCTTACTTTCTCTTTTCAGCAATCTGTTCCTTTACAAATCTTTGAAGGGCCTGGCCTGAAAGGCCATCCTCCTTCCCTATATTCCTTAAATATTGGTGCTCCTCGGTTGACATGTTGGTGATGGGGAAGGGGTGCTGAGTGAATTAACTGGGTGTTCCCAGAGGAAAAGATTTTGTGACAATGAAAAAGTGTCCTTAGATTATCAGCACTTCAGTGAGTGGCACCTTTAAATGAGGTGGCACTGTAGGTGAGTGTGCCGTACGAAGGTCACACTAGGGAAAAGCGTTCCTGAAGGAAGTCTGAGTCCTTATGGGCGGATAAGCTAGTAAATGAAGTGATCCTGAAGGTATTCTTAGTTCTTATGAGTGGAAACACTTAGAACATGGGAGTGCTCCTGAAGGCTCTATGGTCCTTATGGGCGGATGCACTGTTAATGGGGTGTTCCTGAAGGAGCCGTGGTCCTTATGGGCAGAAACACTGGTTGTATGGCACCCTGTTTTTCCAATATAGGTGCAATGGCTTATAAGAGGTTGCTTTGGTTGGGTGGCACTGTAGTGCTGGTGCGCTCCGTGGAGCAATGCAAGATGTCAGTGCATGAATTGGCGCTGAAGGTGAAGTACTCTGCCTGAGCAGAAGGTAAGTAGGGAGGAAAAGGTAAATGAGAGACTCCAGCAGAAGGGATGAGAAAAGGAAAGTGAAAGGTGAAAGATAAGTGCTTCAGTGAGTTAGGTGCTTAGCAGTGCCACAGATTAGTGGCACTGAGAGAAATGGAAACTGGATGTGACACATTTGGGTGGCTAATTATAAGAACTAGAGGGCGCTGCCTAACACGAGGGCAGGTAAGATACGAGAAATCCACTCAATATGCAGTTTAGCACTTGCAGTATAGGCACGTCTAAGATAAGATATACCCCACTCATGCACCCCAGTTGAACCATGCGTAACGAGATGGATGTACATGCGCTCTATAGCGTACGATAAATTATCTGGGCTAAAGCACTTGAAAGGAAGAAGCTGTTAAGGGCAATTATTCGCTAAACACTAGTGCTCGTAAATTTCACGCACTGTGTATATGATATAATTTTACTGGGTAATGAATTTGAAATTCCAGCGTAAATATTTGTAAGAGAATTCTTTGTATTTGCTTTTATGAGTCGTGAGTTGGTTCCCAAACTCATAAATAAATTATGTCGGTCCCGTGTTAAGGTGAAAGATATGCAAAGGAAAAAAAATTCTCTCTCTCTCTCTCTCTCTCTCTCTCTCTCTCTCTCTCTCTCTCTCTCTCTCTCTCTCTCTCTCTCTCTCTCTCTCTCTCGGTGAGCGTTGTATAATGGAATGTACTTGTTATGAAATTTTAGTTATTTTCCTTTATGCTCAAGAGAAAATAAAGTATTTTTGCAGAATTACGTTACGTTAAGGCTTCTTTTGCAATGAACTCTGAGTACTTACGTAATTTCTACTGTCTCGCATTCAAGATTCGATATGGTAGGCAAAGGGTTTTCAAATTGCTTCAAAAATTTTCCCCAGTTACATTAAGGCAAACAGGGAGGAAGGCTCGTTCCTTGAATGAACGTTGTGGGACTGCTGCGCTCGTGGGAACAGCTGCGAGGACAGATAATGGGAATGAAACACTCTCCTTTCTTCAATAAAAATTCGGGTTTTGAATGAAAAGATGAATATTTTAACGTTAAATCGTCAACATTGTCTTTACTTTACTTTTAATACACTGGGAGGGTGGTCAAAGAACTACGCTTGGAACTGTTTTTTTTATTTCTCCGACACTAGGATGATTCACGCACGCGCCGATTTGAACAGAAACATTTCTCGCTCGCCGTGTAAACGCCAGAGGCTGCTACACAGTTTCCTATAAGCTACTGGTTATCTAAAAATTTATCACTGACCAAGAAATTGTACATTTTCTTTGCCGTAAATATTCCGAAATAAACTCTTATCCACTGGTCCTAGCTCACACATGCAAAATTCCCTAACTACACACTCCCTAATTTCTAAGTGGCAACCTCACACCCTGTCCCTACATTTTGGAAATTTGCAGGTGGAAACTTCGCAATTACCTATCGGTTTTCGCTAACATAAAACCCTATGCGTTCTCCTGTGTTTTGCGTAAGTCCTAACAGCAAATGTTTCATTTCTTTAACAGAATATTAATATCACACTTCTCTTGTTTCCTTAATGTTGGAAACATGCAAATACCATTTTTACTAACGGTCTTCTGTGCCCTTTGAATAATGAAATTATTACCGTAAATTAAAATGATTGATTATATATTCCTTTTTTTTTTCTATTCTAGATTAATAGCGTGGCTAATTAGCACAAATGCGACTAGATCCTGCAAGTTGTCACCACTGTCATAAACTGGGATCTTAGTTGGGGAGAGAATTGAAACAAATTTTAAAATGGTACTGCCAAAGAACCAAGTGAGCCCGAGTTATGAACAAAAGAAAGGTTATTTGAGAACTTACCTTAGATTTTCCCTGGTTTTTCAATTAAATGATGAAGGTCGCCATGTGAAATTAGACTTCTTTTACAATTAAAAGGAGTTTATTTACAGAGACTGGGCAATTATGCAAGGAGACAAAACAGAATGCAAATTGTAACCAACAGGCACGCTCAATAATCATATACATTGAGCAATACTGCAGACATTGGCAAGCAAGCAAATTCAGTATGGAGGGGCGAAGGTACAATCAGCCCCGGTTATAATAATAACTCGGTTAGGTTGAAATTACATTAACTCATCTCTTAGGGTAATTCATAAAGAGGGAGAACTCCAGGCTAATAGAATCCGTAATGTAAATGTCTGATGGGCCAACAACGGAATCTTGCTATCGTGCTGCGACCAGGAATGGTTTCAAAATTTGAATGGCAGTCAGGCTTAGCGTACACAGATTGCAACGGACCAGACGATATCTCTCCTGTAAGAGAGTTTATGCGTTAGTCCTGCTCACTGAGAGAAATAAAATATACCTATAAAATATTACACAATGCACGTTCTTAAATACTAAACATGACGTAGCCCAGAAGATAATTGTAAGAAAATCACGCAATCACAGTCTTGGAATCATATTCGATTGGGCTTTTGAAACAAGGAACATGTGCTCGCTGTCACACAAAGGGGGAAGCTTGGGGAAAGGAAGTGATTAGACTTGAAGGTAAATGAGAGAAATGGAAGGAATTTAGTGGAGAGAGACAGGGGTGACTGGCGCCAAATTCACTCTCGGCTTACCTATTTCAGACGAATATTTGAGCTCCGAAATACAATGTCTCAGGCGTACGATCGTAAAGTTGAGCCGTCACCGGAGACAGACATACGCTCAGGACAGTCGCTGGAAAGAGTCTACTGGCTTGCTTCCTCGAGCGGGCGTCAGAGTGATATGTTTCAACCTGAAAGCGAATTCCTTGCAAGTAAACAGGTCAAAGGAATAGGAGTCTTAAACATAATGAGCCTAAGGTTAAAGGTGCTAGCTCCCACCCCGAGTGGTTTACGCCCTAACGTCTATTTCCTCCCTAGGGCTACTTTGAAAACGTTACCCCTAAGGGAGGGGGGGAAGAATCTAAGTGTGTTCTGGTAGCAGGGGGGTTTGAAATGGGGAGACCTGTTGTCTACCAAGCCCAGGCATTTCCTGCAGACTGCGAAGGCATGCGTCCTTGGTCCCTATAGGTGGCAAACAACTGGATTCCACCATATTGGCGCCAACTGTAAGCTAACTGAAATGATAATTTTCCATAGAAGTTAGCTAGATAACAGCTAAATAGGATATATATATATATATATATATATATATATATATATATATATATATATATATATATATGTATATATATATATATATATATATATATATATATATATATATATATATATATATATATATATATATATATATATATATATATATATATATATATATATATATATATATATATATATATATATATATATATAGGAAATGTAAATTTGATTATATATATATATATATATATATATATATATATATATATATATATATATATATATATATATATATATATATATATATATATTGTCACGAAGTTTCTAAGTACCTGGTTATTACACAACTAACCACAGATTTCAAAAATATTCCTCACTTCAGCCAGATACCTGAACTCTCATAACAATAAGAAATATGACAGATTGTTCTAAAGGTAACCGTGATCCCTTAAAAAGCTCATTAATCACATGAAAAATCAAACTAAGTTTATCAAGACTAGTGTGAGGTATCAACAATTAAACAAGACATATATTAGAGTAAGAGGACATCAATCCATCAAACAACTTAACTGTTTCCCTGGTCTTAATTCACTTCAGCAAAAGGAACAAAACATGTTTATCACTTTGTCTTATGCACACACAATTAATCCTATTCACTGGTGGTCAATAAATGAAATGCTGTTTTTTCTATGTTTTTATACAAAAATTTATTTTTCAATTCAAAATTTATAATTAGAATTCACAATCTAAAAAATTTATTATTACTTGAAAACAAAAATAAAATGTAATTATTTCTTGAATTAAATTATTAAACAAAACTAAATCACAAATACTTTAATTTACCAAGAAATGAAATTTATCAAGCAAAATTTAAACTACCAAGAATTACTCAGGATTTGAACAGAAAATCTTAATAAATGAAAATTAAATCAATTATATAATGTTAAGTTATCAAGAAATATTTAAAATGCTAAGTAAATAAATGTTAAATCACCAATATATAAAATGTGAAAAATCAAGAAATTGCAAACACAACATATAAAAATACACAAAAGATTTATCAATAATAATTTTACTAAGGCAAAAATTCTCTCAATATTCCTTATTATACCACGGTAATAATACGTAAAATTCGCTTTACCCCACACAAGCTTGTGAAAAAATTTGTAAAATCACTTGCAACTGCTTGAGATTCACAAATCATTTTTTTATCAGGTGCCGTTTCCCAATTTTTACACTTTTCCTACACTCAGATCTCAAAAGCTAAGACTAATACTAATGACCACACTAACACTTTACGTTAATAATTACTCTCTTTTGAAGAGAGAGAGAGAGAGAGAGAGAGAGAGAGAGAGAGAGAGAGAGAGAGAGAGAGGGGGGGAACCAAACGGATCGGTCTCTCGAATCAGAATGAATAGATTTTCGGATTCCAGCAGGATATGAATGAATTATGTGACATCATTAAGGCATTATGCGAACAAGATACAAGAGAAAGTTCTAGAAGAAGGAAGGTGACGTCACTTCCAGCAAAACATTTGAATGCAATCTGGACAATACATGATCAGAGCAATACAGTCTTAAACATGATGCAACCTCCTGTGCTTCAGTGCAACACTCGTTCGTATTTCTCAAAAGTACATGTCTTTACCAAAAAAAAATCATATGGAACACATGTAACACTGCAAAATCATTTTTCTTTTTCTCGTACAGGACCAAGATTTTACAGAAATCTTAACACAACTCGAGTGTTATTCCTGACCTGTCATCGTGTAACCCAAAAAAAAGCGCTCTCTTATCTGAACTGATGACAGATGACATATCTGCTCTAAAACTCGAACTTCTCTCTCCCATTACTACACTATTATCACGAAAGGTATTATTAATTCAAAATTATGCTGTTACACTACATGTGATATTTCAATAATTGTTATTATTACACATAACACATGATAAGTAGAAGAGTAAATATATCAAAACTCTGGGATAATATACAAATTACAAGGCAGCACATATATGAACATATATATATATATATATATATATATATATATATATATATATATATATATATATATATATATATATATATATATATATATATATATATATATATATATATATATACATAATATAATATATATATATATATATATATATATATATATATATATATATATATATATATATATATATATATGTGTGTGTGTGTGTGTGTGTGTGTGTGTGTGTGTGTGTGTGTGTGTCTGAGTACATTTATAGTATACATGTGTGCGTATAGATGTGTGAAGGATTTGTGTGGTGTTATCTACATATGAAATTGTATATCTGACGTAATTATGTTTGAGAATAATGAACACAACATTTCGTTAAAAATGCCAGATGAATTAGAACAAGCCAAATTTCCTGTGCGTTAGAAGGATATATCAAGAAAGGACGAATAGATTTTGATGAAAATTAGCCGCAGATAACTTCATTTGGTGGCCTTTTCGAGAAGATTATGTATTTGAAGAACTGTCTTTGAAGTAGCGATTAGCGGACCTGAAATTTTGTTCTAAGGGTTATAGTGTCTTTAGCCACCAAATTACTGAATTGGATGTTCAGGCATAACGTAATGTATTTGTCTAAAAATATATTAAAACGCTTGTATTTATTCTTGTTATTTCGTGATGTTCTTTTCCATGTTTTTATTTTCAACGGAACTACTTCTCTTTCTAATCTTGAGCAGCAATGAAGAATAATATGTGATTTTTATGTCTTAATGAGGCCGAATAAATGCTATTCATTGCATTCGATTAAAACGGAAAAACGCAATTTCTCATTACAATTTATGCGGGTCATTACATTGTTTATGTATCGTAATTACTAACAGATTCGTGTGCACAATCTTTCTTGTTAAATATATATATTTCTTTTTAATGAATAGCTAAAAGTGTTTACATATTTATGCCACCCTGATTACTGCTTTCTACTTTTTAATAGCTGGATGTTAACACACAACAATAATTTTAATAAATTTTAAAATTTCAATGAAATTTCATGTCTTGTCAGTTAATAATAATGCGCTTTTATTCCAATGATAATATTAATGTCAATAAAAAATAAAAAAAGCACAGTAAATGTTATAACCTGCGGTTGGGATGGTAATAGCCTCATAAAAATCGATAGACACTTCTTGAGGCTTATGGCTAAATTCCGAATTGACAGAAAGACCAGATCAGCAAACTACAATACATTTCCAGACGCAAGCCCTGCTCCTCCCATCTCTCTCTCTCCTCTCTCTCTCTCTCTCTCTCTCTCTCTCTCTCTCTCTCTCTCTCTCTTTCAGCTTCACTGACTACTGACTAAAGAGCACAATTAGGAATATGCCTACTGATTTCAATATTTCCATGAAAAAACGGTTATTTAATAATACTTTTGATATTTGTACAAAGAAAAAGAAACATAAATCATATTGCGGAAGTTTGTTCTGAACATCTCAGGGGTAAATCATGTCTAAATTCCTTGTTTTTTATCATTTCAATACAGATTCTTGCAACAAATAAACTTGTTATTTTGGTCTCCTTAAAAGGGGCGTAAATAATCCATAAGAATACTCCAAGGTCCCTAAATAATCTTGTAAAACAGCTAAGATGATTTTGATGAAGTATCTATCCTTCGTAAGAAAATGAGATTTCGAATATGTACCGTGATTTATTCTAAGGTTCCCGAGATAAAGTGTGATAAATGGTCTGGGCAAAAATATTGATAGCTTTCTTTTTTACTTTACGAATATATTGCTTAAAATATATAACCAAATTGGAGAGGGATGACGACGAATTTATACTTTTATATTTTACTCTTTAGTAAGTTATATGTTATATCGAGTGAAATTTAAATCGTTAAGGGGAAAAAAGTGGGTTTTAATGTATGGACTGAAAATGAAACACATGAACAGATAGTGGTATTGCGGTGTAAAAAAACCCAAAAACTAAAAAAAAAAAAGTTTTTATTCGTATGTACTAAAAAATTGTAGGGACCCCACTGGGGCCCTCCAGGCATACGCCGTCCAAAACAACAAGCTTGACCAACCGCACACCATTGCTTTTCCCCAGAAAACACAAATCAGAGACGGACTGCTGAAGCAGAGATTTTCATGTATTTTCAGGAACTTTCATCATATCATTTGTAAAACCAAAACCGTCTGTAAATGTAAAACGTTTCAAGTTTAGAACCATTGTTAACTGTTTTCCAGGTGTGAGAAAACAAACCTGACCATAATATTATCCCTTTCTTGCTCTGATGTTAGATGCTCCCTTTCCGTTCGGGGAACCATATCTCTAGTCAGATATTTGTGACAATAAATCATTAAGTACCCAGTCAATGTCTCTTATTCATCCCGTCTCTACAAAGTAAAAAAATAATTTTTTGAGACACACCAGGATTTTCTTACAATTGATAATGTCTACAAAAATAAAATCGTGGGCACCAAACGTGGAAGGAAATGCTACAAGGGATAAATATATAAATTTATTACTTGTAACATTTCCTTCCATGTTTGGCGCCCACGATTTTATTTTTGTAGATATGATTAATTTTAAGAAAGTCCTGGTGCGTCTAAAAAAAATAGCTTTTACTTTTTAGCGCATTTTAATAAAAGCGTATTTAAATTTTTCATACTTTTTTTATTTCATACTTTTTAGTTTTGACAGAAATTATAGCCAATTTATGATTTTACCTAACAAAATCTAAAATCCGTATAGTTATTAACTTATTTTACGGAGTCAAAGAAGGTATGAAAAATCTGAAGATTTTAATACAAATCCTAATACTGGGATAGGTCACTGTAGGGTCACTAGAGGTCACTACTGACCTACTGATCATATAAGCGTGTATTGTCAACGGGATTGAGTAACCTTGCAAAATTTCCAGACCATCGTACGAAGAGAACAGGTAGAAAATTGAGTAACAAGTTTTGACCCAAATACATGCAGGCAAAATTCATGTTCACCATATATGGGTATTTTGGACACGAAGAACAAAATCATGAATTCGGAGAGGCTAGGGGCAAGAACAACAGGGAGAGTAACAAAGAATTTGTTAAAAATTATGGTAAAGTTTTTGGAAAGGGTGGGCTTTTAAATTTAAGCGTGCAGGAGGGGATGATGGACTGACAACGAAATTTGCCTCCATGCCTCTGGTATCGCGTTGGTGTAAGTTAAAGTTAAAGTCCTCCTGGGCCTCTGTAGGCTCATAGGGCAGGCACTAATCTCCTGTTTCTTAGGCCGACAGGCACTGGGAGACAGGTCCCAATGCCTATGACACATGGTCAGTGTGACTCTAGGCCCACTGTTTCACTCCCCAGCCCGAGGGCTGGTATCTATTCTCCTACTGAACCTCTCAGGTTTTTTTGGACTGCCAGACTAACGGGCTGCCAGGATTTTTGCAGTGGCGCAATCCAAGCCATCAGAAAGCGGCGGGATTTGAAACCCAGCTCTCTCGAATGGTAGCCTAGAATCATACCACTGCCCCACCACGCATAAACATTGCACTAAATTTTAGCACCACAGTGTCAGAATGCCTGGGAGTTATTCTTTATTTTTTGGAATGTTCGATGTTATTGTGCTTTCAGCCAGAATAATAATGACAATCTGTGCACGTAATAAAAGGGCTGATAAGATAGAAGTTTTATGCACACAGATTCACCCTTTACTATAGAGCACTTAAATGATCTATAGAATGTAAAATATTTTACATACAAATGGATGACCACTTCCCTGATCTGATCTTGGAAATATTTCTAATTGCTAAAAACTCGAATATTCAGATTCCATTCAACAGATTTAATTTCGTCTAACCATAGGGGCCTTTATCTGATTTTTTTTTTATGGTGTAGGTTATACGAAAGTGATAAATTTAAACGTTTGTAATGTGAGGTGAGGTACGAGCAAGATACGGAGACTACATTTTTACTGATTTATATACAAAACTTTCACACAGGTCAGTAGCTCGTGCGAGCCGCAATGTAGCTCCCGACCTCTGACAGGTCGAGAAAGGGATTAAATTCAAGCATCTGTGTTAGTTCACAGATAGAAATATACATGCAAACTGTTACAGAACATTTGGCTAAAGACCATACAGGTGTGGTTGGAAAGCTGGCATAACAATACATACAATGGTAATATAATATATAGATCGCCACAATAAAGACAAAGGTGATACATGTACAAAAGACGTACGAGAAAAGTTTTGTTTCTCTTGACCGCATGATTTTTCTCGCGGGTTAGTCATTGCAGGATAAAGGAGGTTTTGATTGTAAGTGTGTGTAGGCCTACAAACGTGGGCGCTACAGTATAGTCTGTTTATTTCGATGCTAAATCGACAAACATTTTTGGAATATCATTTGGCAGATGAAGCAACTATCCATTAAAAAGGGCGTCAGGCATTTCGTCAAATAGTTGCTCTCCAAATTCACCCATCATGTCAAGAGGCAGAATGGATTCGACCTGCGATGTAGTATATTAAGACTGTCATTTAACATAACTATCCAATGACAGTGGAACAAGAAAACCATTTCACATAATGATAACTATATAGATTAGATAGAAATCGTTTTCAGAGTCAGTATCAAATGCGCTTCTGAGAATGAGATAGGGAACATGCACACACTGCTCACTTTGAAAGAGAAGGAAAGAAAAAGGCAGAGGCTGATGAGATAATCAAGAAGCAGATAATTTAGAGAAAAAGCAAACAACTGACAGTCTGATGAGATTTATGCGCTTTCACAAAGACCTTACTACGACATCGCTGATTACTTAGGTGAAAACGCACATACATACACACACACGCACACACACTCATATACTGTATATTTTCTTGTTATTTGAATAGGAATGAACAATTATTGTTGCAATTCTAAGCCCATATAGGGAAGAAACGTTGAGATGTTCATTCAGGGAAAGAGCGAAGGGAAGAGTGATTAAGCTCAAAGAAAGTTTTCTCTTGTGTCTTTATTGCGAGAAAAGAATGGAATTACCTGCGAGACGCGTTAAATGTCCCATTAGGAAGAGACGTCTGCGGTGTTAAAAAGGAATCACCCATTGAGCCACTTGACATGATGAGCGAATTTGGGAGCACTCATTGAACGAAATGGCTAACGCCCTTTTTAGTTGTTTGTAAAAGGAAACTATTAAGATGGCTTTGCCTGTCCGATTGCACTTTTGTCCCAACTTTTTCTGTCCACTCTCAGATCTTAAAAACTACTGAGGCTAGAGGGCTGCAAATTGGTATGTTTATCATCCACCTTCCAATCATCAAACGCACCCAATTGCAGCCTCAGCAAGTTTTATTTTATTTAAGGTTAAATTTATCCATGATCGTACTTCTGGCACCGCTACAGGTACCAACATCACAGGCCACCACCGGACCGTGTCTGATTCTCATGGGCCGCGGCTAAGAGTTTCATGGGCCGTGGCTGAACGTTTCATACAGCAGTTATACGCTGTACAGAAAACTGGATTTTGCCTAAGAAATTTCGGCGCATTTTTTACTTATTAATGATAGCACATAACTGATGTCCTCTAGAATGGTAAAAACCAATCTCTAATGCAAATTTTATTATAACAGATGTATTTCAAGATATAAATAAATTTCAAAGTCCATATTTAGTGCAATTATTCGCCAGATGTAAATTATGGGTCTCGTGTGGATGTGGCTATATAACTTTAGTGAGAATGTGGTGTTCTAATAATCTGGGTTGAATTCTTACAACCGCAGATGGCAGTGGGGACTGTATATAATCCTCCCAAGCCGGATACTCAAATCATGATGATGCTCAGGTTCACTCAAGGGGAATTATGCTATATTCACACATTCACGTATCAAGGCAAGCATGCCCACGCACGGCCACGAACAGGGCGGAGCCAGAAAGTACGTAAACACAACGCAAATACAACGTAAATGTACCATAAGTACTGTGTAAGTGCGGCAGCATGCGGCGTGATCGTTACGGACCAAACAGGCATGCGCCGGGGGCCACGAACCTTTCGACCTGCTCAAAACCCTGCGTGGGTGGCCAGGTCAACTGTCAGGTAGCGTGGCCCGACCCGCACAGCGTGGCGCAAGCTGCTGGTTGACCGCGCAGCCGCCATGCCCTTACCTGGGGACCCACGCTGTCCCAGGGCACTGCATGGCTGTCAGCATGTCCTGGTAGTAGACGCGGCAACGCTGCCGCATCGTCCGCAACCGTGGAGATGTGACAACGCTTTGACCTGGGATAAAAGGGACAGGTGGCGCACTTCCGGGTCAGTGCTTCTCCGGCCAGCATCCTGTTGCTCTCTCCGTCAGCGCTTCCATCTTCATCGTCCACTGCAGCCAAGATGCCCAAAGGACCCATGCTGAAGAGGACCAGGAAAGGGGCCCTGAGAACTCCAGGAGCCCTGGCAGCTGGAGTTGCCCCCTATACAAAGCCATCTGAAGCTGATGGTCCCCTTCAGGCAGCGATGCTGTGGTGCTGCAGCTTGAGGCCGACGAGCTCGTGACGGAGAGCGGGCTAGAGGAAGAGGAAGATGACTTTGTCCTCGTCTATGAGAGCGACCCCGCCGCCGCCACCGACGACAACGTCCACGAGGGGGATGCCGACGACGACACTGAAGGCACTCCTGAAGGAGATGGCCTAGATGGCCCTACAGGTCAGGGATGGAAGAAGAACCTGTCAGTGATCCTCTCGGAGGAGAACAAGAGGCTTGTTGGCGAGTGGCTGGAGACTGAGGCCGAGTTTATTTATAACAAGGGCCTCACAGCCTACAAGGACAAGGCCAAGGTGTGGAGGGCCTTCGAAGAGAAGGGCCAGTCACTTGTTCCTCCTGTGAGTGACGTGAACTGAGGACGTGGTTTACGTCCCTCAGGTGTCGTTTTGGGCGGCTCATGGCGGAGAAGAGTGGCCAAGGGATGGACAGACGGCTGACGGACCAGGAGAAATGGATTCTCAACATTTTCCACTTCCTGAAGCCGCACATTGTGCATCAAAGGAAGCCAAAGGTCTTGGGACTTCCGATGGTATGTCTGTTTTAATGTTTCCATGCATAATTATTACTGAATATAATGTTATTACATAGTTTCCATGCATTCAATGTACATTTTATACCATTTTCTCATATATGTTCCTCCTCTTTTTACAGGCTGCCTGTCCTGCTGCCACCCTCCCTGCCCAAGCTCTGGACCTGCCTGCTGCTCCTGTTTCTTCTCCTGCCCCGACACCGATGCCCTCACCCTCTCCGGTTGCTAATCCAGTGAACACCAAGGATCGGAAAAACCAAGTTTCTGAGCTGTTCAACGTCGCCTTCACGAAGGCACAGGCCCTCCGGGACGATATGCTGACCAATGTGAAGCCAGCTGCTCGTAACCCCCGCGTCCTCTACTGGAGGAAGTTTTTTCAAGAGGCCGAGGACGAGTGCTCGCAGGTGTCAGAGCAGCTGAGTCTGCAACTGAAAATGGAGGTGCTCGGTGCCATCCAGAGGTACATCCGTGCCACCAAAGAGGGCTCCATGGTGCCGTTGAGGGCCATGATGGCCCGCACCATGGCAGTGACAGCAGAGTGTCAGGCACCTGCAGTTCCTGCCCGCCAGTCGGCATCGCAGCAGCAGCGGGCACTCACTGCACAGGAGCTGGCGCTCCTGCAAGCACAGTAGGTGACATCAACACCAAAGGAACTAAGCAACCTGCCGATTGACACCACCTTTGCAAAATTAACTCATTTATTGTATTTTCTTATGCTTATATTTATATGTATATTTGTATTTTATATTAAATAAATATCTTTTGCAATATCATGTCTAGCTCTATCCTCTGCTCAAATATCATGTATTCAATGAAGTAGCTAAAATACAAGTACACAAATAAAGAAGGCAAAATGAACCTGAATACACTAACATTTCAGTATACATTACTGACTTTGAAATAAGTTCAAAATACTTTATGTAACATATGTGCACAGAAGCAAAATGACAACAGACCAAATATTAGCAAGTCATATAAAACGTCACAAATATCGGGGAGAAGGTAGTTTCAAAAAGATAGAATTTTCGTATCAGAATATCAACAATGTAAATGCTAAGAGGAGGTATTTTCAAGAACATAGAATTATCACATCAGAATAGAAACAATGTTAAGAGAAGGTACTTTCAAAAATGATAGAATTATCATATCAGAATAGAATCCATGTTAAGAAATTATTAAAAAGGGCAAAATAACTACATCTTCTTTCTTTTATTTATATGTATGTTTGTTTCATATTGATTAAACATACATTTGCAATGTCATGTCCCGCTCTATCCTCTTCCCAATTACCAAGCATTGATGAGAGTAATATATCATAGATTTGAGCAATATCTTTTATTAAATCAACTAAAACAGACAGAAGTACACAAATACACAGGGCAAAATAATCCTGAATTAACACATTATTGAATTTTAAATTAGTACAAAATAAATGCAGAAACAGACATTTAAGTAATTACAACAATCAGGTATGCAGGAAAGTAACTAAATTATGTTCTCCTGCCAGAGCACAGAGCCTTCAGCCGATGAAAAGTATTCCTTCAGCATGTTACGCTGTTCCTTTACATCCCTCGTTGCAGTGTTGCCGGTCACGGTTGGAAGGGTTGCTCCTAAGGACGGGTCACTCCTCCAGCTACCAGGGATGACAGCATGTGTGACGGGGTGCTTCTGATCTCCTTCTTGTCTTCATGCATTTCTTCTTATGATCATATTGTGCAGAACACATGCAGACGTCACTAATGCTCTATATGGTCAGGCTTCAAGCATATTGCAGTGTGGAATACTCGGAATCTATTTGCCAGAATCCCAAAGGCATTCTCCACCGTCCTGCATGCCCTACTTAACCTGCAGTTGTAAATCCGTTCCTCCTTGCTAAGTCCTCTTTTGGGGTAGGGCTTCATAAGGTAATTCCTCAGGGGGAAGGCATCATTGCCAACTAGGAAGTAGGGCACAGGAGACCCATTAGGTTGACCTGGCAGGGCATCCGGTTGGGGAGGATTTGCTTCCTTTTGCAACAGCATTTCTTCCAGTCGAGTCTGGGCAAGTACACCACCGTCTGACTCTGACCCAATGGCACCCACGTTGATGTATAGGAACTTGTATGAAGCATCAGAAACTGCAAGTAATACCATGGAGTAGAACTTCTGTTAGTTGAAGTAATGCGTACCGCCCTTGGGACGGTTACGGAGCCTAATGTATTTCCCATCTATAGCTCCAATTATGTGCAGGAAGTTCCACCGTTCCTCAAAACCCCGTGCAACCTCCTGCCACGCTTCAGGTGTTTGTGGCACCTGCAGTTCCTCATCCCCGAAGGCAGCTACAATGGCCCTGCAGGTCTCTGGTACGATGTGACTAATGGTGTTGTGGGCTACCTGCAACGAATATTGCAGACTCTTGTATGAATCACCTGTAGCGAGGAAGTGTAGGGTGATAGCAACATGTAGGACTGGATCAATGGGTTTCCTCCAGAATGTCACTTTCTTCTGAATGTAGGGTGTGACTCGTTCAACAATTTCATTGAAGAGGTCCTTGTCAATCCGGGTAAAATTTCTGTACAGGTCTGGGGCTTCAGTTGACAACTCCTCCATCAGGTTGTCATAATGACCTTGCTCCATCCTTTTCTGCAGGTACGGCCACGTCCACACCCTCCTTGGCCACCTTTTTTTCTGCTCTGTGTGCTTTGCAGCAATCATTGCAATCTCCAGCAATAACATGACGTGCACATATTCAATGACATATGGCAACATTTCTGTTCTATCCCTACTTGCTATAGCTATAAGTTGACGCATTTCAGCTATGTTGTCCATGTTGCTTCAGCATGTCTTGACGCTGTGGTGTTACGGCAACGTGACGTTTGCGTAACTCAGTTACGCAGAACGTAACACATACGGTATACGTACGTTGGTGTTACATGCTCTGCCACGCACTACTTCTGCCTGCGCCGCCGCTTGTCGGTAAGCGTCACATCACCCTTACGCAGTGCGTACATTTGCGGCACACTATAATAAGCATGCATCACGCACATCGTCCCGTGACAGTATCCAGTTAGGCGGGCCTTATTTTCTCACATATGCGCAAGTTTCACAAGTTCCGGCTGTGCGTGAGCATGCGTGACTTGACACGTGAATGTGTGAACTTAGCATTAAGAAGTAACCGATGTCCATATTATTCTTGAAAATTATAAATAATACCGATAACATAAGCTTCTTTCTAATTGCCCGATGATGACAGGATCTACTTTATGGAATTGCATTTTAATATTTTTTATATTTTTGGATGCCTAATGGTTTTTGATTGTGTTACAGATTGGATTAGATTATAGTTCAATGTCGAAATGAAAAGGCTTGTGAACTCATTCTCCTATTAGTGCCATCTAAGCTATAAATAGATAGATTTTAAATGAGAGGAAATGATTGCTCAGAATAACAGCATCATGATAATTCTAAGGATAATAATCTTTTTAATGATCAATATTATTGGGTAGTCATTTATAGAGATGAAAAATAAGCTCTTAATCTAGAATACAAGTTTCCACTACAGTTCATAAAAGAGCGACAGAGACCTCTAAAGTTAAAAAGCAGCATTCAGTTAACAAAGACCAGATATATTTTATCTATAAATCAATCTTGTGTGAAAGGTTGAGTATATTCAGTCGCTGTAAACAACTTACTTCTCTCGAAAAGGTATGGGGAAAGAAAAATACATCCGGGTCACAAATAACTAACCTAGAACTATAATACACTAGAAATAATATATAAACGTAAATGGAAATATCGGCGAGTTAATGGAACTATAAATACTGTAGCATTAGCATTTAAAAAATATTATTTTTCCCCCTATCACTCGAGGAATCCATTAACTGACAAAAAAAAAAAAAAAAAAAAACAGTAATCCATTGTAGGAGGACTAAATTATATAATATTTGAATAAATGATGAAGAAACTTCCCTTGACGGAAGGAAACAAAGCAAAGAATAATAGCTGCAAGTAAGCAAAAGACAAAGAAACTGCAAGAAACAACATTGTGCTCGTAAATTCTGTCATCAGATCCATCCTTAATGCATCTGCATTCTCGTAATGGAAGCACACGCGGCATTTAGAGGATTAACCGGCTAATGTGCTTTCAGGGGAAGCTGAAATGGCAAATGCAAAGTAAGCCGAGGAATATTCCTTTTAATTGCAAGTCACAAATTTCTACTTCATTCCTTTACGGTGTAAACAGTTACTCAAGTAACGTCACTGATGCCAGTGTCCCTGTGCATAGGAGAGGCTGTGATACAACAACTTTCAAAGGACATTGTCTGATGCTCTGGTGCTGACGAAGTAAATTATTCTTGGCATACTTAGATATTGGTAAAATCAATTTCTCGAGAACAATGCCTAGCGTAGTATCTGTATAATGAGAAGAGATTTGTATCCTTATGATTTTTAAATTGATGCCAATTAAGAGAATCGGTCAATGTCATATCAAAGAACAATGATCCGGTACAGAAACTATCTTTTACACTCATCCTAGGAGATGGAGCTCATCTACTGTCAATAGTTATTAAAAATAATGATAAGCCACACTATCAAAACAAACCTATCGGCAGTAGTAGTAGATTAAAACGTAAGTACTTGATATCCAAGATGTCAAATGATTGCTTTAACTGTTAGTCACAGTGGTTTTAATT
Organism: Macrobrachium rosenbergii; assembly: GCF_040412425.1. Classification (NCBI taxonomy): domain Eukaryota; kingdom Metazoa; phylum Arthropoda; class Malacostraca; order Decapoda; family Palaemonidae; genus Macrobrachium; species Macrobrachium rosenbergii. The sequence continues at coordinate 30,648,202 of NC_089786.1, forward strand.
TTAAATAACTAAAGCATGGGATATTTGAAGAGCGACCCAACCAGAGTAGAAACATAGTTATGTTACTTTTACACAACTATTTCCTGAGACTTTTCTTTATTAAGCATAGAAGATTTTTTTTATTGTATTATCCTCTGATAAAACGACACATTTTGCTTATAATGGACAAGTCTCATATAACGAATGCGTATTAGAATTGCGTGCCATAATCTTTCTCCGTATGAAAATTCAGTCCAAGAGATGCAGTCTAACAAAAGGCAAAAGGAGCTTGGCGGTTTGCTGGTGAACATCGATCTCTGCATCAAAAAGGCTTAGATGAAGAGAGACGGTAAACGGCAGTGTGGGAAGAGGTAGGTCCTACAATAACAGCTCACAGAAGCCTGATACAAACAAATTAAAGACTAGAACATAGTGTGAAATATTCCCACACCTTGGAAATATTTTCCTCTTGCATAATCATGGCAATGAGGACACGTGAAGTTACCTTACAAGCGCCGTAGCTTCATAACAATCCAATGACAATCACCACCAATCACAAATAATCGTTAGAAGCTATGACAAAGGATGTTTGTAGCCTGAGTCCTGTCAAGCCTAGAATTATTGTTACAATGGTTTTTGTTTTATTTATGTGTTACGTAAACGATCGTGAAAACGAAACACTATTCACAAAGTGAATGGATGGCGTAATTTTTCTTTCTGCATGAAAGTATCACTGATAGGGACCAATCCTTAATAACCATTTTATTTATAAATTAATTAGTACCAAAAGCAAGCGTAGTCAAATATCTTTTCCCTATTAATTAAGCAACTATGAACCTATATCGCAAGGTAATAAATGCAACTACATTAATTAGCGAGGAAATAAGGAGTGAACTGAGTATAGTGAACATTATGATAATTAACAGATAAAAGCATTCGTTTTTGTTGACCATTAATGAAACCTTTTATAAAATAATAAGATGCATTACAAGAACGCCTTCACATTGCAGGCATGATGGCTCCGATTAACGTTTCCTTGAAATGCAGGTGAAAGACATGTCAGGACGACTTCTCTTGTTGGAAGCCAGGGTATCCTTCGGCGTGAGAGGGAATGTCATCCTTCCTTTGCAGACTGTCGTGTCGTGGAAGTGAGAGGGATGAAATTGGTCGGGGGAGATTAGGTAAGACGACATTGAGTGAATGCTGACATCTCAGGTCCATCACAAGTGGAACATAGCGTCTATTGCATTGCTTCTGCATTGCGCAATGCAAGAGTTCTCTGTAAGTCACTTACTTGGCTAAATGAACAAGTACAAAATTAACGTATCTGGTAAAAAAAGGTAGTAGACTGTAATCAAATACAAATATCCTTATTAGATGTAAAAAAAAAAAAAAAAAAAGTATGCCGAGTTTCCTGAACTTGCTGAAGTTCGAGACGTTTCTCCCTCGCCCCCTCCTCCCTGATTGGGGACAAGAGGAAATTTTTCATCAAATGTTTTCCCCTTTTATTTGTGTCCACATTACCAAATAACTGCAGACCCTTTCAAACTACCTTCATCTGGAAAAGCTGAATAATAAATGAAACGAGGAAGAAAAGCTGCGTCAAAGATACAATGTAAAAATGAAGGTCTGATTCTGCTTTTATTAATATTTCTTATTCTTAACTACTTTTTGCCTTCCATCTCATGTTTTAATGATATTGTCCAGGGAACATTAGAGAGGCGTTTGGGAATTCCAAGAAAGCGTAAATATTTTTCCTAAGTAATATTATACCATTATAAAATTTTCCATCAAAGTCATTTGAATTAACTCATCTAACCTGATTTTGCACTGACGATTCGAAGACCAGAAATCTGATGCCCCAGCTACTCGAATTCGGGATATTCTTGTTCTTTTGAAATTCAAAATAAATTTCCGCTGATTTTATTCTGTCCCCCAAATAATGTTCTAAGTTGTTCTCTCTCTCTCTCTCTCTCTCTCTCTCTCTCTCTCTCTCTCTGATTTACTAATTGAAAGTCGATTTATGATAATAAAGCGGAAATGACAACTTAAGTTTCCATGATCAAAAGTGATTATTGCAGTATCTGATGTTTTATAGGGATTTTATTTTTTTTTAAGTATTTTACTTCCATTTCTCAGACAATTATAACCATGACTAATAAAAATGAGAGGGAAAACTGGCATCACTCTGTCTATCTGTTTGTGAACGCACACCCCTGGAATTTTAAGCTGCAAAAAGAGTTTAGGGTAACACTGCGTCAAAGAAAGTCTTTCCCATTCCGATTTTCCATCGCCTTCGTAGATATCTCGCTCTGTGAACGCCTGATTTTTGTGTAGGCGGGGAACCTCCCCTTTCGATATTTATGGAGTGTTGTGATAAAACATCAAATTAAAGGTGAATTTTATATGTATATATATATATATATATATATATATATATATATATATATATATATATATATATATATATATATATATATATATATATATATATACATACACACACACATATACTACTTGGATAGTGCTAAGCACGCTACCATTCTTCTATCATCTTTCCCACTGAGAAAGGAATATGCTGTAGATGAAAACATGTGTGGTGTTGTGTTTATTTACATATTCGTGAAAATATCCTATATACATAAATATAAACCTGTGTACATACATAAATACCTACACACTAGTAGCATAAAAATATCATTTAAATCTGGTAGATATCCTAACAATATACGTTCTTTCTGAAAGGGGAAAATAATAAGCAGATAAAAATCATAATGAAGTAATGAAGCGTGCAAAGTCTTAGAAGAAAAATCAAGCAAAGACTTTAGTGAATTTTCTAGAGTCCTCTAAGATGTGGGAGAGATGAAAAAAAAAAAAGACTATGAGTGAGAGGGAACAAGACAGCGAACACCGCTAGGAGAAGAGGAAGCGTCTTTTCAAAATGATTCTGAAGAGTCTATCAAGAGAGATAAACAACACAGGCTCTGTCTCCTTCTGCACAATGACAGTCATCGGACGTCACTGTGGACTTCTAAAGAAAAATATATCGGAAGGAAAACTTCTTTTCCATTTCATTTGTTACGGATTTTTTTTTTTTTTTTTTTTTTTTTGCAAATTTCTATATTCCTTTTAGTTTGGTTATTTTGTTTTTTCTTACTTCGCCTTGATAATTAAGCTTCTATATTAACCTGTGTCAGTCTTTCCTTTCTATGATGGGCTATCCAACTTTTCTAAAACCTCGATTTTTTAAAAAGTTTATAATCCAAATTAGTTTTTCTAAGCCGAGTGATTTCCTGTTAAATAGGAGTTTGTGTAACAGTACTTCTTCCGTTCTGGATCTTACTTCAGGTGATTACTATTACCTTCATTTACATAATACACTCTGTTTTACTATATTTTTAATATCATAATATCCTGTTTGCCGTAGTCTCAAAGCTCCATTTTTTTTCCTAACGGCATTAAAATTTCTTACAGCATAAGATAAATCCAGGCATTTGTATTCGACACCGGCTTTGAATATTTCATGAAGGTAAATCGGTTTTGATATTCAATGGCATAAAATTCGAGAAGTCTTTCAGAATACCCGAATATTGCTTTACCAAAAATATCAATCTCTTATTTTACTGTTTCCAGGATTTTGTAATTGTTGGTGTTTCGTGAGAAAAAAAAAAAACATTCACTAAGAAATATTGGTTGAAAAATGGTACAATGTAAATTTTTTTTGTCCAGACAAATTGTTTTCTTCATTTTAAGTGATTTTCCTTTGATTTTACTTTACTCTAGAGATTCTCCGTAACAGAGCCTCGATGGCTTGGTTGGTAGAGTGGCAACCACATACTTCATAGAAGCCTGTGGCGAGGGTTCAATCCCTGCAGCCGACCAGTCAAGAGGCGGAAACTTTGCTATCCGTGTAGACATCCCGGGATTACGTATGTAATCAACGGATAGGTTTGCTGAAAGCAAATGGATGTTACAGACTAATACACACATAAACAAAGCCATTCCAACATCTTCTAAAAACATAACAGACACCTCACACGTCTCGAGCTGTCGGACTACCCGCCCAGTTTTCCTCGTGCTGCTGGGAGAAAGTGAGCGGGGGTTTGATAATTGTACACACTCGTTACCGGGGTCTAAGCGATGTCAGGCAGGGCAGCCGGTCGAGGTTACGGCCTTCCAAATCAAAGTCCTTCAAAGAAGGCACCGTGCTTACCCCATATAAAAATGGGTATAAAAGCACGTTAAAACGAAGAAGATAGAGATTCTCTGTAACATAGAAGAAGAGTTAGCTTTTGATAGTGACGTTATGGAGGCAAGGAAGAAGAACAAAAATATTATTACAAAAACCAAAAGGAAATAATAAATAACAAGTAAGAAAACTGCAATCTATTAGTATAAAGATTGAAATGTCACTTGACCTAAAGCATCACTAAACGTTAAAATATTTGACATGCTACGCGAACCCATATAGCTATGCTTATTTTACGTTTTAATTGAATTCATAGGTCTGGAAGGGAATATACTGGAAGCTGCAATTGATAAACGTCTTTCGTTAATTATAGTTTCTAAAGTGGTAGTGAATGACTGGGGATCACGTTTTTAATATAGGAAATTCGCGATACTCGAAACCGGTCGAGAGAGAAAAAAGAGTTGTCCTCTCTGGAGTTCCTTGAATCTATTTATATTAATTAAGGCTTATTTATTTATATCAACGTGTTTTCAGCAATTTTCTTCTGACCCGTACAGTTTGTGATGTATTTTATAATAAATGCTGTCAGATGAGGTTCTGTTATGTGACAAGAGTATACACTCACACTCTAAAATATTTATCTTTATATATTCCGAAAACTATATGAAGACACGTTGAAAACCTAAAATTCTAAAGCAAATTGTAGTATAGAATACAGTTGGCGCAGATTGATTTGGAGATATGTCTAAACTTAGGCTTGTCCGAAAAAGAAACTTTATGTCAATGAATAATGTTGATAATAACATTAAAAACTTCAATAAAATTATCACTTGCAAATACAAATAGCCTTGCGCATAAAATTTGTCAAAGTATGAAGACAAACATAATTTTATGCACAGGGTTATTTGCAGTTGAAGTCTATCTCGGATGAGTGGGATAACAAGTAAATGGTGAAAGGATGCCATGTTCTCATGCACAAATTCACTTCCACTCTTACAGGCTTTGATACATAAGGGAAACGATTTCCTCTTCATTCTATTATTCATACTCGCTGAGACGCGAAAATGACGTCTTTTTCATGATGAATGGAATCAGAGCACTTTTCACTTTATGATGCCACTAGACTTTAAATTTATCGGAAGATGTAGAAGGAATCTCATGACAAGAAATTTCGAAATCGGAACTTGTACCGTACTTAGAAAGAAGTTTTTTTTCTATAAATTTCAGAATATTATTCAAGAAATACAAACAAAATATTTATTTTGGCAAGGTGGTAGAATTGTCAGCAAGTGGTGGAGGAATGAAGAAAAAAAGAAAAAAAATATATTCTATCAAATAGCAATAGAAAGTTTTCAAATATAAGGTGAAAATTACCGCATTCGACAATATTCAATTATTCCAAATATTCTCACTTCTCAGAATACTGCATTTACAGCGTGCCGTAATAGTAAATTATTCCTCTTCCAGTATATAGTATTCATAGATCCTGCCCTTCCACCGACTATGATATATTTTCTTTGAGTTCCTTTCTTCACTAGCTTATTTGCGACTTGACAAGACATTGTTCATTATTTTTTATCATGATGTATCATAAAATCCGATGTACCAGAAAAATATGTCTTTGTAACAAGACGATGCAGTAATATATCAATTTTTATGGCAGATTCTAGTCTTAAGTCAATGTTTTACCTTGCAATCAATATCCCTGATGATTTACTTAAAGGAATTCATGAAATCTGGCTTAAGTTCGAGTTTAGCATGTAATTCATTATCACAAAGCGCCAATAAGTAATTCTGTAAATAGCTGTAATGTTGCCTCGTTCTGATACATTTGGAGATAGGCTTGGTAGAGTGAAGAAATCGAGAGCCTGAGAGGATATATATATATATATATATATATATATATATATATATATATATATATATATATATATATATATATATATATATATATATATGTGTGTGTGTGTGTGTGTGTGTGTGTGTGTGTGTGTGTATGTATATATTACTAAAAGGACCTCATTCAAACTGGATGGAATCTAATGGTATATTTATTCAGAAAAAGTTACAAGCTTTCTTGGACGAACAGTCCACGTTGTCAAGTTTGAAATGAGGTCAGTTTAGTAATTCTACTAATGCACAGAACAATTGTGTATGTGATAAAGTTAATATATATATATATATATATATATATATATATATATATATATATATATATATATATATATGTGTATATATATATATATATATATATATATATATATATATATATATATATATATATATATATATATATATATATATATATATATATATATATATATATATATATATATATATATATATATATATATATATATATATATATATATATATATATATATATATATATATATATATATATATATATATATATATGTGTGTGTGTGTGTGTGTGTGTGTGTGTGTGTATGTGTGTGTGTGTGTGTGTTTTGTGTGTAGGGGCTGGTGTGTCTAGATATATTTATACACATACATACGTACATGCACAGTTTTTCTGTTAATCCTCATTCCGTAAGCCGTTGGAAATTCAACTCCCATTCTTGATAAACCCAGCGTTCAGCAATTTCATCGTTTTCGACCAGCCTCATGTTACTGCTCAAATTGCCAGTATAAACTCGTGGCTAATCCGATTAGTAATACATGACGGCATTAGAAGGGAATGACAAAATGTAACGTCAGCCATACAGACGAGCGAATGCCTTGACCATGTCGCCATGCGTGATGACTGACACCTCTTTCAGCGAATTGTGAACCTTAATCCAGCTAAGCCGTTAAGTAAGGGATGTTGGTTAAGTCAAAAATGAAATTGTTGCCCCGAAAACACTGGTTAGAACAATCTTTCATGCGAATGAATTAATTGCGTTTCAGAAATACGATAATCATTATGTAAGCATAGGATAAATTGAACGTGTGTGTATGTGTGTGTTTATATATATATATATATATATATATATATATATATATATATATATATATATATATATATATATATATATATATATATATATATATATATATATATATATATATATATATATATATAAATTATCATGAGAATACCTCAATGATTGTGAAGTTGACCTCCCGCCCATCTACCCTCTAACTCTTTCTCAGCCTCCGTCGTATTTGGGTATACAATCCGTCTCTCTAAAATTTGTGCTTTGGCGAGTGTCGGACAATCTCGTCAAGGCCAAGGTAACCTGTCTATCTCTCTATCTATACAGTCATCAAATAATAGGACGAACTACTATCTTATCCCTAATGACTGCAACCCAGGACGACGAACTATTGTCTGATCCTTTATGACTGCAAGCTAGCACAGGACAAACTATTGTCTTCTCCATTATGATTGCAACCTATCTACAAAGATCAATCCTGTTCTGGCGTGGAAGAAATTAAGCTTTAGCCCTTGGCTTCAAAACGCTACTCAGTTCATTAGCAAATAGTTCATGATATATTTCGCTCATACGTTTGTCTCGTGAAATTAAGATAATTTTCTTGATATGATTGCGCCTTCCGTTGACCGTGGTCTAAAACAAATCAGATGAGAGCCTCTTTTCCTCTAACCGTCGTTTTTTATTGTTCTTTCTTTCTCGTTACTTCTTAGCTTATTTATATTATTATTTCTCTTGCGTAACGTGACCTTCGGATTAAATACAACCAGTGCCTTTAAACATATTCACCATTTATAAAAGTAACCACTCACTACACATTCATTCGTCATTTGCACTTTAACCCGTCCATCACCTATCTCTCTCTCGTTCTGTGTGTGTGTGTGTGTGTGTGTGTGTGTCTTTCCTTATCTTTTTATCTGCCAGTTTCTTACTGATTTCAGTTTCATTGATTTCTTGAATCCACAAACTATCTTGCGTTCATGCAGTTAAGGGTATATTTTGCCCTGCGCGAGCATACACACCTTGGCAAAGGCCTTCCTGCAGCCTTCTTCAAAAATTCGCTATTCCTCCATGAGAGCTATCATCTAACTTCTCTCCCTTCCGCCTTCTCTTCTTCCTCCTCTCATTTCCTCTTTTTTCACTGCATCGCAGCCAAGTCTCATATCTCTTCCACTCAATTCGAAATGTTTTATTCAGTTAATACGTTCATTTGATGATCATGAAAAGACTGTGGGGCAGGAAAATCTTTTAATAAAGAAACAGTAGACTTTCCCGAGTGATATTCTGATTGAACAATGACTGGCGGCCAAATGTTTTTGTCATCATTATTCTTTCGGCTTCCGAAAAAAAAATATATCGAGATCTCTTGAAACGCATTTCAAGTTGTTCTTCCCCCTCAACTAAATAGCTGAATTAGACAGTTATTATCAAGGAGATCAGACGCTGACCATCGAATGAAGTTCATCGTATTAAAAATGCTTCACAGCTCTCGTGAGACCTATGTCACGTCTTTAAATGGTTACCACATTGACAGTATTCTTTGGATTTTTACTTTTTACAAAGTTCAAGATTTTACTCAGTTTTCCTAAAATGTCTTTTATAAATATTTTACCACTACCTGTCCATACATATATCTATATCTATCTATCTATCTATTTTTATATATATATATATATATATATATATATATATATATATATATATATATATATATATATATATATATATATATATATATATATATATATATATATATATATATCAATACAGCATGGAGGAACGCGTGCCTGAGAATATCACTAAGCCCACGTCGGAAGGTGAGTGAAATCCGGGACTTTGAACAAGTACCTTCGTAGTTTCTTCAACAATTTCAAGTTCACACTGAATACAAAAGAAGTTGACAGAGATTTATATACAGAAACAGAAGGTGGGGGCGGGGTTACAGTTTGTTAATCTGGGCAGCATGTTCTTTAAACAACAAAGACAGGGACAAAGGATCAAGGGGTAATCCAGGATGGAGATTAGCATTTCTGATCTAAGTAATTTCAATGAACACAGTCTCTAGCAGATGTCTTTTCCGATGGTCGTTGACCTTGTAGATAACCACTGGCTTATTTGATAAGCCCCTTGAAATGGGATATTTGTGTTGGGAACTCCTAACTTTTAGTCCTTTTGATGTTTGACCAGTATATATCTTATTACATTATTTGTGAGGAATACTGTATACAATATAGTTTATTTCTCAAAATATTTTTATATTTAAATAAGTTAATATCAATAGTTTTTTTAACATGGACACTGCAGGAATGAAAATAGGATGAAATGGTAAACAGATAATATTCTTAAGTTCCTTGTTAACACTGGCTGGATTGTAATATGTCTTTTTTGCTTTGTTTTCACGAAGTTCTAAAAAATATGGAGGGTAACATAATGAATCTCCTATTTTATCAATAATTTTAAATCCCTCTTCCAAAAATTCTGGATTACAAATTCTAAGAGCTCTAATGTTGACACCTCAATTTGTTTAGCATGGTTAGAGTACAGGCCTATATATATATATGTATATATATATATATTATATATATATATATATATATATATATATATATATATATATATATGTATATATATATATATATATATATATATATATATATATATATATATATATATATATATATATATATATATATATATATATATATATATATATATATATATATATATATATATGTATATATGTATATATATATATATATATATATATATATATATATATATATATATATATATATATATATATATATATATATATATATATATATATATATATATATATATATATATATATATATATATATATATATATATATATATATATATATATATATATATATGTGTGTGTGTGTGTGTGTGTGTGTGTGTGTGTGTGTGTGTGTGTGTATGTGTGTGTGTAACATCACACTGACTGACAGTCTTTCTGTGAATGTTATATATTCTTTTCTTTGGAAAGCTTAATCAGCAGCAAGGTCTTCATTCCGAAAATATACTCTACATAAAGAGTTACTTTTGATGATTATATTGTTATTCATCTAAAGAAAGAGAAAACCCAAATAATAGGAAATTTTTATAATTAAATCGGCATTTAAAATAATAAATAATGAAAACAGTAAAAATTATAGTATCCTTCCTCCCATTCAGATAGAATATGTTAGAATTTGAAAAAAATCGATGAGTTTCAGAACCGCTTATGGTGACTCGAAAATGCAATTTACGAAGTGTATTTATCCCCTCTTTAATATTCCTCTTTTTGGACATAAAAATATTTAAAATCCACAGTGATGTATAAAAGTGTTTTAATTATTTTTTGTATATACATCTGACAGACAAAATACATTTCCAACTGAAACGTGAGATATTCAAGTTTTATTTATATGTTTTTGAATATTCATTTAAGAGTAAAATGACGTTTCAGAGTCTGTAATTCCTGCATACTGGGTGAGGATTATAAATTTATATTTTGACTATGGCATTTTCTTTTTTGGTTAAAAGACGGTTCTCTTTATGAGATTTATATATATATATATATATATATATATATATATATATATATATATATATATATATATATATATATATATATATATATATGTATATATATATATATATATATATATATATATATATATATATATATATATATATATATATATATATATATATATATATATATATATATATATATATATATATATATATATATATATATATTTTAATATTCCATTCTCAAGGAAAAAACCTAATGCCAAAAGTGTTATATTTGTTGGAACAAAATGACTTTCTGGGTACAAGATTGTTGTATGCGTAAATTATTCATTGTTTTAGGAATATTTATTTCCTAAGTAAAAATATTGTCAGAGCCCGTAAATTCCATACAGGAGGTTTATTTTTTTACGTCAACTATTGTTTTTTTAATATTTAAATTTTAGAAAAAAATGCTATATATAAGCAAGGCCTAGTTACTATTATTATATTATTCCTATTTGAGACAAAGAGGTTTCAAAATCCAAAAAACGCTGCATAACAGGTTTACTTTTTTTCTAATCATTTAATATTCACTTTTTATTTGTTTCTTAATTCATATATTTTATACTTATTACTATTCTTTTATATGTTGTTACTATTTATTGTATAAGTTATTTATTTGTTTATTTTTTTCAGTTCATTGTTTCTTCTTTGGGGTTGTCCGATATGTTTGTTTAATTTCCCTTAATACTTTTATTATAATCTTTTGTTGTTTTTTTATTATGACTTTACTTCTATTTAGATTTTTCTGTTATCTATTTATGTATGTTTTATTTTTAAAAACTTTATTTTATTTATTTACTTGGTTATTTGATCACTTATTTTAAATGAAGTTTTCCTTCACTTCTTTATTTCAGTTAAGTACCTTATTTTTTAGTTATTCTATTTTCAGCTTCTTCAGTACTGATATTTTTATTTATTTCTATCTGTCTATGAATTTACGCATGCATTTATCTTTAGTTTTTTTATTTTCATTTATTTACTCATTCATGTATTTATCGTTTTTATTTATTTTCAGGTTTTATTTATACATTTTTAAGTATTCATATTCTATTTCTACTTTTTTGTTACTTTAAGTATTTACATATAACTATATATCTGTCTTTACTTCTTGTTCAGGGATAAGAAGACGTTTCAGAGTCCAAAAATACGCTCTATCTATATATATGTATATATATATATATATATATATATATATATATATATATATATATATATATATATATATATATATATATATATATATATATATATATATATATATATATATATATATATATATATATATATATATATATATATATATATATATATATATATATATATATATATATATATATATATATATATATATATATATATATATATATATATATATATATATATATATATATATATATATATAATATTTTTTCTTTCGCTAAACATGAGAGCTACTTGTGCTTTGCCAAGTATATTTGTTGGGATAAGAAGAAATTTTATTTGCTGAAAACCATATACCAGTTTTAGTATAGTTTAAATATGGATTATTTACTGTTTTTGGATATTCATTTATTTACTTAATTATATTTCACAATTTTTCTTTATTTTATCTTCGTCCCTTTTTTTTAAGATATTTCGGAGTCTAAAAATATAGTGTACGAGCTATATTTAATATTTTGTAAAATTTTATTTTTGAAATAGTACGACGTTTTACAAAATTCAATATATGAGATTTAATTATTAACCTTTGAATATTCCCCATTTTTTTTTAGCAAGAAAAGTTTCAGTCTTATGAAGTTATATACGAGATTTACTGTTTATTCTGCTCACTAGACGCCCCCAAAAAAAAAAAAAAAAAAACAGAATATTGGGACTTTTGCTTCTTCCTTTTATTGTTCTTAATCTTCTCATGCATGCAGTTCTTTTTGCGTTGATAAGGTTGCTGTTTCTTCTTCGGTTTTTGAGTTTGGTTTATTTCTCCTGCTCTCTCGCCTTTCTACTTATCACTGGTACTTAAGTTTTTTACTGTTTCGTTCCTTTGGTTTTTGCCTCTTTTACTTTTATTTTAGTTTTCTCTACTTTTCTTCCTTATTCCTCGTTTCTTACCTATTAATTTTCAAGATTTAAGTTCCTGTTCTTTACTTGTCCCTCTGGTATTTCTGATAAATTCAAGACTGGAAATATTCTTCTAAAATTTATTCATTAACTTATTTTTACGTCTCATACGCTTTTATCCCCCTGAAATGTGCCACACCTTGGCGGTTTGTCCTTCCTGTTGGAAAGGAAGTCATTGAGGAGGAGGTTGCTACAAGTAAATGGCTGAGTATTAACTTGCAGTTAAGATTAAATAGATAAAAAAAGACTTTGTAGAAAATATATCGGCATCAAGAAAGGAAGATATTCCGAAACTTTCCTTAGGAAATAAAAGCTAAGACTGGTGGGTGGCGCCTTTATCTTTTGCCGTCAATAAACGTTTTCATTATCCCTAAGTTACGAAGAGAAAACAAGATTCCCGTCGTTCATGAATCGCCCTTCCCGCTTGCAATATTATGTCTTTGATGCACTACTTTGTTTCCAGGGCAAAGCATTTCAAAGGATGGCTGATGCGTCCCTTGCTTTTCAAAGGTCGCATCGCAGGCTTTCATAATTGTTTAGTGAAACGAATCATATCACTGGAATTTGCTAGAAGGTCATTCACGTGTGTACGCCAGAAATACAGAATATAAATAAATAATATCTGAAGTATTTCACAGTTACCCGAGCATGAAATCGTTTTAGAGTTGGGGATGAATTCATGACCAATAATGAAGCAGGATATTTATTAAGATTTCAGTGTCATTTCCATTTCCAAAGTTGCACCTCATTTAGAAAGTCACGTTTGATAAAATGCTTCCTGTAGCCGTTTGATATATCATTTTTTTGTACTGTTTCCTTACGAATGGGTTTCATTACATGTAAGAGTTCATAACTAAGATTCATTCAGTCAGTAATCTGAGAACAAAGAGAAACTTGTGACTTGGCCGTCTTCTTATTTAAACACAAACAACAGCTGCAACTGTGAACACTTACAGCTACTGACCAACAACAACCACATCAGCAACTTCAGTAATAATAATTCCGCACTAAAAGCGTACGTCGGCCCTCTCCCACTGCTCTTCCCGGACACTAGTTGACAAAAGACATTCTTACCGTCAAGTAGTGAGGGTGTCAAGGAACGACGTCGACAGGTGGTATTAGCGGGAGAGCAACGCCCCCCGGGAGGTCGCAAGGACCATAAAATTATTCTACAGGAGATACATAAATATGGATTACAAGAAGGGCGAAGGACCCCTGAAGAACGTCATTCGGGCCCATGTAACCCCTGCCGAAGTAGACACGGCGGTCGGCCTTACGATTGATCATAATGATCGGAGGACTGCCCAGCACCTCATGAAGAACAGGCCCTTCGTCAGCAGCGGTCCCATGAAGAGGAGAGGAGTGGTCTAATAAATGCTGTGCCGCGAGAATGGATTTCACCATTCTTACATTTCTAAGTGGATCGCCGTCAATCTACATCAAGGGGCATGAGGGAACAAGGCAACGCCCCCCAACGCCAGCAGATAGTAATGAATCCTCGACGTCGACTACCTCCGCCTCCACCGTCACAAGGAGGCCTTCGCCATTCTGCGGTAGAACCCTACACTGAATGTCTCCCAGGAAACCGGCCTCCTGCCGACCACCGTCAGGAGAACAGCGAGGCGTACCCCTGAAATAACGTTATAGCCCCCCACCTCCAAGGGTGGCGAGCACAGCCCTACCAGTCAGCGGCCTCGTCGGTCAGGCAGACTCGCAGCCAATAGATCTCCCTATATATGGCCGACTAATGAAAGATGGCCCCCTTCTCTTTTAAACGCATTTTCGGGTATATGCTCCTTGCATGTATCCCTGGTGCTTTTCTCCCAGGTAAAACGGTAAGTGGGACACCAAGTTTACTTATATCTGTGCATGAAGTTTTTTTTTTCTCTCTCTCTATCAACACAGGCCACCTTTCCCTCTAACACAAGCTCGCTTCCTTTTCCTTCTCAGCCTTTTCCAACTAGGCTGGGACTCACTGCTACAAACATTTCTCTCCTACTGGCGGGTACCGTAAGGTTCAAAGGGGTTGCAACCCTGCCTGTCCCCCTCTTTCATCTTCACTAAGTAACTGCCAAAAAAAGCGATGTTTGCTTTTGTCTATTCACAGATCGATCCAGTTACGGGCTGTTCCAGGAGAAAAAGCCCAGGCCAGCACAAGGCTGGCTTAATCTTAAACAACGACCCCTAGTGACATCCACCTCCTTCATTGGTAGCAAGCTGCTACCGACGCCCCGGACAGCTGCTTTATAATTTACCTGCTGATGAACAAACTTATACGCCAAGTTGAGAAGGCGATATATAAGGTCAACAGCACACAGAGTTCCATTCTTTTCAACGACCAATGATTATAATAATAATGTTTAGTTAATTATTACAGCTTAAAATGAGCAGACTTTACTCTTTTAACAGAAAAATAAGAAAACCGGAATAACTAGCGGAAATAATGCGCGCGTTAAGCAGAAAGAGAATTTAAAGGAAAAAAATAATTAACATCAAACAAAAAGGGATCTACGATTAGGCCAATAATCACAAACAAAACCAAGAGCAGTGGTGAAAGTCATTAGATAGAAGCAATATTTCCTGGATCTTATGCGACAGTAATATCAGGAATAGTGTAAGAGAACGAAAATTCAAAACAATATTATAAATATCAGAAGGCTCTGTTACAAGTGCCGAGTCTCCATGTTCCTTCGGGTGTGGTAATGGAATTTCCCAAGTAATTTGATTTTGTAGAAAAGGTGGCGCTGAATTCTAGCAAATGTGAAATTGATAGAGTATATGTGAAAAAGATCTGGCAAATTCGGACACATTGCTTTTACCTAACTGTCAAGAATGAACTTTTATTTACTGCTTTACGTCTAATTCGATAGTTTCCGGGACATAATGTCTATCTGATTATAATCAATAATGCAGCGAACACTTTTGTAATAAAGATTTGTATAGGATATTGGGATGCTTAAAATAAAAATGCAATTTTATAGCAGCATAGTTTTACGTGTAACCAATATAGTTTATTTATGGAACCACTCACAACACAACTCCGAGGATGGGGACGATAAAAACGTCATCAAAATGACCTTGTTTTGTATTTCCGTAACGATCAGAGATTATATGAAATCTATGTTGTAACAATAACTGTTGCTAATAATACCCTCAACACAAAGCACCATCGTGTTCGAGCTTTTAATTTTTTTTTTTTTTTTTTCTTTTTTTTGCATTACATCATCAAAGAGACTAGACGTTCCGAAACGTCTTTCAGCGTTTTCTTTCCAACGGTTATGATACACATTTCAAATATATACATGTGATAGAGTTGACCTTTTTCTATCGATTGTAGAATGCTGTGCAATAATCTTAATTTATGGTCAGTTGTCACGCGGAACTCGACTATTTGGCTGGACAGGATACGAAGATTATCTTTTCAAATATCCATGCTTATATCATTATTTTAAAGATTGAAAAGCGTTGTTTTTCATTTGACAAACTGGAGTAAGACCTCTTGGTGATTTGTTGACCCTTATTTCATTACCATCGTTCTATACTCAACCTAACTTGTCTCTGCTGTGTTTTACTCTTTTTTTATTCAGGTAAGATTATCCTCCTCTTTTGCTCCTTGTTTATTATGTTAGTTCATTCCATGTGAATGTATGCTGAAAGTCAGTAATAAGAATTTTTTAAAAATAATAATGATAATAATAATAACTGTATTCCGACATAGATTTGATAGCTTTTAGAGCTACAAACTTATCAAAATAAAATCAGCATTTTAATCTAAATCAAATTCGAACTTTGGAAATGTTAGCAATTCTGGAGTAAATTTGAAGTTGAACATCTACCTCTCAGTAACTGAAAATTCTGCCAAGGGAAATAAGCAGGTTTAAGACTTTGTCCTTGGCAAAGAACAAGGGAACTAGAGCTTCCAGTTATGTAATACACAGGCGAAGACCGCTGAAACAATTTTAGAAAAAACAGTTAATAATAAAAGTTAATAAAATTTCAATAAAATAATTGTGAACAAAATTGTTGATGGGGATGATAATTTCCCGAAAATAAGGACCAGCCAATTTGAGCAAATGTGAAGTAGAGCTTTGACTGTTGTAAAATGAAAGTGTGAAAAACTATAAATAGAATTCACAACCGGTCTTCTCGTCCTTTGCTCCATTTATTTGACATATTATTACTGTCAATCATTTGTGTCCATATCCTTACATGGAAGTTTGCTGTACACGTTAAGAACGTTTATAGTTGTTCAGTGAAGATTCTTACTTATTCACAATAATAATAATAATAATAATAATAATAATAATAATAATAATAATAATAATAATAATAATAATAATAATAAACTTACGGTCGATTGATATTTTACACTACTTCTTTGCTCATGGTTTCTGCTCTTTGAGTCTTAACGTGGTGGGTATAGTGCAGTTTTCTCTTCCTGTGTTTCTTTAGGAGCAAGAGCCCGTGCTGGCATAATATCTGTCGAAATCATAAATTTCATATGATTACTTACTATCTCTATTTTGTGCGTAAGTTCGGGTCTTAACAGATGTATTCGATATTCACTATGTAGAAACTCCTATGATCACGGAATGACAGTAAGTCTTGGAACTGGAGTTGATGGATAATAACAGGGTTTTAGATTCAGTAAACTTATATGACAGTTTCCTAGCCGCTCATGAAGTATTCTCTCTCTCTCTCTCTCTCTCTCTCTCTCTCTCTCTCTCTCTCTCTCTCTCTCTCAGTATCAATCCCACATCCTGTCTTCCAGTGTATGCTACAACATTTTATAAAAACGCTGTCTAGTTGGGACAAGACCAAATTCTCTTCTGACCACTTATCCTTTCCAAAATCACTTCCCTAAAAATAAGCAAAAGAAGAATAATGGTTTTCACTCTGGCTATAAAGACTACAGAACAATTTACCTCAAATTATACATTATTTTAAAGAATTAAAGCTACAATATGTGTGTATTGAATTCTGTACAATACTACCCCCAAACAGTTATAGATTCGTACGGTAGCAAAGGGCCAAATAGCGTGCTCTTTATATCGTGAAGATAACTGAAGCAATACGTCCTTTCAAACATAAAAATTGCAGGAACTCATTTGATTTCCACAGGTATATAATTAATGTAAATTAGGTCAGTGTTGAAGTACCATATGAACTGCCGTCCCAAATATTCAGTTAGCTTGTTTTCCCAAACATTATATGAATTCAGTTAGACCTGCTGTACCGCAAAAGTTCCAATTTATCCTGTCTACTATCGTAACGATCAAATTGTAGAGTAAGAAGGTCTCTACCTGAGTGTATTTTATATAATTCAGTGTTAGTACTAATATTACTAGCCATGCAAATACAGTAGTTCGTTAGAAAGCTAAGAGAGAAGATTTTTTTTTATACAAATATGACGCATTTTCTTTAGCAAACATTAATGTGATGTTTGAGCTATTTCAGACCAGAGTAAAAAATATCATGTGCATTATATAATATGATGCAAATGCGAACAGAGTTTTTGGTCCAATACTGATTCAGTTTGCCGAAAAACATAACAAATATTTATGGTGCCAGGGCAATCTTTTCTACTAGCTAAAGACTGCTGGTAATGTTTCTCAGTTCTTAAGTCAGCTTTGGACATTAACCCTTTTAACCTTTCGTCGTTATCAATTGGGAGTTAAAGAGTTTCAGGCTATAATATCACTATATTGACTTACGCGTAAGAATATATCGTAAGATCCCATTGACCTAAGTAAAAGAGATGTGTTGTGGAATAGTGGTTTCCTGGCTATTTGTATCCTAGGAAATTATGGTGGTATTTCCTGTAATCCAAAATGGTGTATTACGAGAGAACATTAGGATAAGTTCGGAAGAAATATATCGTAATTTACAAAATTTCTCGTAAAAGCCACAGACATTATATTTGCGGGCCTTACAGGTAAAAACCAAACCTTGCCTTTCAGAAAAGATCAGGAATAAATGTTAGTTCTGTACATAAAAGTCACTGTTCTTATTGTTCAGTTACACAGAAGGTGCTTGCGAGTTTAAAAATATCAAATGGATTACCCGTTGTGGCATTTAAGACTTTCAATCGATGTCTGAAGCATGGGAAAACTATTAGCATAGATTTTATCATTAAAACTGCATTCAATTCCAACAGAAACTGTTTTAACGAAACATAATTTCATGTGAGTCCATGATTTGAATTTTCAAGGTCTTTTTTTTTAATATGATGAAATTGAAAATATCCACGAATGAATACATCTTGTACTAAATAACACATCGGATCCTGTTCGTTTTGATCCTGGAACTGAATACTTTATTGAGGTCACCTACCTTAAAGTTCAACATGTATTATTTCCTAAGCCTCTGGAAATAATACAGCAGTAGTGGGATGAAGTTCAGGGAAATATGTAGCAAAAGTTCATAACATTGTTAAAAGTAAACTTAAAAACTTCTATATTTTTATGCTTTATACAGTAATAAATAATTTACAAAATAAGATATTAAGAAAGGATTGATTAAGAAAGAAAAAGGTATAGATACTGACAAACGAAAGAATTCGAAGCATAAGGAGGAGAAAAAAAAAAAAACAAACACACACAAGTCATTGAATTCGACGAAGGATTGGCTGGAAAAGATATAGAAATGAACATCAGCAATTTAAAGTGACTCAAATTCGGGTGTCTATTTTGATTATTTGCCATTCTTTTATATTTGCACAGCCTGAAAACACATTCTTGTCATCTGAACTTGATTGGTGAACAAGGGATGGTTGTCTGGAAAGCATTGTGAGGCAGGGAACAGGACTCTCATCAAAAAGGTACAAATTCCTTCTGGTGAAAAATAAAATGCTTGCAATCATCCATCAAAACATTCAGATCGCAGATGATCTAACTTCTTAAACTGAGAGCAAATATAGCTCAATAACCCTTAAACATCTTCTGACAGTATAGCACAGGTGGGACTGCAGGTGATGGAACTACCTAACATAGGATCTTGAACATAAAATTATTGACCGTGGAGTGACAGACTACTAATAACACATACGCTACAAAAATCTGTTTACTAAGAATAGCTTGATTATTTGACAGCTCTTTATGCTTGCAAGGTATTTATAATTTTCGTTTCTGAAAGAGTGTACTTTTCGAATTCTTCCAGCAGCATCGGAGTCACGATTAATCTTTTCTTATTACTAATCAGATAATTTTTCATAAGCAATGTCTATGTTTGCCTGATGTTCAGATTCAGTTTTCTAACAACCCCTAAATAACTATCTATAAGGCCAAGATAAAGGCTGACATTCATTCAAAATAACCTTCTGGCATACTGTCAGTCTGAACTATTTTCTTCATAACAAAATGAATCTAGTTCAATTTCATCAAATAAGAAATCATTTTAACCTTAATTACTTAGCCTCTACTTAGTTCAGTGTCTTATTTGTTCATAGAGGAGTTTTCCTATTTGTATTTAAATCTAAGACCTACCACAACTGGATTACTACTAAGTACATAATTAGTCGCTTAATATATTTGGTGAACAGATGCACAGCGGGGATTAACAGAGCGTACCTCGATCTTTCCGGTTTAGTGGTCAGGCCGGATTAAGAAGGTTGCAAACCCATAGAGAGAGAGAGAGAGAGAGAGAGAGAGAGAGAGAGAGAGAGAGAGAGAGAGAGAGAGAGAGAATCTCAACTGGCATTTAACTCCAATTGTTTAAATACCAATAAAAATAAAGTTTATTCATATCTGCGTCCAAATTTAAGTAATAAAAGCAGAAAGCAGACATCATATACAACTAAAGGGAAGACCTTACAATAGTCTACGTCATGCTGGAAACGTATTTCCCTACTGGTCGCTATTTGATTTTATTCTTCTCTTCGGTGAAGAGTTTGGCTTTCGTGATGGCCTGAGCCGATTCATTTTATAAAAAATGGGGACTTCAGTAAAGAACATTACTGGAAATTCTTTGGTAGCGTCTGAGCAATGGAATCGCAAGAAACAAAACCCCACGGAGGCATTTTCTGTGAAACACCCATCTCGGGATTACTGGAGATTGCACCATTGAATACAGGGGCAGTCAAACGTCTGCTTTTCTAGACTTTTCTTCGTATTTTATCTCAAACGGGGTTTACGTACTTAAAGATCCAGGTCTCAAAACAGCTGATGCTTTATATATATATATATATGTATATATATATATATATATATATATATATATATATATATATATATATATATATATATATATATATATATACTAGCTGACCAACTCAGCACTGACAGGGAAAGCTCTGAATGACAACTGATAAACTCTCTCTCTCTCTCTCTCTCTCTCTCTCTCTCTCTCTCTCTCTCTCTCTCTCCTCCCAACACTGCCTCTACTCTCTCTCCCACTTCCTCTCACTCTCACTCTCTCTCTCTCTCTCTTTCACACTTTCTCCATTTCCTGTTAAGATAGTTGCTTTAGTTACAGTTACATTGCCCAGCATTTTTTATATTTCATGTCAGCCCTTCTCACCCCCATTTCTATCGGGGATGAATGTGGACCTAAAGGGCATCGGGAGTGTCAGTATTCGTCTCAGCGGCCTCGAAAACTATTGATTAGACACTAATATCTGTAGTTTCTGACGTTTTGTTTTTTACCCCTTTTTCACCCCTTTTTTCTATTGGGGCTGAACTTGAACTTAAGGGCATCGTAGGTGTCACTGTTCATCTCAATGACCTTTAGAACTATGGACTAGACTCTAATCTCTAAAATTTTTGACATTTTATTTTTCACCCCTTCTCACCTGCCTCCCCTTCCTATTGGGAGTTCCATTACTTATCTCAGCAACCTCAAAAACTATGGATTAGACTCTAAAATCTGTAGTTTTCGGTTATTTTTGCATGCCACCACCTTCCCACCTCTTTCCAACCCTTCTTCCATTCAGGACTGAACTTAGACTTAAAGGGCATCAGGGGTGTCACTATTCTTCTCAGTAACCTCGAAAACTGTTTGTCCTTTCAGATATTTTTACATGTCACCACTTTCCCACCCACATTCCCTTCCTATCAGGGCTGAACTTGGACTTGAAGGGCATCGGGAATGTCACTATTCTTCTCAGGGACCTCTAAAATTATGGAGTAGACACTAATATCTGTCATTTCGGTTATTTTTACAAGTCACCACCTTCCCACCCCCTTCTCACCACCTCCCCAAACCCCCTTCCTATCAGGGATGAACCTGGACTTAAAGGACATCGGGAATCACTATTCTTCTCGAAAATTATGGTTTAGACACTAATACCTATCGTTTCAGTTATTTTAACATGTTACCACCTTCCCACCCAATTCTCAGCCCCCCTTCCTATCAGAGCAGAATTTGGACTTGAAGGACATCAGGAGTGTCACTATTAATCTCACGTACCTTAAAAACTATGGATTAGACACTAATATCTGTTGTTTCCGGTTACTTTTACATGCCACCCCTTCCCAGTTAGGGCTGAACTTGGACTTAATGGACATCAGGAGTGCCACTATTCTTCTCAGTGATCTCAAAAACTATGGATTAGACACTAATATCTGTCGTTTTCTGTAATTTTACATTTCACCACCTTCCACAAGCCCCACTCTTTTGGTGCCAGTCAAGTTTTACCCCCACAGTGTTCTTTCCCAGATGGTAAGTCATATGTATACCGAGTTTAGTTGAAATTGCTCAATGAGTTTCAAAGTGTGTGCGGAAGATACGTACATACATCCATTTATATATTATTATGATTAGCAAGAATTCGCTAGCAAATTACCTCCCCCCCCCTCCTTTGTTGTTGTTGTGTTTCATTTACTGCCAGCCGGCCGATCGATAGACCATCTGTCTATCGACTTAAAAACAAGGGTTAAAAGATTAAAGGCGCTCCCATTTTTGATAAAGATCTTTCCTTCGAGGCAAAAGTAATCTGGCTTGGGCGTTTCTCCTACAGGCCAAAACCTCCCCTGCGGGCAGCAGGTGCAATGAGTCAAAGCATCTGTGTTGGGCGCACCCCCCCCTGCCCCAAAGGAGGGGATAAAAGCAAAAGCCCACGAGGTCTCCTCGACACACGCGGGCTGGAAGATATGGAGTGAACTTGTGAAGACGTCCCCAACACCTGGCCCCATCGATGCCCTTGCATCCTAACCACGTGGCCCTTTCCAAAGTATACTTCTCCTCGTGCCCTTCGACCGTATTCCTCGAGCCCACACGCCATTGCTTGGAGTTTCGAGGAGTCCCCATCGCCTTGCCCCTTTACGGAAGCCCTTGCATCTCACCACGTGGAAGAAACTCGTCCTCGGAAATCGCAAGTCATCCACGGACCGCCTTCTACGCGCCCTCGGAAAATCTGCTAAGGTAAAGTGCCCTGGAAGAGCCCCATTTCAGTCACGCTTTTGTCTCGTAATATTTTCTTAAAGAGAAAGCCAGAAATCTCCCTTGTCTAATGTCCGTGCGCCTCTTGCATCGGCAGTATTAATTCTTTATTACTCCTTTGGCACCCTCAGTGCAGCTTCGAATTCATTATTCTTTTGTCTATTTTCATTACTGGCGTATAATGTGCATATCTCTCATTTCAGAGGGATCCTATCGTGGAAGCTTCTCGACTGTGGCTGGAATTCCCCAGTTTCATTCAATCTACTGAGTTCCTCTTTCCCGTACTAATGTCATTTATGTAAATACACTACTTTAAATGTGCCCACGTGTTTTACGTAATATTTCCCTCAGTAACAAGAGCCCTATGCTCATATGAAATTCTCCTTTGTTTTCCTCTTTTTTTACGTTTTCCCGTACCCACGAAGTCAGAATCACAAGGCTAAATTAACTTAAATTGTTGCTACCTGTCTCACAGAGCATATTTCAAACTAAAACCACGGAAAAACGTAAAAATGGCGACCTGGCCATAGATCTCGTTTTGCAGTTGCAGTTCCCTAGTGTTGCTTTATTGCATTTGCAACTTGCCAGATCAGCTATTAGCAAAGCTAAGCTGGGTACGAGACAATTACGAACCTTTGTGTAAAACCAGCACACAGATCCAGAAAATTCCACGTAAGTAATGTGTTAATCTTAGCAAAACCTTTTTACAATCGTGACTGTTCCTAGGAATTAGAAATAGGGACGCATGTAATCACTGAGAGAAAAGAACCGCCGTATTAGATTCGTTAATGCATGCCTTTCAGGATAGGTAGTTAGGAAATAACCAGTGCTAACCATCCTTGCTTCGAGGAATAGTGCGAAATTCCTCTGTGTTAAAATCTTTGCCATATCTTTTGCTTCGAGGAATAGTGCGAAATAAATTCCTCTGTGATAAATTTTACTTCACATTTCGAATTAGCGAACTGTTATTTAGGCGCGAATAAATTCCCACGTGGGACACGACGAAGTCAGCTTGCATTGCTGAAAATTCTCTCAGTGTAGTTAGAATTCGAGTTAGGTGTTAGGAAAGCGAAATTTAAACTCCGCTTATAGGGAAAATTACTAGGCCGTTGTACTGTTATCCTCTCAGACGACTGGGAAATTCTCCGAATCCCAGACGGTATATAAATATACGGGTTCATTCACCCAGAATCTAAAAATACCTCGGTGTTGGCCAAACGACCTGCACCCCCCCCACCCCGCCCATGCCCGCGTGTGTAGCATTTTTTTTCCATTTCACATTTTTCTTTGGGTTTCCCGTTAGTAATTTCTAAGTCCTAAGGGACGAATCGTAATTCCAAGTCCTAAGTGACTCCTAAAATTCTACGTCGCACGTGGCGAGAATTTCTCCAAACTCCAAGTCCTCAGAGACTCCTAAAATTCTACGTCGCACGTGGCGAGAATTTCTCCAAATTCCAGTCCTCAGAGACTCCTAAAATTCTCCGTCGACGTGGCGAGAATTTCTCCAAATTCCAGTCCTCAGAGACTCAAAATTCTACGTCGCGACGTGGCGAGAATTTCTCCAAATTCCAGTCCTCAGAGACTCCAAAAATTCAAGTCCACGTGAGAATTTCTCCAAATTCCAGTCCAGAGACTCATAAAATTCTACGTCGGACTGATCATTCTAGTTCGTAAGAACAACTCCTTAACTTCACGCCAGCCAAGTCCGGCGTGACAAAATCCAAAATTAAGTCTTCAGAGACATATATAAAATTCGTTCACACATCTACAACCACGTCTTTCCAAGACATATCAAATTTTTAACAACTCAAAGTTCACGTCCTCAGACTTACTAATCACCTGTCTTATTCAGACAGATCCATTCTCCTTTCAGTCTGAACCATTTTCTTTCGTTAGACAACCTGAGTCTTTTCAGACATAGCATAGTAACCATTATTTCAAAATGGCTAATACCAGAGCCCAACAAAACGAGGATTTCAAATTCTAGACATGTCCGCTGGGAAGGACATGGGACTATCAGACAAGATCTGAGAGCATGGGTTCAAGAGCGAGGGACGATGCCAAGGCGGAGAGAGCAAGAGAACGTGAAGAACCAGAGAGAGAGAACGAGATTGCCTGAGCAACGAGAGGCAAAAGAACGTGCAGAGAGGGAGAGAGAACGTTATTTCAGAGA
The DNA here is from genome assembly GCF_040412425.1 of Macrobrachium rosenbergii. NCBI lineage: Eukaryota > Metazoa > Arthropoda > Malacostraca > Decapoda > Palaemonidae > Macrobrachium > Macrobrachium rosenbergii. The sequence continues at coordinate 30,673,538 of NC_089786.1, forward strand.
GGGCAAAATTGCCCAAGAGCAGGAGAAGGATAAAGAACGAGGAGAGAGAGAGGGCAAGAATTGCCCAAGAGCAGGAGAAGGATAAAGAACGTGCAGAGAGAGAGATGGGTTCAGAATTGCCCAAGAACAACGAGAGGAGAGAGAACGAATCGCTCAAGAGCAGGAGAAGGAACAAAAGAACGTGAGAGAGAGAGGGAACGAATTGCCCAAGAACAACGAGAGAGAGAAAGAATCGCCCAAGAGAAAAGGGAGGAACGAGAATGGGAAGATCGAGAGAACAGCGCGCCCACGAGCTCCAGATGCTAGAACGACAGCCCGCCACCCCCGCCCCTGCCGCGGGATGAGTGCCCTCAGCCAAGCTCACTCGTTCATGCCAAAATGGACCGAGTCCGAACCCGAAGTATGGCTTGAAAGGGCCGAACGAGTCCTGGAGTGCTGCGATCTCTCCCCGCGGAACTCTCCCTTGTTCTCACTAAATTCCTGGGCGGAAAGGCCCTCGTTGCCTACCACGCCCTTCCGCAGACGATCGGGGAAACTGGGAAGCCGTCGCCAAGCAGTTACGAAGGCGTACGAGATTACCCCCGAGCGGTGGAGGAGACGTTGGAGAGAGCAGCCCAGAGAAGCAGGCCAGACTTGGTCCGATTGGGCGTACCATTCGAGCGGGCGTTGACAAAATGGCTCGATTCGAAGGAGCCACTAACACCGCCGCCCGGTACTCGAGCGGTTTAAATTCGAGCATTTCCTGCGCTACGCCCCTCCTGCCCTCGCCACTCATATAGTGGAAAAAGCCCCAGCAACACTCACCGAGTGTTGCCGAATAGCAGACATGTGGGAAACTCACCACCCTCAAGAAGGATCCATGGGGCGGAAGATAAATCCCCGTCCCTCCTCGGAGGTTCAAATTCCCACAAAAATGGGAACTCGGGCAAGCCCCTAACTTGCCATTATTGCAAGAAAACGGGGCATTCCTCCGAACAGTGCCGGAACAAGAAACCGGCTCCTCTCTCTCCGGAAAACCGACAAATAACTCGCCTGCGCCCTCCACAGGGGCAGCGCGGAAAGACTTTAGCCAGACCTTTGCACGGCGTGCAAGGTTTATGGCCATTCTCCCGCATGGGCAAAATGCCCACGCAATAACAAATCAACTACTCCCACCGTCGCCTTGGCCGTCACAGATCCCAAGTCATTAGGCCCTCCCGCCGAAGGGCCTGTATCGTGGCCCCTCCACGAGGTAGCGAGCCCAGCGCCGAGTCACTGCTTTCGAGGACTCGGGCGCACAAATCTCCCTCATCCGAGAGGGACAGAGTTCCCCTCACGGAGCTATCGTCAATAGACGAAAACTCGTCACGATCGAGGGAATAAATCAATTTAAAATGATACTCCCTACGGTCCAATTGAGAGTCACAAGACCTCACCAATCCAAAATTTGCAATCTTGCAGTAGCAAGCCATCTCCCGGGAGGCTATGACGTCATCCTGGGACAAGACTTTCAGTCCCCACCGAAATCACGACAATCTAGGGGTCCCCATTCCCCGAATCATTCAGCGGGCGCGAGTAATCCTCCCCGCTTCTCCCTCAGCCAAGACTGGCGCCCCCTGGGTACCAGAAGGACGTGCAGTCCCCACCAGTGCCACCTGAGTACAATGTACAGTGGCCCCCTCGATCGGTTCCCGATCCCATTCCAGTGCCCGGCCCTGCCTCAGTGCCAGTGCCAGGGCCCCAATCAAATCTCCCTTCAGGAGATGCCAAATTCCTGCCGGTGCCACTTGCATGCCCCGAGCAGGGCCAAGCTTCGTCCGTCCTGACCGACGAGCCCAAGATACCTCTGATAGCGCCTGACTCTGCCCCAGTGCCAGCGCCAGAGCGCTACGCCGATCTCCATTCACGGGATCCAACTCAGGACCCCCTCTCTTCCCCCGGCCTGGCACCGCTACCAGCGTCGGTCAGAGAGACGGTTCCTCCCGACCACCGCGGAAGCTCACCTGCAGGTGCGGCCTCGCAACCCGTGCCTGAGCTGGTCAACGTTACCTGCGAGCCGCTCACGCCACCCCCGACCGCCTCCTCTCTGCCTCAGCCCGTCGCCGACGCAATTGCAAGTCAGGATTCTGCCATATCTCACTTGGCCGATGAACTACAAGAGCCGCGACGGATCATGGTAGAACCCGCACGAACACTCCTGCGTCAGCTGTCGCATCAGCAGGCCCAGGTGGTACTCCGTGCCGCCCTCCGGTCGCGGGCCCTCCGCTTCCCCGGCCGAGGACGACTGTCCCATTAAGAAAGACTCGAGGCGAAATTACCACGGGCGTGGGAATTTCCAGGTAGTTTACAAAGAGCTCTAGAGCTCCCATGGCACCTGTGCCACCATTTCATTTTCGAAGGTCTTGGCACCCCTAATCCAGAAGGGGATGTCAGACCCTCCTCTATCTTCTTCCGTTCCTCAGGAACTTCTATCTCTTATCACCTTCTATTAATCTTCCCTTAAATTATCCCCACAAGAGGCAATTAAATACGGGATACCATTCCCCACACAATGTATAAATCATTAAGAATAACAGAGTGAGAAGTGGCACGCCTTTGCGCCCATACCTTGGCACCGGGCGTGCGTGTCAGCCCCTCCTGAAGGAGTCGCGCCCTTCGGTGCACTTTCCTCGCCCTGGGACTGAAGTGATAGTCCGGGCCGTAATTTATAGGCAAAGGACGATAAATTCCTGCCTAACACAATAAAACCCTCACTCTTTTTCCCTTAGCTCTTCTGCCAATATCATTTACTTTCTTTTAGTCATTTAGTTATCTTTATTTTAATGAATCGCGAGTCATAAACTCTTGCCCTTGTGATTTAAATGCCCTTTTAAGTAAGCTCTGAGGGACGTGTCCCGCCTTTCATATGCGGTCAAGTTTCATTCGTAACGTCTTGGTAATTTTCCTTTTGTTATTATTATCCCTTTTCCCCTTCCATTCCTTCCAAGATCGCTGTTTGTCCTACCCCACATCTTTTGTCTGCTCGCCCCATCATAACATTGAGTAGGCAGTGGACGTGGACGATAAAATTAGCGTAGTTTAAGGTTAGCGAATTAAAACCTCGCGAATACTCTCGCCCGCATACGACTGTCAAATTCCCGGTGTGTGGGTCATCCTCAGCTCGCGTTGAACGATAGCTGAGCCAAGCACGTTAAAACGAAGATAAATTATCAATGCGAATATGTATAGTCATTACAATATCGCGTAAAAGGGGATGTCATTTACAAAAATAAACGCTGTTTTTCATTTACACAGCCTCTTCAAGGCAGATTGTACTAACCGCATGCATTTTATCTAAAATTAAGTAACCGTGTATTTTAATTCTTGAACAATAACCATTTCTTTTCATTTGTTGGCCATAGCCTCATATACGTGGTCCTATAATCTTAATTAATTCACAATTGTTCGAGTCACTTTATAAAGTTACCAGTGGGTAACCAAATCTAAAGTAATTATTCTTTTGCAAGTGTTTAAATCACTTTGCGTTCTGTTAACGAAAATTGTCCCAATGTGTTATTAAAAGTAATGTCACAGCTTCATAAAACCCTTAGGAGTAAAGTTCATTGCAAGGCAGAATGTAGAGTAACGTAAAGCATTTGCCGCTCATTCTTGAATATCGATGTACACACCCGAAGGAGGTATGTACATCATCTTGTATGGGGAGGTATTATGATTAGCAAGAATTCGCTAGCAAATTACCTCCCCTCCTTTGTTGTTGTTGGTTGTTGTCATTTACTGCCAGCCGGCCGATCGATAGACCATCTGTCTATCGACTTAAAAACAAGGGTTTAAAAGATTAAAGGCGCTCCCATTTTTGATAAAGATCTTTCCTTCGAGGCAAAAGTAATCTGGCTTGGGTGTTTCTCCTACAGGCCAAAACCTCCCCTGCGGGCAGCAGGTGCAATGAGTCAAAGCATCTGTGTTGGGCGCACCCCCCCTGCCCCAAAGGAGGGGATAAAAGCAAAAGCCCACGAGGTCTCGACACACACGCGGGCTGGAAGATATGGAGTGAACTTGTGAAGACGCCCAACACCTGGCCCCATCGATGCCCTTGCATCCTAACCACGTGGCCCTTTCCCCAAAGTATACTTCTCCTCGTGCCCTTCGACCGTATTCCTCGAGCCCACACGCCATTGCTTGGAGTTTCGAGGAGTCCCCATCGCCTTGCCCCTTTACGGAAGCCCTTGCATCTCACCACGTGGAAGAAACTCGTCCTCGAAATCGCAAGTCATCCACGGACCGCCTTCTACGCGCCCTCGGAAAATCTGCTAAGGTAAAGTGCCCTGGAAGAGCCCCATTTCAGTCACGCTTTTGTCTCGTAATATTTTCTTAAAGAGAAAGCCAGAAATCTCCCTTGTCTAATGTCCGTGCGCCTCTTGCATCGGCAGTATTAATTCTTTATTACTCCTTTGGCACCCTCAGTGCAGCTTCGAATTCATTATTCTTTTGTCTATTTTCATTACTGGCGTATAATGTGCATATCTCTCATTTCAGAGGGATCCTATCGTGGAAGCTTCTCGGACTGTGGCTGGAATTCCCCAGTTTCATTCAATCTACTTGAGTTCCTCTTTTCCCGTACTAATGTCATTTATGTAAATACACTACTTTAAATGTGCCCACGTGTTTTACATGTAATATTTCCCTCAGTAACAAGAGCCCTATGCTCATATGAAATTCTCCTTTGTTTTCCTCTCTTTTTTTACGTTTTCCCGTACCCACGAAGTCAGAATCACAAGGCTAAATTACCTTAAATTGTTGCTACCTGTCTCACAGAGTATATTTCAAACTAAAACCACGGAAAAACGTAAAAATATATATATATATATATATATATATATATATATATATATATATATATATATATATATATATATATATATATATATATATATATATATATATATATATATATATATATATATATATATATATATATATATATGTATATATATATATATATATATATATATATATATATATATATATATTATATATGACACATGATATTTTTGTCTCCTTTCATTTGAAATGGGGGTCAAGAAAACACGGTGGTTGTGATAGAATCGACCGTATTTTGAACCAGAGAAAAGCAGTTAAAGCCAGTGTTTCGCTCATGTAGGGCTAGCTCCCCACCTTAACTGGCCTGGGATAAACAGTGGGGACCCCCCTTTCACCCCATCAGGTGATGTGGGAGTAGCTAGGCATTGCGGGCATGGGGGACAGAGCCGGGATGTGATATAGATAAGACCTTAACCTCTAAGTACTTAATCTTAAGGTCACTTTTCCTCCACTCCTTTGCTGGCTGTATGACTTTTGCAAATTGACAGCAGGCCTACATGTCCACACAAACATGTCCAGCACTTGTCATTCCTTTCCAAATGGTGAAGGCTTAATCTTGTAACCGGCCAAGTCATATCATGTTTACAGCCCACATCTGTAGACCAGGTACATTGATTGCAAGTAGTCAGTAGCCAGCCCTTTACGTAATCTTCCCATGAAGAAATTCCTTGAATATTTTCCATTCCTTCAAACTTCAATTTCTTCAACTCCACAAACGCATTCCCTTTGTACAAGTCATCCTACTATCAGGCCAGTGTTTTAAATCACCCCATGATATTGCTATTGAAATCAACTATAATATGATTCATTGATATATATTCCAATATCCCTTCCCCAGTGCAAAGTAAGGGCAAATTAGTATATATGATATAAGTGTTGGTTTATCCCGTGCGGAGAGTTATGGTTTAATAATAGCAGGGGAAACTATTATCTTCCGTGTTGTTCTAACTATATATATCTATTCCAGGCGCCATCAATTCCTATATAACCAGTCTGCAAATCTTGCCCTACTAGTTCTGACTGCCATCCAAATTTCATAAAATATTCCTGGCTGCAGCTTAATTGTAAGACTCCGTTGCTCATGCAGAAATCATCTTAATTAACTCTTGCCATTACCCTGAATTCACCACTTCAATGTACTATTTGTCTGTGAACTGATGTAATTTTACCATAACAGTATTAGTTGTTATCACGGGGCTGTTATATCTGAGGCCCTTCATGTTTTCATTACTTATTTGCAAATCACTGTTATTATTGATCTACTGTATGTAATTTTCCTGGTTGTACTTGTTTACATTTGAAATTTTTTCTTTCTCTTGACATTTTGCCCCAGTCTCTGTAAATAAACCCCTTTAATTGTAAAATAATTCTAATTCCAAATAACGACTTTAATTATTTACGTAAATCCAGGAAGATTCTAAGATGAGTTTCCTGTAGTTTTCTATTTTTGTTCATAAACTTAGGACCCCATTGACGTACATACAAACTCACTAAAAAGATAAACTGTTCCAATTTTCTCTCAACCAAGGACCCAGTTTTGCCGACTATATGGAATAATATTTATTTTATATATAAAGTATAAAAGATATATAATATAATATATATATATATATATACGTCATATAAATGTATATAATAACTATGTGTGTTCTGTAATGTGACTCATGTGTGTGTGAAAAGTGTGTGTGTTTTGTAATAAACTGGTCGTCTTGGTTGGGAGAGAATTGAAACAAGGTTTATCATGATGCTTCCAATGAACCAAGAGAGCCCAGATTATGAACAAAGGGAAATCTTATTTGAAACTTTACCTTAGATTTTCCTGGATTTGCACTTAAATGAGTATTTGGTCACCATGTGGAATTAGAATTCTTTTTACAATTTAAAGGGGTTTATTAACAGAGACTAGCAATTAACAAGGAGACAAACAGAATGCAAAATGGTCACTAATGGGCAAGTCTTATTAATTATATACAGTGAGCAATACTGCAGTGATTGGAACAAGCAAGCTAGTTAATAAGGGAAAATGTAAATACACTTTATTCCCCCGTTATAATAATAAAACTTTTTAGAAAAAATGACATTAAAAGGTTCTTAGTTAATTGCTGTAAAGGACTGAACTCCAGGATGGGAAAATTAATTCATATAAAGTTTGGCACCAAATTAAATAGACTTCGATAATCGGACTGCGACCAGGAATATTTCAGGATTTGAATGGCAGTCAGAATTATCGGACACAGAAAATGCAATGGAGCGGCGGGTCTCTCCTGTAAGAGAGGTTCTGGATTAGAACGGCGGCACACACTGAAGGACATGGAATAATATATAATGTTACACATGGCACATTTTAAATATTAACCACTACGTAGCCCAGCAGATAATTATAAGGAACTCACGTAAGCACAGTATGGGAATCGTAATTGATTGGGCTTTTAACACAAGGAACATGTGCTCGCAATCACACAAAGAGAAAATTTAAACACTTGTATCACTTAGCCTAATTTGCCCTTAAGTTGCACTGGGGAAGGGATAACTGGATGTTTATCACGGGATCTTTACTGAAATTCAAGGCACATTATGGGGCGAGATACGGGAGGCCGAAGCAGGACTGTTAACAAGGGAAAACTGCTCTGTGGAGGAAGGAGTTAAAGTTTAAAGGAATGGGAACTTTAAGGGGTTTAAGTAGAAGGGAAAGGGCTGGCTTACTGACTACTTGCAAAGTACGAACCTTCTCTAATAATTGCGACGCCAAACAATCGACTCAGCCGTTCATCGAAGATTGTTTCAACCAGCTGAAGTGGAGAAGAACGCAGGACGTGCGTTCCTGACGAAGTCGAAGGAGGCTCTGAAGCATCTCTCAGACAGCGGCGGCTGTGTTTTTTAAATTTAGGCTGATTGGGCCTGCAAAGAGTCATACGCAGCAAAAAAACAGAGGGAAAGCATCTTTAAATATTTATTACTTAGAGGTTAAGGTCCTATCTGGCCCCTAGCCCTTATAAGCCCCTTTTACTTTCCCAAACACAAATTACTCCCACCTCACGCGATGGGGGTGAGAAGGGGATTTTCATTGTTTCCCCAGATCGAACGATTTTAGGGGGACGGAAGGAGGCCTAGATACCTATGGGTGGGAACGGCTATTATCTGGTTCAAAATATTCCCACTGCTGCATCTCCTGCCATATTGGTGCCCACTATAAGCTAACTGAAATGAGAAACTTCCCTAGAAAAGGTGCTAGATAACAGCTAAATAGGAGGGAGGAATGTAAATCTCATAATATATATATATATAGCTATAATATATCTATATATATATATATATATATAATATATATATATATATATATATATATATATATATATATAATATATATATATATATATATATATAAATATATATATATATGTTGTATTCCTACCTTTTAGTCAGCCAGGAAACAATTCAAATTTCTGAACAAAAACACTTCTCAATTAACTGGCAGGCTCGATTTATTGGTGGAAAGGTAAGTTAGCACCTATTTTGAACTCTGTAGGACAATAGCACCCCTTTGACCTCCCTTGTTATCGTGTGTCCAGTAGCTGATACCCCTCCATTAGTGATAGAGGCGAAGCCAGGCTATGCGTTAGACTAGGAACTTTACCATTAATGACCTAACCATAAGATCTATTTTCCTAAACACTTTTCCTGATTATGTGACTATTTCACAGATGACTGACCTCTCGACTCCCAAGCACACAACCGAGATGCATCTCACCACTCATAAACAACGTGAGACTCGGTACCTAGATGGTGACAAGAAAGGTTGCACTGCTTTCCACTCCTTTTTTCTTCTGGAGCGGGTAAGGGTGTTAGATGACCCGTCCTTGTATGTTAAGCGCAAACATCTACAAGCCTAAAAAGGTACGTTAGAAGCAATTAGTCCTTCAGCCAATCTTTTTCTCTCAGTGAAGATCTCTCTTTTTATTTTTATTATTCCAACTTTTTACTTTTCATTCTCCAAACCAGAACCTTTGTTAAGAACTTAACGCCAAAGTAGCACAGAATTTCGCCCCATGACTTGTCCAAACCTCAATCTAACTGAATTCAGTGCCCAGTAGTAGATTACTCCCACCATATTGTTACCACTGGCTAATTAAATTTAATTAATCAACTTCTCCATGGTGCATTTTTTAGCTTAGTGAGAGAGATACTTCTTTGCGTAGCATGCTAATCCTGGACATTTTTCCAGGTTCCTTGCTACTATCTGCTCAGTCGACCCAGCCTTGTGCCTCAAATCATCTTAAAAACACTGCCATTTCCAGTAAACGCAAGACATTCCTGGTCCGCAGTCCGGAGCTATAACCTGTTCCCCCTTTGCTTTGCACGCAAGAGAGCCTGATCATTTAAGACGAATTTAACTCATCAGATGCATTTTTTCATTATTTGAGTTTACTTGCTGCATCATCAGCCTTTCAGATTAGCTGCTTGGTTTTTTTTTTTTTTTTTTTTTGTAAATAAATTCAGTTTAACGTAACTAGATACTCATTTTACATGGGGACCTTCCAATCCCTGATTAACCAATGGTAATATCAAGGTAAGTTTCCCAATTTCCCCCTTCATTTTGTTACAGGTTGGTCTTCTCTGTTGGTCCATTAAGGCAGTAGTTAAATAAAGACCCCCTTTCATCCCTCCAACGAGACTCAATCCGCAAGAGTGACGACCAATGACCGCGATTCCTATAGACTAGCAATAACTAGCATCGCTAACTGCTAAAACTAGGAACGAACAAACCAGCAAAAAAATCATTCATTTAACTTAATTTCATTATTTCACAAAGGCATAAAGGCGACTGAACCAAGAGTACCCAGGTAAAGGTTATTATCATAAATCTTGTAACATTAAGGATATGCAGGGATAAATAGGAAAGTGATAATTATTTTTTAAGAGAAAGAGTAAAAATGCAATAAGTCTCTTTTGTTAGAATTTCTTCATAATACAGGCGGAAGCGCATAGGTTTTAAGTTAGCGAGGCAGAGCGGCAGCCGGCGAACTTTCACCACCGCAAACTTCCCAGTTGTAGGGGGCAGTTGTGTTGTGTTGCCAGATGAATGAGCAGTAGGAGTTAGGAAGTATTTACTAGGGAATTATCGCATGTGTTAGCCGTGAACAGTTAGCTAGGAGTTTTATTCAAGAACAGTTATGGCAGAGAAAGTGTACAACTTCTCTGTCTGTGGTATAGACATTGAATTTACGAATAGTCAAACCACGTGTAGCGATCTTTGGCATCCCGACGCCGAGCGAGTAAGCAGTCACTGTGCTTAGTTAGCAAATATGCGAACCCCGTTGTCACCAACAGTAAAAATTCCAAGCGTAGTCATTTAACAAAAACTTACACCCGATATTCAGTAACGTAAAGGCATTTCTGATGTTTAAAATTAACTAATTAAATTTTGCATGTCAAAACCCCACCTTCAGCCAAGAAAGTAGAGTTTTTTCCTTAAATTTCAAGCCCGCATTCTTCTTGCAGCGACGAGTCGACGACAAAGCCGGTAGCGATCAGCTGTTCCACCGACGCGTCTCAGTTCCACACCTTTCGTTCATGCCGAACAAAATTTCATCACTTTTCACCAAAACGTAAACCCTCACGAAGACTTGAATATCTTTGAAAATAATTTGCAACCCTTTACCCACCCTATCACTTGTCATGACGGGAGCGAGCCAGTAGAAATTACGTAAATACCAAAAGTTCATTGTAGAAAAAAAAAAAGTAACAGCGTAAGTTTTGCAAACGTAGTTCATCGTAAACAAAAGAGTAACTTAAATCATAACGAATACGTTCCATTACCATACGCCCTCCGAGAGAGAGAGAGAGAGAGAGAGAGAGAGAGAGAGAGAGAATTTCTTTTACTGATAACAAAGGGGATACTAACAATTAATCAATGAGTACCATATTGGAAAGTAAACCCACAAATTTATAAAAGCCAAGTACAATAAGAATTTTCTTTTAATTTTAGTCCAACCGTTGATCTTTTAAGATCCAATTCCATTATTTCTATACTCATTCGCACATAGTGCGCGAATTTATATACACGCCACTGTTCGTTGAATTATCTCCCACCTCTTTTTCTTTTCCGTAAAATGTTTCAGCTGTGAAGTGAATTCTCGAGCGTTTCATAGAGTGTACGACCCGCCATTTAATAACATTTATCAACGACTGTGCATGAGTGGGGATCCGTTATTGAAGACTTGCGTATGCCGCAAGCACCAAATCGCATATTGCTAGCAAACCCCATAACTTCCCTTTCTTCATGTCAGGGAGCAACCACTAGTTCTTAGGACTAGCCACCCATGAGTGCATGCCCAAGGGTTTCCGTTTCCATAGTGCCACTAATCTGAGGCGCTGCCAACCAAGTAAACTACTGAGGCACTTACCCTTTCTCCTTTTCCTCTTACTCCTTAACTTACCTTCTGCCTCAGGCAGAGTGCCATTTCTTTCAGTGCCGTTTGGTTGCACTGACCTTTTAGTGTTGCTCCCCGGAGCACACCGGCACCACAGCACCACCAAATCAAAGTAATCACTTACAAGCCACTGTACCTGTACCTGAGATACATAGTGCCACCAACAGTGTATCTGCTCATAAGGACTGTAGCTCCTTCAGGATCACTCCCATTTCCTAAGTGTTTCGGCCAATAAGGAATATCATTCCCGCAGGAGCACTTCCATATCTACCAACGTATCTGCCCATAAGGATCAGACTTCCTTCAGGATTGCTCCATCAGTGTGACCTTCGCACGGCACACTCAACCACAGTGCCACCTTATTGAAAGGGTGCCACCCCACTGAAGTGCCACCACATTACGGGACACTTCCACCTCGTCACAGACCATTTCCCCTAGTCCTCCTCACAAACTACAACCATGTCTCTAGACCAGCGCCAAGCCCTCTTGAACATGGGCAAGAACGCAGGTTTCACAGGGCGGGAACTCACCCAGTGGGTGAAAGAGCAGCTAGAAGAGCAGAGGAATCAAGAAGAAACTCAGAGGAACGAGGAAGCCAAACAGAGGAGGCTGGAAGATGAAAGAGTAAAAAGGAGAAGACAGCATAAACTAGCCCTCAAGGAATGTTGATAATTGTAATGTGTTGGTGACTAGGTCAATTGGGGTCGCCTGTGCAGCGACGCATTTACTCTCAATAGTTTAAGGCAAGTACGGGCCGGCTTTCAGCGATTACTTTACTTCTACTGAATTCAAGGCTAAACTAAGGAAAGCTGAATGGCCCCTATGCTATGGCTTCTTGATAACTATAATAATGTTTATATATATGTATATATATATATATATATATATATATATATATATATATATATATATATATATATATATATATATGTGTGTGTGTGTGTGTGTGTGTGTGTGTGTGTGTGTGTGTGTGTGTTTGTATATATACACTGGGCACTTCTAAAGCCACCAAGGCATTCAGATGTAAACAGGATTGCAATAATGACTAATGAAACGTTAACAACCGCATAATGGATTATGGATCAAGATAAAGGAAAATGAAGTCCATACTATTTGAAAGATACCAGTTACGTGCTTGGCGTTCTTCCCTTTGTTTTGGTTTAATGTAACTTTTTTTTTTGTTAGCACTCAGTTTGGCTTCATAGCCTTATTCATCCTTCATTATACCTCTACATGATCTTTTTCGTCTTAACATTGCATTTCAATCATTCTGCTTTTTCCTCCCTTTACCTTTCGTTTCAGTATCCTGCACTATAATCATTTTATTCCTCCTTCCTATGAGCTTATTCACGCAACACCCCCTGCCAACATTCTGAACCAATTTTTGCAAGCTGTTGATGAAGTTCCCTGATTTATTATCCCTAACCACAGCCCCTTTTTTTATTTTCTTTCTCCCTGTAAGCAATTAGTATTCATTTACCTCTATTACATTCATAGGAAGTTGGCGAAAACTTACTTCCTAGGCTAAATTAACGCCTATCTTCACCGCATCATCTTAAAATCAGTTATGTTCCTCTCACATTCTAATTCCCAAGAACAGATTAAGACTGCGCCCAGCGTGACTCACGGGGAATTCATGTTTTAGTTAACGCTGGCTGTAATACCCCCTGGAGACTCTTTGAGTCTTTTGCTCTCTTTGAATTTCAGCGGCATTCGCCTCCACAGCAATCATGTGAAACGGAGCAATGGTTTCAATTTTATATACTACTTAGTCCTAGCATCACTTAGCATTCATATGCTGTTGAATACACGGATTTTAAATAAAGAATAGTGTACACTGTGTTACTTGACTTGTCTGTTCAAAAACTAAAAATTCTGTATTTTTCGTATTAGCAATTGCTGTGTCCTCTCTACATTTGTTCTGTCGTCCTTTATTTATAATAATTTTTCCTTGTTTTCATAATTCGCCATTATATTCTGTGGAAGATTTTTTTCAAAGTTAATTGTCTAAAAGAGTGTTTGCTCATAAGTGAATGTCAGTTACAAAGATAATAATTGCAAACCCTTGAAGTAAGTCAAAGTAATTGGCGATTGAACAACGCAGGAGAGAAGTCATTTGGAGCCGCAGTTGATGCCGCGATAAAAAAAAAAAAAAAAAATAGTGGGTCACGTAAGTATTCCTGTTATGTAAAAATACAACATCCTTGGGTTCTCGATGGTACGGGAGGCTATTTGGCAATAAGATCTTTGTGTAATGGTTGAATTTAATATTCCCCTGGCTCTGGAGGCTCAGATATTGCTTTGTTACAGTGTATTAAGGCAAAGATCAGAAATACCCACATAAAATTTAGACAAAAGTAAAAGTGCACGTAAATGCCTATATATGTATGTATATATATATATATATATATATATATATATATATATATATATATATATATATATATATATATATATATATATATATATATATATATATATATATATATATATATATATATATATATATATATATATATATATATATATGTTCCAGAGACCCTGGCTAAGTGATGTCAGTAACCGAATTCGGAAATTACTGGCTAACTTCAGAAGTCCACTTTGTCGGACGTCAAGAATTAACTTTGGTGGTTTTATGGTTTTATTATTTTTTTGTTCCAGATGTTGATAGCAAACCCTAGTAATCAAGGTTTATAGACATCGATGGACGACTAAGAAAATTCTGGTTATCAGTCGTTAACTGTTGACATCCAATGTATGACAGTAAGGCTTTAGTTGTTGGCAAGATTTCTGATAAAAGGAAAACATAGCTATTTGTGGAGGAGGGAAATGTTAAAAGGTAGAAGTAAACAATAGATTGGTAAAAGAAAAAAGAATGATAAAGTAAAAATTATTATACCAGAAGAATACTTACGGGATTGGTACAATAGGAAAATTCTGTGACATTTGACAGCTGAATGAAATGTGAATATTATGGTGACAGCATAGAAAAAAAAGACTGCTAAGGAAAGAACGTAATAAATGATTAAGAGAGTTATGTGAAGAGAAGATTTGATTGATAGAAACCAAACTGAGGTGGGAAAGTGGAGAAAAGAAACAAATGATCATGAACTATGGAGAAGGAACAGAATAATGATTAGGAATACATGCACATAAACAAGAGCTAGAAAAACATAAGTGATAGAACAACTCATTGATCGAAAGGAAATAATTCAGGATATTCACAACGAGAAAGCGATGCTTGTCAAGCGGAAGAAAATTCTTCTTAGTAAAATGAGCATTGGAGAACAGAAGAGAATAAAAGAATAGACACTGATACTAAACACGAAAAGAAGTAGACGCAATATCAGCGAGAATGGAATATCCAAATGATATCATGAAGAATTTTCCAATCTTTACCCCTCTTTCATGACATGTCTTTGGTACCCTTCAGGTCTTCTAATATAATTTGTAATAAATAGCATATACATCTCATTTCAAACATTAAAGGACCTTTTTCAGTTTACAAGTTACAGTCTCTCCGTTCGGTAGTTGTCAGTTGGGGAGTTCTAAGTTCTCCAGTAAAAAAAAAAAAAAAAAAAATCTTCCTCCACTTTCAGTATAATTAGGTTTTTAGCATTTACCGTCTCATTATTTGGATTCATATACTTGAAGTTCCTGTGGCTACCTTCATAATGGAACACAAACCATGTTTATACTCGTCCAACTGTAAATAGAGTTGGTATCATTTATCAGTGTCCTTTGCTCCTCTGTTATGTTTTTTTTTTTTTTTTTACATATATTGTCATGTCTCTCTCCCGTTTAAATACTTCTACTTTGTCTAAAAATTCAAAACTAAAAAGAAAGTAAGAAACGTTTTTTTGGAAAGCAAATTTTTTTAGCATGCATTGTTCTATTTTGTGGTGCAAATAAAACTGTGGCTTCTGCACTGTGAAGTGGGTGACCCCAGACGCCGTTTCGCAATGAATAATATTTCAATAAATTAAAGCAAGAACTATTCACATAAGTTTTTTTTTTTTTTTTTTACTTTCAGCGTATTTTCGTATAATACCCTCCAAAATATTCGAGGCAGTTCGTGAGAATGCAGCGCAAAACTAATCCATACAACTGAGAAAAGGAGGTTGTAAATAAGAGACAACTTTGAATGAGGGGAGGAGTGTTTAAAGAGTATTGCGAGATGGATCAAATTACGTGAATCTGTGTAGACGACCCCAACGGTCGAGTCAAGGTGGAAGATTCCGTGCTGGCATAAGGCCAGCATAATGTACAACACCAGATCTCACACCTACCACAAATATTGTTCGATTTCGCAAAAGTTACAGGCAAAAGTAACTTACCATAAATTATGCATTTATGCTAAGTTCTCTTTCCTACATGATAATACCTGCAAAAAGAAATATATGCATTTAATTAATAATGAACTGCCAACCTTGAAGCTGAAGCTGATTCCGCGGAATCCTCTAACTGCACCTTCTTTTTTTTTCGAATGAAGAACAGACTGAGCCCTTCCCTGGCATCCAACATCATTCATAAATATACTTGTCCCAGATGTAGCCGGGGGTCTTGCGTTGGATGCACTAGGAGGCTTCTCGAGGTTCGCTTCTCTTCTCATCAAGGTATCAGCTTCAGGACGGGTTGCAGATTTTCAAGTCCTGGGATATCCAATATTCGTAGCCATTCCCAAATTGTGGTACCTGCTTGGGCATAAATGATTTTAAAACAATCGGATCAGTTCATAAGGGCGATGAGTTAATGGCGATGGAGTCTCTTTCTATAAAAACAAATGTACCTAATCATCGTCTACCAAATTGTTTATAGCTTAATTACCTGTTTGTTGACTTTCCATGTTCAGTATAGGTATCCTTAGTTTTTATTTCTCCCTTTTAAAGGATATTTTGATATCTTATTTTTTATGTATATACGAGTTTTTAATTTTTTTAAACATCTATGTACATATATATGTATGTTATTTATGTTATTTGTAAAATATTTTAAAGAATATTTTTTTTTATATATTATTTTTGTGTATATACAGTCTACTGCATGTATGTATATTTTCATATATATATAATATATATATGAAAATGCATCATGTGGAATATATATATACGTATATATATATATATATATATATATATATATATAAACAAACATTCATATATATATATATATATATATATATATATATATATATATATATATATATATATATATATATATATATATATATATATATATATATATATATATATATATATATATATATATATGTGTGTGTATGTATGTATATATATGTATATATATATATATATATATATATATGTTATATGTGTGTGTTTGTGAAAAGGAAAATATAATGCTATCGTATTGTATAGCACAATTAATATTAAAATTCGGTAAGGTGGCCAGAATGTAACGCTCATCATGTGAGTAAAGCGCCACACCTTTAATATAATGGAAAATATCTCCAGGCACCTCATTTAAGAGAATGGTGAGCGAATGAGGTTGATGCAACCTTTCTAATGCTTCCGACATATCTAAGACCTCATTCATAACTATATCCCCTTTGGCAACACGTAATGGTTCGTTCTTTAATTATCGTACTTGGGTCGTTTTTTCCTCGAAGCGAACTGGTTATAATTTGTACGGAAGTAATTGCAACATTCATTGAGGCGAACAGATATAAAAATAGCTTTAGTATGAACAACAACACATATGATAAATAATAAGTAAATGACAGATATCAAATGAAAGAGAATTAGAATGAGAAGAGATATGATAAAGGGTTATGAGCAATCATTAATGTTTGAAAATGTACATGGCACAATATAGATAAAAAAACTAGGAACCAAATGTTAGGACGTAATTCTGGTTAGGTAATTATTCACGTTTAAAATAAGCAGTGTGCACTTGGTTAATAAGGTTAAACCTTAACAGACCCTAGACGGAAAGATAAAGAGACCAAAATATAAATAAATAAACAGAATGCCGAGGACGTTCATACAAAAAGAAATAAGGGAAATGAAAACAAACTCCGTGTCCTTACTGCTAATATCCTCCCCCGCCCTCCACCATAACGCGGGGTACCTCACTTGTAAACTGTCGAAAAAAGAGAAACTCTATTTCTCACCATCATTTTCACATTTCACATACACAAAAACAGACTTTTACACGTGTACATAGCTTGTTCAAACAGACGGCCTGTGGGTCATGGTGTTCGGAATGAAGCCAACGAATGGTGGCAGAAATAACCGGAATATTTTATTTATTTCATTTTGGGTAAAGCATACATATTTCCAAATGATGTCTTTATAAATCATGAATTGCGCAACTGGGCCTAGTCTTCTAAGTATATGTACTCGTAAGTTTTTTCACTTAATATCTCACGTGAGAAATATACTAATACTATTATACAACAGCCTTCAGCATTCTTATCTCTGTCTGTGTGGTGTCTGGCTGTCTCTTTCTCAGATGCAACGAGGAAACTACAAGATCTCAAATGCTGACAAACTTTATTGCCTTGGGAATGATCGTTTTGCCAGAGAAAAAGAATAATGCTGATTCATCGTGCTTGTCTTTTAGATTTATGTCTCATTGGAGATTCTGGGTACCGTTGTTGAGTTTGCCTCTCTCTCTTTCTCTCTCTCTCTCTCTCTCTCTCTCTCTCTCTCTCTCTCCTCTCTCTCTCTCCCGCGGTAACTAGTTCATGCAAACGCTATCGTATCTTTCTAAGGAGAAGTGAAGCAGGCGCGATTCATCAGTGAGCTGGCATAAGTTTTCTAACGCTTAGAGAATCAGCATTTCTTATTTTAGAGTCTCTTTCCTACACAGTCTGAAAATTCGTAGACAAAAGACAAAGGGAAAGCCATTATAAATCGTCACTTTTTTCTTTTCCTAAAATACAATAGGAAAGGTAATAAGCATGAAACTAAACATATCATTATATAAAGCTTTGTTTACTTTCCAGCAGAATATGCACTAATTCTCATGAATGTTTTTATCTTCAAAACTTAAGACTCTACTTGAACCACAGAAATATACGCTATTCTTTATCATAGTAAAATAAAACAGAAAATTCCTGTACTATAACACTAGTACAATTTTTTTCGTATCACTTCTAAGAATGAACTAGACCTAACATGACCTGGTGTGACCCACTGGGTAATTAAGGCTTATATACTTGTATATAACGCATAGCTACTACGAAGAAAGAGTTGATGAAGCACCCTTGCTTAGCTGAGGCAAATCTTCACTTGGAGTTAAACGCACAGAAACAAATGTTAAATAATAAATCACAGATCTCTCCAACACGTCTGGAGACAACAATCAGGACCTGGTCCCTCATCCAGTGAGAAAAAATCTACTTTCAAAAATTAGATTATTAGTTAAAAAAGATGTTCTGGAAATGTGTTGTCTTTTGGACCTGTTAAAATTGAGATAAAGGCAAGTATACAGGCTATAAACAAGGGTAAAGAGAGAAATACTTGAAAATAACGAAGAAAACTAAAAAGACAATATTGTTTTTATCTCGCTACACAGGTGTAGTGACAGTTATAAGAAGACCGACACTTTAGATATATTCAAGGATAATTGTAATAAAACCATTATGTTCAAATACAAATACCATAATAAATTAAATAATATAAGATCATTTTGTAACATCTTAAAAAAGCTCAGAAGAACTGCAGTAAAGTTATAATAATTTTAACTCTTGTGAAACAACCTGATAGTATTAAAACATTAAAATACCTAGCATTTTCCTAAGCAAGTATAGCGGGCCTATTCATGGAAGGTATTTTATGCAAAAGAATAATTCCAACCAACAACATAAACATTTACTAAGCTGAAACCCATTATGAGCATACAGGTATGGCTCCACTCTTGTGTTAGATTTATCCAAATAAGAATTTCGGGTTTTTGACAATGCTAGTTCATTCCAAATGGTATGTAATTATTCCAGCTTATTCTACAAGTAAGGCATTAATCAGTTCTCCCAAAGACTTGGCGTCCTCGGGTGGATGGTAGATCCCCTCCACAGGCTCTAAATCATTTGCTCAGGACCCACAGACCAACTCTGGTCTCTCGAGTACCATCAATGTCATCTAATTATAGTTGAATGAGATCAACTCAGCGAAGTGCGCCTGAATTCCTCTGTTATTACCCACATCTCTCGGGCTAGGACGAAGTACTCGGGGTCCGTACACTTAAGGCATTCGTTGAGTTCTGAGTAATTTCATTGATGTCATGATTATGTGGCTGAATTGTCTTCGTGGGAAAATGGGGTTTAATCCTCTTCTCAGATAGATGGAAAATATAGTACAAAATATTGTAGACCTAAATATATGATGATAACAGAGTGTCTTCATTTTCTTATTTTGCTATCTTATAAAGTGGTTCATTGTTACCTGTATATATATATATATATATATATATATATATATATATATATATATATATATATATATATATATATATATATATATATATATATATATATATATATATATATAAATATATAATATATATATATTTTGTATATATAAATATATATATATATATATATATATATATATATATATATATATATATATATATATATATATTATATATATATATATATATATATATATATATATATATATATATATATATATATATATATATGAGCACATAGGCATGCCCCATTATATATATATATATATATATATATATATATATATATATATATATGTATATATATATATATATATATATAATATATTCCTTATATATATATATATGTATATATATATATATATATATATATATATATATATATATATATATATATATGTGTACCATCAATGTGTGTGTGTGTGTGTGTGTGTCAAACCTGTTAACGTGAGGCATCACTTGTCAAACCTGTTAACGACTCTGGTTAGATACCGGACAAGGCAAAGAAATATAGGACGTTGGTTTACAACCTACTGTGTTCTCTTCAAAACTAAGCATACATTCATGTAACAAAACCTAAAGGGTCTTGATCTTATGAATTAAGTTTAATCTGAAAAGGGTGACCGAATTTGATAAAAAGGAAATCATAGCCAAGAGAATCGTAATCGCGCAGGAATGAAGAAAGGTACACAAATCAATATTAGTCAAATGATGACATACGGTGGTTGGAAAATGTAAATAAAAACAGTAAAAATATGGAAGGGGTTACGACAAAGGTGAAACATTAAAAGTCGCTAAAAATAAATATATGAATTGGACTTGTTTTCAGAGAAAGGAATTAAGTCAGAACAATGATTGGACTCTGTTGATTACGGAAAAACGGATAAACGAAGAAATTATGAGACTGAAATTAAAGGTTAATGAATGGATTGTTTCAGTGTTGCTGCAAGGATTCATGTTGCTGTCAACATGAGACGAACTAAGGATTCAGGAAATGACAGAGCATTTGCAATGTTCTATTGGGGAACATGGAGACAAATGTCTTTCTTTCACACCTTGAAGTGATGAAAGAAGAGAGAGAGAGAGAGAGAGAGAGAGAGAGAGAGAGACAGACAGAGAGAGAGAGATGTGAAGGGAAAAAACAAATGACGATCTAACGTACGAAAACTTACAATGGAGGAAAAATCAACTGAACGGTTCAGTGCGAGGACTGAGTGTGGTGGTTAATAAACTCTCCAAATGTCACAAAGTTCTGATGAAGAAACTGACAGGAAGAAACTCTTTTGCTCGAAACTCGGGCGAATCTTTTTTCCTTGCTGAAGTTGGTCATGGCAGTACTTAGGGACACGAGTGAGAGTTAACAGAAAGCTATATCGTAGACGCAATCGCCAGACACTTAATAATATCAAAGAAGAAACAGATAAACTGCATAAAATTATAATAAAATTAATAAAAACTAGGACGAGGTACTCGGGGTCCTTACCCCGAATAAGCTTTAAAACCAGTACATACTAATTGCAATGAAACCAGATAAGTGCAAAGGATTTGATCTATTCATGTTCGTGATTAAAGATCCTTAAAGGAGAGAGAGAGAGAGAGAGAGAGAGAGAGAGAGAGAGAGAGAGAGAGAGAGAGAGAGAGTGTTTATGCAAAACCGTACGAAACTGTGTTATCACATATATTCGTTTTGTATACGTTAACAAATTACTCAGAAAAACGGCAAATCCTTTCTCTGGCGCAATATCTTCCACAAACCGACATTAAGAGCTACATCGAGGAAAATTGAAAACCTTCTTTCAGAGCAATAAAAAGTGTGCACGCATGTGCGACTTAACGAACAGAGACTCGAAGGGGAATCAATGGCATTCATGGCTTCTACTGATGAATGAATGCAATCAGATTTATTCGCAGGAAAATGAACTAATTCTCCTCCCTTCTATTCTAATACCCGTTCACAAAGGACTAATTTGCAGCCATTAAGAGTCAGGTGTAGTATCTATCTCTCCATGTTGAACATTTCAACCACTTCTCTCTCTCTCTCTCTCTCTCTCTCTCTCTCTCTCTCTCTCTCTCTCTCTCTCTCTCTCTCTCTCTTTTCAATTAAGGAAGTTTTTCTGTCTCTTGGTTAGTTAGTTATTTCTTTGCATACTTTCATTATCTTCAAAATTATACATAAAACTTTCATGTTCACCAAAGTATCCCTACATAATTATATGTTACCTTAACTGTCTATAGAAAACAATAATTTATCCTGACAGTCACACACACACACAAAACTGTGTGTGTATGTATATATATATATATATATATATATATATATATATATATATATATATATATATATATATATATATATATATATATATATATATATATATATATATATATATATATATATATATATATATATATATATATATATATATATATATATATATATATATATATATATATATATATATATATATATATATATATATATATATATATATATATTCGATTTTTCCAGGGGAAATGCTTACTATGAGCCAGTTATAGAGTACATGAATATTTTAGTTATTTGCCTCTATTTTTGCATAAAATCTTACTTATCTTGATTCAGGAAATTGTAAAATCAAGGAAAAATGGGGAATTTATCTGAGCTGAGGGCTTTACTCACAAGGTATTTGTAAGTAAGCATGTTAGGGTAAGTTTAAAATTATGTGTATTTACATGAAATGAAATATCAGAAGATGAAATGGACTAATCCGGCATGCACGGCCTGAGAGGTTAATTATAACTGAGAAAACTGGAAAGTATATCCGTCGGTGACAATGCTGACACAAGGCACAGTCAAGAGAGATTTCCACGGCTAAAAAACCCTCTGTAAAGGGAGAGATTCATGAATTAAAAGCCAGTAAGGGCGCAGTAAAATATACAGAGGACAAGGCGAGCACAGAGAGTGCCAAGGAGCCTTGAACACACTATTTTATGTAATTGTTTAAACACAGGCATTTACGTAACACTGACCTAACAAGGCAAGGTTGATATGGAAATACTGGCACTTAGAAATGGAAACAGGAAGTTTCATACGAGAATTAAACAGTGTGACTGACTGGAAGAAACTTTTGCAACAGATTACTTTACCTGTTGGAGAGGTGGCTTTAGCAAGGGAAAAGGCGGCAGCTTAAGGGCTAAGGGCTTCACTGGTAAGATGACTAAATGTCCCTACATGACAGGACCACGTGGTAGGGCATGGCTTTCTGAAGGAGATGTGTCTCACTAGCGTCCAGCAGTGTGTCTCTCTCTTGTTCCTTCGGTGAGACCCTTATATGACTTCGGTCAGGGATCAGGAGGTTTCCCACTGGTAGATTGGGGTTGGTGTTATCTATGACTCAGTCCCTGGTGTTCTCTCTTAATCTGCCTCCGGCCAGGCTTAGGATCTGAAAGCAAAGTCTCTCACAGCGTCACATGTTCAAGAAGAGAAAGTTGAGAGGTGATTAAAAGATTAAAGGAGGGGCCTATATTCCTTTCGCCCTTCCATGTCAGGCAGTGCCCAAAATGCACTGTTATATTCTCCTGCTTTAAGTGAAGCACTTGATGGCTGGGAGTCTTGGGAAAATCTAATAACTCCTCGCCCAAGTTAACATCTCACACCTCCCGTTGGGTGCAAATGTCATACCAAACCAAGGATTCAGCTGACAAATGCTTTATATTACTCTAATTTTCTTGTTAACGGCACTCACGTATATTTAGTAACCTAAGTCTCTCTGTGTCATATGAGATATATGAAAATTTACTTGATAAAAATTCAATGTTTTACGTTAATCGCAGAGTAAGAAAAAAGTAATAAAAGTTTTAACCTTAGATTACTGTTACTTTAAAACAGGTACATTTACAACTACAAGAAAGTGACTGTAAATATTAAAATACACCAACTTTAATTGAACCCCTAAAGGTAAATCTCAAAAGAAATATGAGTAAATGAGCATAAGTATTAAAATGTGATAAATCATAAGTTACTGTTATTTTGAAACATAAGCAGTTACAAATATAAGAAAGTTACAGTGAATATTAAAACCAATAACTGTAAGTGATTTCCTTATGGTAAAACTTAAAATAATCATACACTTAACTTTTAATAGTTGTTATATTCAAAGACATGTAGTTAGTTTGCCTTCAGGAGGCATTATAATGAAATATACATGTTCTTCGTTAGATGTCGCCATGTTACTTAAGTTGGTGGCACAGTGCCAGACGTGGCACTGAAGTCATTGGTACTTATGAGCACATAGTTAAGTACAATGAAGGACAGACGGTCTTCCCAATTCACGGACTCGGTGTTTTAAATTACAAAGGAATAACAAAGAAGGTAAATGATAATTATGTTAAAGTAAAAAATTATGATTAATATGCCGAAATTATACTCTTTAGCCTACAAAAAAGGTGGCTTAGGTTTATTCTTTTGCTCAAGGGGCTTCAAAAGGAAGTCATAGGACTTTCAAAATTGGGATCTGTCAATTGCACTCTGTATTGGCAGAGTGGGAACAAGGTAAAATATAAGCCTTTGTGTGGCGTAAAATAATATGATTAATTGAATAAAATAATGAAAGGAAAAATGTTAAAGGAAAAGAATAAATTACAGAATTATAAGAAAAATAAACAGGTGAGGAAACCTGACACCCTCTTCTGGATAAAGGTGCCACGGTCCTCGTAGGATAAAAGGGTGGCACTGTGACAAACTTGCATTGGTGCCAGGAGAGTTCATCAGGTCTCTTTAAGCTACCTGACATTACCTATCCCGTGATTTCTGCCACAGATCTCTTTAGGTTGATAGTTCTCCTTAGTAGGGGAATCGGTCGAACAGAGTCCGAGGAGGACATTGGAGTGCCACCTGTGTTGGCGTCTTTGGCAGCCAAAGCAGGGGCATTCATTTCAGGCTCTATCCCAAGTCGCTGCAGTTCTGTGAGTTCATTGGCCATTTGAGACATGGCAGAATCCTTATTCATGGTCGTGTCCGCGGGGACCAGGAAAGAGAGAAAGAGTTTGAGGTGGGCATGATAGGTCATAGGTTACCATGACCAGCTCAGGCACTGGTTGCAAGGCCGCACCTTCGGTTGAGCTTCTGCTGTGGTTAGAAGGATCTGTCTCTCTTACCGACACTGGTAGCTGAGCCAGGCCGGGAGAAGAGAGGGGATCCTGATTGGGATCGCTTGAATGGATATCAGGGGTGTGCTGTGGCGCTGGCACTAAGGCAGGGTCAGGCACTTTTATTTGATTTGGAATTTGTTCACAGATCGGGACGGACGGAGCCTGGCACTGCTCAATGTATGCAAGTGGCACTGGCAGAGGTTGTGAATCGAGTTTGGAATCTCCTGGAGGAAGATCTATTTGGGGGCCTGGTACTGGTACTGGGAAGGGCCAGGCACTGAAATGGGATCTGGGATCAATCATGATGGAGGGGGCCATTGCACATTGTACTCAGATTGCACTGGCAGTATAATGAGTGTAGGCTGTTGAGGCTTACTCGTGCCTAATGAATGGTTTGGGGATTTGGACCCCTGGATTGCTGTAACTTGATTGGGGAATGGAAATCCTGTCCCAGGAGGATGTCATAATCTCCAGGAATATAGCTTGCTACTGCAAGGTTACAAATTTTGGTTCTATGAGGTCTTGTGACTCTCAATTGAGCAGTAGGAAGTATCATGTTAAATTGATTGACTCCCTCAATTGTGACGATTTTACAATGGTTAATGATAGCTCCATATTGAACTTTATCTTTCCTTATGAGGGAAATTTGCGTGCCAGAGTCATTAAATGCCTTGACCTGGCATGCGGGGTAGCTACCTCGAGGAGGTGCCACATATATGGGACCCTTGGCTGGAGGGCCTAAGGACTTGGGATTTGTAACTGCCAAGGCAATAGTGGGAGTACTTGATTTATTATTGGGGTATTTTGCCCATGTGGGAGAGTAGCCATAAACTTTGCAAGCCGTGCAATAGCTCTGGCTGTAATCCCTTCGTGGTACTGCCCTTGTGGAGGGCACAGGCTTGTTAGTTGGTGGATTCATGTGTGAGGGTTTATTTCGGCACTGCTCGGTGGAATGCCCAGCTTTCTTGCAGAACCCACACACAACGGTTTTCTGCAAGTGCCCATTCTTGGGCGGAGGGGTACCGGAGGTGAAAGAAGGAGAGCATATTTTATGTCCCAATGAACTTGCATGGGCGTGATGGGTGTCCCATGTGTTGGCGAGGTGACAGCGCTTCGCTAGAGTCATGGGCGTTTTTTCGCATGCATTGGTGGCTAGGGGGGAAGGGGCGTAATATAAAAAATGTCCAATCTTGAACCACTCGAGGATGTCCTTTGCTGTGGAGACTCCCAGGGACTCTAGCCAATTAGAGAGGGCCCTATTTGATTGATATGCCCAGTCAGACCAGGTCTGTCCTGCTTCTTTTATCTGGCCTCTCCAGCGTCGTCTTCAGCATTTGGGGGTGATTTATTACACCTTTGTGATCGCCTGGCGCACTTCCACCCATTTCCCTTGATCTGGCTGGGGGAGGGCATAGAAAGCAATTAGACCCTTTCCTCCGAAGAGTTTTCCCAAGAGTAAAGAGACTTTGGTGGGAGTGAGAGGGTAGGCGCCAAGGACCCTTTCTGCCCGATCGAGCCACAACTTGGGCTCGGCCTTGGTCCATTTGGGCATAAAAGTATGAGCCTGAGTGAAGGCAGATGCACCAGGGGCTGTAGAAGTGCTGACAGTGCCAGTTTGGGCCATGTCCTTTCCAGCGAACATATAGAACTTGAAGTCTTCATTTTGTTTGGGTCTGGATATCGTAGACATCTCGAGATAAAGCTTATATGGGTG
This sequence comes from Macrobrachium rosenbergii, assembly GCF_040412425.1. Classification (NCBI taxonomy): domain Eukaryota; kingdom Metazoa; phylum Arthropoda; class Malacostraca; order Decapoda; family Palaemonidae; genus Macrobrachium; species Macrobrachium rosenbergii. The sequence goes on from NC_089786.1 coordinate 30,700,103, forward strand.
GGACCCTTTAGAAAATCATTATGCCTGAAAAGGCTCAAATTTCAGGGGGTCTGAAAAAAAACCAAGTTTTTTCGTGATGAACGAATTTTAATGTTTGAATAAGACTTAGTTTGTTCTTGATGAACGAATCTTAATATGTCTGAATAAGACTTAGTATGTTCTTGATGAATCTGAATAAGACTTAGAACGATTTTTATATGTCTGAATAAGACTTCTTTGTTCTTGATGAACGAATGTGTCTGAATAAGACTTCTTGATGAACAAATTTATTATTTTTCTGAATAAGAATCAGTTTGGATGAACATTTTGGTCTCGAAAGAAGTAAATTGTATTCTATTTCACGCACGGACTTGCCAGCTATTACGTGAATTTGTTTTGGCCATCAAGAGAGGACTTGATTTGTTTTTGCCGGGAATGGATTTTTAAATTTTGTCTCATAGGACGTGGTTTCAGATTCACGCACGGACTTGGCCGGCTATCATGTGAATCTTAAGGCTTGGCTCGGCGAGCGTTTGCCCGTTCCCGATAATTTGGGTTTTCTTGTGATAAGAAAAAACTTTTTTTTTTAAGGGGGTCCCGATACAGATTAGGTTCAGGAACTCAGTGTGGGTCGTGACACTTGTAGAATAATAACCCTGATAAGATAAATTAAATAAACTGAAAAAAAAGAAAGGACGTAGCGTAAACCTAAAAACAAAGAAAATGAAGAGCCATTGATAACTGACGCAGGGTGGCGGGGTGGGCGGCGGTTAAGGTTTACGTACGGATACAAATTGGTGGGTTAGAAAGCCAGCCGTTTTTAGAAGTACACTTCTATTTATTTTTATAAAAGTGGTAAGTTCATTGTCGAGAGATGGATAAGTTGAAATTATATCATTTGCAAGTTACACTGATAAATGTGCGTATCTTGCCAGCCGTAATAAGAGCCTTTTCCTCCGATCCTAATATGAGCACAAAACTTAATTCTATTATGCACGGGCGCTGTTTGCCTAAGTCACGTGCGTACGAATTTGCCTCCTCGCATGTGCCCTGAAAAGTGTATTAACCACTTGGTTTGCGCAACTGACAGTTCAAGGTCACCTGGCGAAAGGGTGATGACCAGCGCGGAAATTTTCCCAAGACTGACCCTGCTTATACAAACAGATTAATCTGCTTATGGTTTGTT
>NC_089786.1:30706267-30738767 GCF_040412425.1 Macrobrachium rosenbergii
CACCTTTTGTTTCAAAAGTTATTATCTGTTTATCAATGCAGTTTTCTCGACATTCATTTATATTTTCCTTAGTTTTAGTTGTCTTTTGGTGAGAGTAGGGTTAAAAGGCTGCTAATTCCGTTCCATATTTTCGAACTGGACAAAGGTTTGCATCCCCAGCTACTGAGTGTAAACACTGCAATTATTTCAGTTTTCTCCTGACCAAATAAATTCAAAATTAACAATGAGGGTTTTCTGTCAGTTCATTTAAACGCTGAATTTCATGGAAGTGTAAAATTTCATAAACATTTCCATGATGGTGACAGTGCTCGGGATATGTAGTAGGTTAAAAAAGGACCATCAAACCTACCAAGTTTGATTGACAAATGCCCTCGGATTTAAATGAAATATTTCTTTGAAGTTATTTTATATCCTGTGATTTGGGCTAACTAAATAGATAGTGCTGATGATGAACTCTCTAACTGGATGTATTATGTGATCTCTGTTTTTGGCAGCATCTACGAATATTCAAAGTTTCGGTCAAAATAATACATAAATAAATTTCAATGATCAATATAATACTTTGGGGGAAGTCGTGGAATGCATTTAGAAGAAATAAAGATAAACCTATGCATTAACCATAACATGGACATAGGAAATAACTAACAAGGATAATTGTAACTGCAAACGCCACCACGCTCACCTCTTCCCCCATAGGATTCGCACAATTATCTAAATACTCTGATTCACAGCGTTTTCTTCCTTGAACACAAGGACCTACTGATTTGTCTGATTACCAGAGCTTTATTATGTGTTCATCCAGATACTGCAGACAATTTTCGTTTTATTTTAATGAACATCCGTAACAATATGCATGAATAAACATTAACAAGACCTGTACCCAGTCTCCATCAAAATCAAATGAATTGCTCTCATGCACTTGGAGAATTTAATTAAAATATTAAAAAAATATATCTTTATCTATCAAGTAATCACGCTAACAGACCAGCTGACAGAGAGGTAAACAGCCTCGTAAGCGATACAAAGGGGTATCATTGCGCACTTACACGTGATGTCTTCTCTCAGTAAAGTATCAGTGCAAAGCAAAGCATGCATAAAAGGCAATGCGGAAAAGACATTTGAGGTTTTGAGGTAGTGGGAGGAGGAAAATAGAGAGAGAAAGAATTCCCTTAGTCATTTAATATCGTCTATAGTCGTCGAATCTTTCTCGAAGAAAACCCGTTATCATTCTTGCAAACTACCAAGGCTCTGGATAGAGAGAGAGAGAGAGAGAGAGAGAGAGAGAGAGAGAGAGAGAGAGAGAGAGAGAGAAAACCTTTTATTCACCTAGATTTTATCGTTACTGAAATATATTTTGCTTTTAATTCTTGTTGGAGAGATGTTGGAGGAGTCTTCGCTAAACTGTTGGGGCTGAGGGTCTCCAGATACCAACTATATATATCAAAACAAAAACAATTCCTCCGTACAAGACTGACCTTTAACGTCCTGTGGATGTCAGACCTCAAATAATGCCATTATCGATGGAGGTTCAAGAGAATGTTTGGTGCAGATGACAGTTTGATGAAACTAACGATACTTGTGTAGGCAGGAGGATGACATCTTTAGAGGAGAGATGAGGTTCAGAACTAAAATTTTTTTGTCGTTTTTATCCCGCTCTGTGCTTGCGTACAGTTCATTTGAAAGCTTCATTTCATGGGAGTACAGAATTCTTTACATGAACCTTAATCACTGACAGTGATAGTGGTTAAGATAATCAAGAGTTTAGCCTGAAGGGACCATTATACCTGGCACTGAGACATAAACTACAATTTCCTCGTCATCTCTAAAAAGGAAGTAAGTACTGATTTTTCTTCAAAGGTTTTATTGCAATAAGAGTTTAATTCTGTTCTGTCTTGGGGAAATAAATGGTAATAAATTTATTAATCAGAATCCTTTTATGATGGAGGAAGAATTATACAGCTTTACGTCTGAGTTTTCTATTGAAGGGAAAAATCGCAGTCTTTTTCACACGACCAAGGAGAAGTGACTTCTGATAAAAGTATATCACTACTTAATGATAAATATTCATAGCGATGATTTGCTAATTAAACATTAATACAAAATTTAACCTTGGATATTCTGATAGACAAATATCGACCGATTTTAAACAAAACAATTCCTTCTATTTATTTAATTTTTTGTGATGTAGATCAATCCAAGAAATTCTGCTGAAGTAAAATGATTTAACAACCTTAATTATTTACGAAGCTTTTTGTTTTCTTATCAGATCTCTGAATGGGTCAAGTCTTGTTAAAAATAAAATCTTGATGATTTCCAGTGTTTAGTCATTGGCCATTAAAAAGTCAGGATTGTAATTTTACTTTTTTAATAACAAATCAGATGAACATTATTGTGAGGATTTCTGTAAGATTTTTAAACCAAAAACATTAGTAACACAATTTTTATTTGTTCGTCTGTTTCAGGTTAAGAATAGTTAATTACTAATCGCTAATAACCGACTATAGCTTCGCTTCGTGTTAGTAAAGGTGCATACTATGTAGGCAACGATCAAAGAAAGCTGTTATAATAATTAGGGAAAACAGATCCATGTAGAAAATTCTAGAGACTGGTAGTAGAAATCACTGATTTCCATGAATACTTAAATACTGTACAGTCAGCAGTTCAAACACTCGAAATAATGATTCAGTGAATCTCAACTCGTTCATCCCACCCTGTCAGCTAATCAGTCTGCCTGTAGTGTTCATTTACTGATTAGCTACTTTGTTCATAGTAGCGTGACCTTCTGCCAGGACCTCTGGATTCGACCTAAAACCCGATAGCTTTCTCCATTAACCTGACAAAAGGTAGCTAAATATTCTACTCTCAAATATGACTTTGTCAGCTTCACACACAAACACACGCACACACACAACTTGCTCTCTCTCTCTCTCTCTCTCTCTCTCTCTCTCTCTCTCTCTCTCTCTCTCTCTCTCTCTAATCCAGTAAGGTAGACTGACATATGCTATGTTACAACTTGCTGTTTTTCTATATCACTCGTGTTGTTCGTACATTTTTCACGGGATTAATTTGCAATATATTGAATAGAGTTTAACACGTTTGGCTTTTGTCGTTAAAGAAGAAACGTGTCCCGCTTTATAATAAACTTCATAAATGACAATGAGATGTTTATTAAACTTGCATTCTGTCTCGGTAATCTCTTTTTATTGCAGGAGAAAGAACAAAGGGAGTAGAACCACACGCCTGGGGATCGAGGGAAAGTAGATAAGAACAATAGGTATGAGAAATAAAGCGAATATGATATGAACACCGAGTGACGGGGAAATATATATTACAATGTCAGTTTCGGTTGGTACCGCACCCAATGGGAAGTTTCATCACGGAAAAGCATTTGGTAATCATGCCATTATTTACACCAGAGAAAAGGCGAATAAAAGTCATCCTTATTGTTCATGGTGATTCTATATAAATGTAAAAACTCATATTGCGTGGTAAAATGCTATTCCATTTCCCACACAAGAAAGGTCGCTAATAAAAATATGTTGCGTGCTGAGTTTAGAGTGATTACTGCTGCAAGGGATGGTCAACAGTCTTTATGCCCTGAATTATGCGTAACACACATAACACACACATACACATGAGCACATTAATCTGTGTATGCGTATGTAAAAGTATTGATGTGTACTATTTTTTCTAAGCTCGTTGATATTGGTGTGGATGACTCTTTGAATAATGTTTCTTATCAAAATTCCGATGATAGACTACTTTATTACTCTGTTGTCATGATTTGGATAGCTTATTAAAAAGTTGTACTCGTTTAATAATTTTTTTTTCTTGTGAGAGGAGAAAAATAGCAATGAGAAACTTAATGTTTAGCTGGTGTCTTATACCTTCATTTTCGTTCTTTCCTGTCACGATACTTCCTTTTACGATCCTCCAGAACAGCGCTACAAATTGTAGCAATAATTTCAGTATTCATCGATTCAGGTGTTTAATTTCAACCAATCGGATATTAGCCCCATCTGTTCCCCAGGGCGTTGCACACTGCATCAGAGCATTTGAATTTTGTTATGATGGCAATGTCAGTGTTCGACCTCGATGTGCACTGTCACACATTTGTATGGGATTTGTGTTTTCTACTGATAGATGATATAGAGAATTTCTCAGTGGGTTCCTATACTCACTTTGACCTGGTGTGGCGCATCTAGTGCAGCACAAGCAGTATTTTATCAAGGAAGACTTTGAGAAATGATCTTATTTCATTAGATTATACTTTCAAGAATCTTCTTCAAAAGAAATGCATTTAATTCTAAACAGGTTTTCGAGGAAACTAAAATAACAAAAAGCTAAACGAGGATTAAAAAACAAATTCAAAGGTATAACTCTCTGCCACTTTCCTAACGAAAAAAACAGCCCTCAGCTAAATCTACATTACATCTAATGTTCCTTGCAAAAACATTTTGAGAACCACTCTCTCGGTGTGCAATATAAAGGACACGAAATCCCATCACTTTAAATTTCTCCTTTTATTTTGCAGGTCTTCTCTTCTGCCTTGCTCCATTTTCTCACCAAGACATCAGAGCTCGTGTGGCAGTTCAGTCATTTTTCCTGCGCAAGAGAGATTCTAATAACCCAACACCTGCTGTTATTAATCTGCCTGAGGAACGAACTGAGGAGCAGCATGTCGCATTCAAGCTGCATCCCTCCGAAAGACCATTTCGCCTGAAGAATGACGATGTCCCGCTGGGTACAGTAAGCGAATCTAGTTTCATTTCTCGGCCTCCAGGTTATGGTAGAATTTTGGTTTATTTTCTCTTGGGCAAAGAACTAAAATACATTAGATAAGTTAAAAGTTATGCGTAGTTTCTATTACTCCGCTGGATAAGTTAGGAAGCTTAGCCTTATTGTACAGTTTTTACTACACATTACTGGTTGTTTCGATAAGACCCCATTTAAGAAAGGATCACACGAGAATACCTAAGGCTATGACGTCAGCGTCATTAACTGCTACGTGAACCCGAGATCCTATGAAGAGCTTAGTATCGTCACGTATATGTATATAAAGCTGTCCAGGAGACGAACTCGGCCTATAATCAGTTGAGTAGTAACATTGTAAAAAATTATCCTTTTTTTTACGCTTTAGTGTATCCATCAAGTCCTACCTAATGAACTGCTAAAAACTATTTAGTAGTAGAGTGTTAATAATACATCAGTTCAAGAGTTCTTTCAACTAGTGGCAAGTTTCCAACTTCTGTTGGCCTTCATGATCTTAGATTTTTTATTACTGACCGAACGTCTGGTACTAATCACGCTTTGGAGCTCTAGAATTAGAACTCGTTTAGAGGTCATAACATTCTGTATTCGTAGATCTACCATTTGCCTGGGTGTTTCTTTATTAATAGATAATAGGTCTTTAGTTTTGAGTTCTTGACTACTTCCTCAGTGTTTTTATAGGGGAAAACACAGAAAGAGGAATCTGGTTTATCATCCACATAATTACACATGATGGGGGTAAAGACTTAGTTTAGAAACATACCAGACGGTTTAACAGTATTCACGTGTGAGTGAATACACATGTGCAAGGCCTATATCAAATTTTAAACGTAAGCAAATGAATGTAAACCACCCACGTGGAATTGTTGAAAATTTCTTTTGTTCAACACTTAGTGGAAATGTGGTTTGAGTATTGGTTGTGATAACTCAAATGCCCTTAGGTAATTTGTGGGACAACGAGATGAAATTTGACTCAACTAATGAATAAATGTCCATCCATATATATATATATATATATATATATATATATATATATATATATATATATATATATATATATATATATATATATATATATATATATATATATATATATATATATATATATATATATATATCCCTCCTGGATATGAGGCTAAACTGTATCCGGTTGCAAAGCTTTTAAAAAGGACATAATGAGGTTACCTTGAATTGCAACTACCTCCAGGTCACCCTTGGGCAAGGTGTAGTACCTGTAAGCCTCCCTTGCTAGGGTACAGCTCCACTGCCTTGTGGATAAACTTTTTAGTTAAAGGCTAAGGAGAAGGAAAACTCCCAATTTAAAACCCCTACTGCCTTGTATGGTCAACCTTTTTAGGTAAAGGCTAGGTCTATGGCTTATAACCATAGCACGGAAGAGAACTGGGGACCTCACCATGTATAACCTTCAAGATTAATCATGGCTACGTCACAAAGAAGATTGCAGATGAACGGCGTTAGTGGGAACTATGTCAGAATGGATGATGAGGTTGTCTCGACCGGTCAAACTAGTCATGTGGTGCAGGTGGCATTTGACCGTCATCAAGCTACTGCCCTAAAAAGAAAAGAAAGAAAATTAATAACAACCCAAAGACAACAGAAAGCAAGAAAAATAAGGATAGCTACTTGGAATGTTAGAACATTATATCAGGCTGGAAAGAAAATAAATGTAGAGAGAGAAATGGAAACAATGAAGCTACAAGTATTAGGGCTTAGTGTGGTTTGATGGCCAGGAGTGGGGTGTTCTCCAACTTCAACAGGAGCAGCTTTCATATACTCGGGAGGCCAGAGTGCTGAGAGGTGTTGGTGTGATGTTAGACAAATCTGTGAAACCATGTTTGATAGGCTATTGGGCTGTATCTGACAGGATTTTGTTAGTACATACAAAAGCCACACCATTCAATATATGCATAATACAAGTATATGCACCTACGTCTGAACATGATGTAGAGGATGTTGATCAGTTTTATCTAGAGTTAAATCAGGCAAGAGAGCAGTGCAAAGAGCATGAAGTAATTATGGTTATTGGTGACCTCAATGCGAAGGTGGGACAAGGAAGAACAACAGATATTGTAGGGCCTTTTGGATTAGGTAGAAGAAATGAGAAAGGAAACAGATTTGTAGACTGGTGCTTGGAGAAAGAACAGATTATATCAAACACCTGGTTTAAGCACCACCCAAGACATCTCTGGACATGGAAAAGCCCTGGTGATAGAGTTAGAAACCAAATGGACTTTCTAACCATCAATAAAAGATTTAGGATCTCTGTGAAGCAAGTGAAAACCTACCCGGGAACCGATTGTAATAGTGACCATGTACCAGTTGTAGCAACAGTGATGGTGAAGTTGAAAAATCAGAGGAAGAGTACACCAAAATCAAAGAGACAACTGAAATTATTGAAAACAGAGGAAATGAAGAACCAATATAATATAATTGTAAGAAATAGATATGACCAGCTTAATAAGGAAGGCCCAGTGCACCGACATCCTCAGCAAAAGTGGCAAAATATGGAAAATGCAATAAGAGAAGGTAATGAAATAATACTAGCAACAGAAAGGAGAGCTCGGAGAGAATGGATGACAGATGATATCTTGATAATGATGGATGAAAGAAGGCAACAAAAGGGTAAAAATGAAGATAGATATAGAGCTCTGATAGAACTATTAAGAAGGAATGCACAAAGGCAAAGGAGAAATGGATGGATGAGATTTGTGAGGAGGTAGAAGATTTGGATAAAAGGGATGAACGGAGAAAGTATGATAAGGTGAAAGAAATTACTTTTAAAAAGAAGAGAAGTATCAGCACTGGTATCAATAAAGCGGATGGAACCATAGTAATGCAGTCAAAAGAAATATTGGAAAGATGGACGGAATATAATGGAGAATTGTTTGATGATGATAGAACAGAACATCTAGACTTCAATGACAACGGAGAGGGACCAAGTATAATCTGATCAGAGACAGAGGCATCTTTAAAACAAATGAAAAGCGATAAAGCAACAGGTGATGATGGAATAGCAGCAGAGATGTTGGTAGCTCTGGGAGAATACATCATTGATATATTAATGGAAATAGTGGAAAGAATATATGCAAGACAGATGTACAAATCAACATTTATCACAATGCCAAAAATACCAGGAACACTTGAGTGCAATAAACACCGGACTATCAGTATCATGAGTCAGATTACAAAAATAATATTAAGGATTGTTTTGAATAGAATAAGACAAGATACTCCCTGAGATTGGCAATGAACAGTGTGGTTTTATGAGAGATAAAGGGACAAGAAATGCAATTTTTATTTTGAGAATGTTGATGGAGAGAGCAATAGAAGTGAAAAAGATCTATATATTTGTTTTGTTGACTATGAAAAGGCTTTTGATTAAGTTAGACATGTAGACCTTATAAAGATATTGGAACAGATAAATATCGATGGGAAAGATCTAAGATTGGTAAAGAATTTATATTGGAATCAATAGGCATCAGTGAAAGTAGAAAATGATGAATCAGAGACTCGGCACATCAAGAGAGGTGTAAGACAGGGTTGTGTGTTATCACCTGATCTCTTTCAATTTATATAGTGAAATGATAATGAGATCTGAGAGATATGGAAGGAGTTAAGATAAACAGATATGCTGATGACAAGCACTTTTGCAGACTCTCATGATAAACTTTACAGTACTTTACACCAGTCAAGAGAGAAAGAGGTCTGTCAATAAATATTAAGAAAACAGAAGTTATGATTATCTCTAGAGATGAAATCACCCCAAGAACAGATATAAGAATTAATGCTGAAACAGTTAAACAAACCAATAGTTTTAATTATATAGGATGCACTGTCACAAGTGATGGAAAATACGAAAAAGAAACCAGGAAGAGAATATCAATGGCAAAAGATGCGTTTGGTAAGATCAAGAAATTAGTCACCAACTCGAAAATATCTATGAATCTAAGGAGGAGGTTTGTGAAATGTTTTGTTTGGTCTATATTGTTGTATGGCTGTGAAACTTGGACCTTGAGGAAGGCAGACAGTGGAGGTCGTCTGGCGAACAAATCTGGCTGACCACATAGGCTGCAGAAATGTGGGTTTGGAAAAGAATGCTGAAAATATCATGGACAGAAAGGAAAACTAATGAGGAAGTATTAGAGAGAGTAGGCATTGAGAGAGAACTTTTGGCTTCAGTGAGAGGTACACAAATGCGGTTTGTGGGTCACATAGTGAGAAGACAAGAACTAGAACATCTCTCTCTCACTGGTAAAATCAATGGAAGGAGGCCGAGAGGAAGACCTAGACAAAAATATATGGATGGATTGGTGAGAATGACTGGAGGAAGAATGTCTGCCGCCCAGCTGCTGCAGAGAGCCGGAAATAGAGAGGCGTGGCGAGCCATGATTGCCGACGTCCTTGGGGATATGGCACCTGGATGATGATGATGATGATATATATATATATATATATATATATATATATATATATATATATATATATATATATATATATATAATATATATATATATATATATATATATATATTTTACACATATATATATATATATATATATGTGTGTGTGTGTGTGTGTGTGTGTGTGTGTGTGTGTGTGTGTGTGTGTGTGTGTGTGTGTGTGTGTGTGTGTGTGTGTGTGTGTGTGTATAAATTACCTTATTTTACCACTAGAACAACGTGTAGTTAGAAGGTAAATTTAAATATCAAATTATTTGTTGCATGGAGCTAGTACAAAGAAATTATTTCCATTCGTTGGTATGAAATTTGATAATGTGATGGTCAGCTACACTTCTGTGGACAAAGGTCTTAAGCTACGTAGCTAAATATAGGATTTAAGGCAGGTGAAAAGAATTTTAAGTTATACTAATAAAACAAAATTCTGAAATATAGAAGTTAAGGTTCATGGTTAAATATAGGATTTAACTCAGGTGATTTGAATTTTAAGTTATAGATTATAAAAAAAAATCTGATATACTGAAGTTAAATTCTTGTTAAAGTATTGCGCGACGTTTTTGACTGGTGTTGGGGTGACAGTGGAGGTCGTCTGGCAAACAAATCTGGCTGACCACATAAAGCTCTGAGATGCAAAGTTTCTTTTACCAAAAACATTTAATAATTTGCTTTAACGACTTATCTGTAATAGGTCACTTCGATTCTGAATAACTTCATAGATCCCAACGCTTTGCTTTTTGCCTAAATATCATATTCCATTCAATTTAATACGTCACTAGTATAGGGTAATGACCTTTTATTTTCACAACTATCCATGAAACCCAAGTAGGGTGCACCTCATGCAGTGCACTGTAGGCGTTACTTAAGGCTCTTCGTAGCGTCCCTTCGTCCCCTAACTACAACCCCTTTCATTCCTTTTACTGTTCGTATTCTCGTATATCTTTATTTCTACCCTCCACTAGTTCCTCGTTGGACGATTCGATATCGTTTTCGGCTAGAACTTTGCTGGGCCTGGGTTTGATTCTCCGACCAGCCAATGAAGAATTAGAGGAATTTATTTCTGGTGACAGAAATTCATTTCTGTTGATCAGCTCAGTCGTCTGGTTAAACTAAGGTATACTTCCACCTTCCAATACCAATTGTTTCATAGTGCAACCGCGAGGTTTTTCTCCTGTTACACCTTTCAAACGTCTCTACTCTCAAGTTTCCCTTTAAGTGCTAAATGACCTCATATGTCCCAGCGCTTGGCCTTAGGCTTAAATGCTATACTGTATCCAATTCTTTTCTATGCATGAAACAAAGTTAGACCAATAATTCTCAGGAACGTTGTTTAAGATAGAACTATTGTGGATACTATTGGCTTAGTGAGTTTGTGAACTGGACACCGAATAGGAGATGAATGAGCAAAATAGTCGAACTTAGTAATCAAAGACGTTTGGGAGATTTTAACATGACTGCCGTTAGATATGGAATGCTTCATGTGGATGTATCATATGAAATGGCATTTGTGTTAATGGGTCTCTTTAATTGCTATCGTTTCTGCTTATTACGGAAATGAAAACTGTAAACTACTGAAGGAATTTGTAAAATACAGGTTATAAAAACTTATTGGTACATAGGCCCCGTATTTTAACAAACTGGTTGCTCTAGAAACAGAATGGTTGTGGTAAAGTGTTATTACCTTTTAATTAAATACATTTAGTTAATTGTAAAGAAACGAATCTGAGACACTGGTACTAGGGACGAACAATAAGCATTATAGTGAAAGAAGTAACTCTTAAATTAAGGAAGTCACTTACCAGGATGACTGTCTTAGTCTATTTGGAAAAAGGTAAACGCCACTTAGGGCTTGACTCACCCTCAGCTGCTGTGGGTATCCAGAAAGGTTTACTCTCTAAAGTCTCAAGTTCTTTAACCTTTAGGATGTAATAGGAAGAAGTAAATAAGGAATCAGAGGAGGTCCGAAGAATCTGACTGCAAAACAGGCAGTGGATAAAGACACTATCTATATAACAATTATATAATCAATTAGACAAATGACACTCTTGAAAGGCACCTCAGCAAAATTTTTAATCTGGTGCAGAACTGTCGAATCTGATCTCCCGTTCATAATGCTCTCAAAATTCTTTAATAGACCGATATCAGAGTTGATCGATCAGCTCTGATGAGGTACTTTTCTAGAACTGCTAGTTTCTTTTTATTTTACGGTCTTGCAGACGAGAACCCGACAGTATAACCAAACAATGGGAGCAGCAGTTTAAGGAACACTTGTTCTTATGTTTATTTTTAAGATATAGAAGTTATATATATTTAAAGGAATGATAAACATGTAATAACTAGTCATAGAAGCAGCAATAAGTTTATTGCTCAGTTTGTCATGTCTAGACAAATAGGGGTTATTCAAAACAGCTACTCTGGGCACGCTACCCAGTGGCCTCTTATAAGAAGCTTCAGTCTTCATTATGAAGAGAGTTATTTTGCCCTGTTTGGGTGATTATATAGATTATATATTAAAGAAATTTCATTTATTATGCAACTCGTGTACTTAATATGTTGATGTCATTTACAAGACATAACGTAAAAGAAAAATGCAGAGCTTTGAGAAAAAAAAAAAAAAAAATATGCGAGGTTTTGCATCAAAGAAATAACATTCGAGAAGGAATAACAACACTATCTCTCTCTCTCTCTCTCTCTCTCTCTCTCTCTCTCTCTCTCTCTCTCTCTCTCTCTCGCCACTGATCGCAACAAAGAGAAATCTTCTGAAGAATTTACAAGACAATTATCATGTATTGGATTAAAAGGAAAGTTTTCTCATCAATTTCTTCGGTTCTTGGAAGTCTTCTGAGAGAAGTCAGAGTCGTCTTTCAGCCGAGATCTCTCAGGGTCCAAACTCATCTGCCTTTGACCCAGGACTCCGTGGCAGTTCGGAAGCCCTCCATCGTCCTCTCCTCCCCTCATACGGAGCTTGTCAGGGGGCCGAGGGAATCAGTCATCTTGAAGTCTTCTTTCTGTTAGTATCTGTCTGAGACGTCATTAATTAGGTACTTGTTGTTCATGTACTCTTGCTTTCCAAATGGAATTTTATTTGTGTATTCCGTAATCTAACAAGTTTCAGTGCTTATTATACACACACCTACACACTCACGCACACACACACACACACACACACACACACACACACACACATATATATATATATATATATATATATATATATATATATATATATATATATATATATATATATATATATATAGACTTTATCCTTTTTCGTGGTAAGGTCAGCAACACGACCTCCTTGTGATTATGGTAACGGGGGATTGGTTTCCCGCGACCGGGCTACAGTCTCTTCAATATTTGGATCTCATATTTATTATATAAAAAGCGAAGAATGACTGATTCAGTTAAGAGGGCATTGTGGCTAATAGAATTACCTTGGTGTCAGGCTAACGTGACCAGTAGATTCTACACACACACACACACACACACACACACACACACCATATATACACATATATATATATATATATATATATATATATATATATATATATATATATATATATATATATATATATATATATATATATATATATATATATATATATATATATATATTATATATATATATATATAATATATATATATATACAGTCTCTATATTATATATATATATGGATATATTATATATAGATATATCCAAATATAATATATATATATATATATATATATATATATATATATATATATATATATATATATATATATATATATATATATATATATATATATATATATATATATATATATATATATATATATATATATATATATATATATATATATATATATATATATATATATATATATATATATGGCTCTATATATATATATATATATATATATATATATATATATATATATATATATATATATATATATATATATATATATATATATATATAATATATATATATATATATATATATATATAATGTTGTGTATGTTGTGAGCAGCACATGCTGTAATTGCACCATATATACCTCATGACGATTAATATAAATCGGATATCATGCTACTAATTGCACCAGGGACCTTACGCCAAGACCACCAATGCTCTAAATTACGCCAGTAAGCCAGCAGAATCTAACCTACTTCAAGGTGTTAGGCTGTGTAAAGTTGTATAGAAGCCACAAGGTCTGCTGAACGTTTCCCACTAACTTTAACATGAAAGACTGAACGAATTATTTTCTTTAAAGTCTTTCATACTGAAGGAACGACGTAAGTTCTTCAAAGTTCTTCATATCCTGAAAGCAACCAGTAATACTTTCACTGTGGCCATTCAAAATTCTTGAAGGAGGATAAATGAGAGGAGCCTTGAGAACGCGCAGTATAGTCTTGGATAACTTACTGAGGAGTGGTAGGAAAAAGTCTCCGAATGTTTGTAATGGTATCAGTCACTGAGGAAAAAATATCCTCAAAAAATGCCCAATTGATGTTTTTTTTTCGATATTCGGTTTCAGCGTTAAAACAGAAAGTAATTATGAGTAAGAAAAGTAATAAAAGAAGAACAATCTCCTCGTCACATCCGGTAAAGAGGAGTGAGAAACCTCGTACTTATGTAGATTCCAAGAACTCTACTTTATTTTTTTTAAGAAATTATGTTAATTGATTAAAAGTGTCAATTTTTTTCTCAGATACTGTTATCATTTTTCATTTGTGTATTTATGCAAGTTTAGTGGCAGAAGCAACTTGCGTTTTATGATAACCGAGATGTCAGCATTTGATCAATGCAGTCTTGCCCTAATCTCCCCTGGCCAATTGTATGCCCTTTCACTTGTCCTGTGAATAATTTCAGGACATTAATGCCACACTCAGACCCCACTGAGGATGAAATTCCCTTCTGTGTCACAGGAAGTTGTCTTTGTCTTTCATCTGCACTTTAAGGAAACGTTAATCGGATCCATCTTACTTGTAATGGGAAGGCGTTCTTCTAACGTATCTAAAAATGTTGGAAATTGTCTCCTCTGCAACCCACTTGACTTTAAAAACAATCATTTCCGCTTTATTGCAAATCAGATGAAATCTTACGGTCAACAAAAGGCAATGCTGTTCTAGGATTAATATTTAATGTTCAACATTGCAATACAATTTTTTTTTACAAACTAATATAATTGTATTTAAGCCTTGGTGATTTTCGTTTATATTCAGTTAATTAATTGAGCAAGTAGATGATTGGCTACATTCTTTTGTTTTTGTTGCTGATTAATTGATAAATGAATATTTCAATGCCTAAATTCTTAAACTGATTTCCTCTCTAAATTGTGTGTTCATGAGACACAAATCAATAGAAAAATTCTTACATCATTGTTCGCAGATTCTACAGGACGCTGGTACACACAACTTTTTCATTGCAGGCAATTGTTACTAGAATTGGTTTTAAACTGTAAAGTAAATATGCCTCTTGCAAGGACACTTTACCACCCATCAATGCCACGATTATTGGATGAATTTTAGCATCTCAAGGGGAAAATGTTTCCAAAACCAACCCATACAATATTTTAATCTTTGATTTGTTTGTAACAGGTGTTTTACACCTGTTATTGAAGAACCTACCTCCTTCCACACTGCTACCGTCTCTCTTCATCCAAACCTCTTCGATGTTGAGATCGAAAGTCCACCAGCAAACGGTGGTGTTCAATTTGCTTGGTGTTAGACCTCGCACATTTGACTGAATTTTCATACGGAGGAAGAATACGATAATAAATTCCAGTGTGCATTCCCTAAAAGAGGTTTCTTTTTCTATATAAGTGAAGAGTTTCTTTTTATTACAAAAATAAAACAAATGTGAGAAATCTTCTGTATTTCATGAAGGTCTTAGGCAATGGTAGTGTGATAGAAATATGAGATAACGTTCCTACTTTGGTTGGATCATTCTTTTCTAATGTCCCTTACTTTAGTTATTTACAGTAATAAACACTCTAGTTTACAGTTAAGGCTTCAATAGACCCTTTAGATGTCAAGCGCTTATGTTTTATTTTAATATTACTGCCTATAGCTTGCATAAATTGATAATGCAGGATAACACTATAATGGATAACTATAGAAAGCAGATGAGAGCCATTTTTTAGGGTAGGTGTGATTGATGTTTTTTGACTGGATAATTGTTGTCAGTTGTGAGAGAGGGCAATTGTTGCACCTGTCATCAACTTCAGCTCTCATAAGATTGCAGATCTCTTCTCATTCAAGAGAATAATGCGCTGGGCATTATTCTCGAGATTTTTTGATTCTACGAATGAATATGTATGTTAAGAATAATTAAATCTCACCAAACCAAAATAGTATATGGCCCCTGGAAACAGTTGTACAACAGCCTCTCCTATACTAAGGGACACTGACATTGATAACACTGCAGAATCGACCATTCCTTCATGCTGTGGAGTAAAGGAGACATCTGCAACCGAAAGACGCTAATAAGTGTTTTTTCTTTCTTTCTTTCTTTTCGTAGCCTTACTTTGCATTTCCTATTCCAACTTCCTCTGAAAGAACGTTAGCCGGCTCCTTTGCTGGTTCACAGAAGTCCTGCCTTCAAAACCATGAAAACTTTTCGTTTAATCCTCCGAATGCCGTTGTGCTTCATTGCAACAGGAGTGAATTTCGAGATTACAGCGTTGCCACTTGTAGTTTCATTTCTTTTTGGTTTACTTTCCTGTTATTTCTCTTTTTCTTATTTTGTGTCCTCTTTCTAAAAGCAGCTTTCTTCATCATTTATTCAAATGTTACATTATCTAATCACCATACAAAGGTATTCTTTTCCTTCTTTTACATTATTTCCTCTTGCATTATAGCATTTTATTCCTTTGGCTACAAGGCCACTCGTAAATTTTTAGAGTGGCTGAGAGAAGAAAGAACTTTTCAGATGCTTATGCAATATGTTTCTTTCCATGGACTCATCGATATTGTTTCATGGGTATATTTATTATTTCTAATGTTTTATTTATATAATTATTAGCTATTTATTTAGTTATGGTATCTCTCTACCCATATGCCCTTTGGCATCATTGCCGTTCTCTTCCTTTGCCTTTTATTTCTCTTTGGTCTTTGCCTTCATGAACATTCTCCCTTCGTCATTTGCTTATTTCTTCTGTTTATTGGAATTTTTTATTTGTGAGGATTCATATCGATCGTTGGGGGGAAATTCATCGATCATCTCCTCCTTCTCGTCATTCCTCTTCCTGTGCTATTCCTCATCCTACTTATCTCTCTTCTCGATCTCCTTTTCAGCCTCTTTCTCTTCTTCCTCTACTTCTTTCTTTCCCCACTGCATGATATAAAGCTTCCGCGCGTCAGAAGAATTCTCAATCGATCGTTGCAATGAATTACCCTGTTAAAAAAAGGAAGGCACTGTGATTTTTTCTGGTGATGATTGTAAATGACATATAGTCTCTCTGGGGAAAGAGAAAGTGTTGCTGGAAAACTGAAGCACTATCATTCACAATGTTCACCGGCACATGTAAAAAAAAAAAAAAGAGTAAAAACAGAGCTGGAGAAACAATGAGAAATATGAAAAGAAAACAAGAAAAAGTATATAAAACTTTTCCACTTTATTATGCGTACAAGAACTGCCAATTTGTGTATGAATAAATTTATGGCATAATGCGAGCGTCTGTACCAACCAATGTTTTCACGGAAAAGGAAATCACTGAGAACATTTATTTTCTTTGGCCAACATATAAGAGAAATATTATTAGTTCAACCGGTAAATTTTCACAGCCATCTACCACTGGCGGTAGATTTAGAGATAATACAGTTTCCATTGTTATAAAGACAGAGAAATAGCAAAGTCACTGCCCTGGATCAAAGAAGGTGCTCTCAGTGATTTTTCCTTTTATAGCAAAAATCTTTCTGGATAAATTGTTATGCTTAATGATTTCACACTGACATATCTTATGAGCAAGTTATTCTGTCAGTACTAAATAAAAATACAAAAAAAAACTTACTGGCTGGACCAGAGCATTTGTTTGCTCAGTCTGAATGTTAATGGAAATATTCACCTTGATATAAATTCATACCTCAAGCGTTTCCAAGAGCTCTTGAAGCACTGTTTCCTCTTGGTCACATTTCTTGTTTTGTATTCCAGTTCATGAGTTTATATTCATCTGTTTGTTTTCGTATTTTTAGCCAGCTTCTTTCTTTTTATTATTGTCTTTTTTTGTTTCTCGTATTATACTCATGGGTATTCATTTTGAGTTTTTTTTTTTATCTTTTTTAAATAATTGTGAGGAACAATACTGACCCTTAAGGGAATGAATTGCAAATCATACCGCTTGAGAGCTCTTATAACTCGCATCCTACGAACTAAGACCGAAAGGCACTGATGCATTAAGACCCTCAGCTATACTCAATTTATTATTATTATTATTATTATTATTATTATTATTATTATTATTATTATTATTATTATTATTATTATTATTGAAAGAGAAACCCACAAGATCCTTGTGTATAACTTGTTTACTGGTAAATATTTACATATTACTTTGATCTCGAGCACTTTCAGGTCCTAACTGTGACCCTTTTTAAGAGATGAGGTAGTCAGGCTGGTTCAAGGCCCAGCAATCTTCTGGAACTTCTTCTCCCTGTATATGTCATTTATATGATGGCTGTCCTGATTTCTATTCTCTTGAGAGTTGTTAATCCCCTCCTGTTTCGGTTTGATATCCTGATCTGATGGTCAGTGGTATTAATCCTTGCGGTATGTGAAACTGAAAACTCATCATCGGTCTGTTGGGCAGGAGACCAACCTCCAGGTCAGAAGGGTCGATCTTAGCTCGAGATCAAAGTAATATGTAAATATTTACCAGTAAACAAGTTATACAGAAGAATCTTGTGGGTTTCTCTTTCCATCTTCAGAAGAAAAGTGAAAGAAGTTTTTGTTTGTTTCATTATTAATTATTATTATTATTATTATTATTATTATTATTATTATTATTATTATTATTATTATTATTATTATTAGGGGAAGACCTTCTCTGAGGGCAGTTGCATCAAAAATTATAGCTGTTTCCACGGCATTTAATTTATACAGAGACTTCTCTATTCTTCTTTAATCTTCTTTTCCTCAGCCTGTAGCTGGTATATCAGGTTTCTGTTTTCTTAAGTTTACTTCCTCTGACGTTTCAAACGGGCTCTGGAGTTTATTTTCAAAGAGTGAATGAATGGCATGCAGGTTACAAGGGTACATATAGTAAGTTGGGGTTTATAGGTGTTAAGCCGGTTATTCAGCAGTGTTTTGGGTGGTCCTAGGTTGGTGACGAAGTCGGTCCCAGAGGCGTTGAGACCCTCTGGGCCTAATCGCTATTGGAATTTGGGAGTGGCTGTTATCCAGGATTATAAGTTGTTCAGGTAATCTGCCTTCTGTGTCCGATGCTGGCTCTCTTTCTCTTTCTTCTTCTCTTTCTCTCTCTCTCTCTCTCTCTCTTCTCTCTCTCTCTCTCTCTCTCTCTCTCTCTCTCTCTCTCTCTCTCTCTCTCGCGCGCGCCGGTGTCTGGCGTCGGTTGGTTTCTTAAATTTCTCTGTATGATGGTAGGGAGAAATTCAGTTTCCTTCACTGAGTTCATGTTCGGCTTTTTTTCTAAAATATGTAAAGCTTCGAGAAGCTGTAGGCGTTGGCGGTACGTCGCCTGATCGATGATTTTGGTATTCTTTACGAGTTCTTCTCTTTCAGGCCTTCTTTGGTGTTTTTGAGCATATTGACTAAAAATAGCTCCTTCTTGGAGGTGACAGGAGAGACGCTTGGAGAGTTTGGTAGTTGTCATCACGATTTAAGAGTGGTGGCATCTTTCCACCAGGCATATAAATTCGTAGATGACACTACTTCTCTTCGAAGACGTTTCTGGTGGAGCAGGGTTGTTTTTAAGTAATAACTGGCTTGTTTTCATATTTTTATAGTATATTATCAGGACAATTTTGTCATCTTCTGTAATAGGGGTTACACTTTCATTTATTATTTTTCTGAGAGCCTTCTCATCTTTTGCATATTTTTGGTGCATGTAGTTCCTGTAATTTAGTTTTATGGACTTACTATGGTTGTTTCCGGTGTCCGTCATGCTTTCATGGCGCCAGTTATTTATAGAGACTCAGGTTTGTTGTTCAACCAAATTCCAATAGCGATTAGGCCCAGAAGGTCTCAACGCCTCCGAGACCGACTTCGTCACCAACCTAGGACCAACCAAAAACACTGCTGAATAACCGACTTGACAACAGCTGTATACCCCCGCTTGCTATATATACCCTTGTAACCAGCATGCCATTCATTCACTCTTTAAAATTAACGCCAGAGCGCGTTTGAAACGTCAGAGGAAATAAACTTAAGAAAACAGAAATCTTTGTATGTTCTTGGGAAACCTGATATACCAGCTACAGGCTGAGGAAAAAAGATGATAAGAAGAATGGAGAAGACTCTGTATAAATGAAATGCCGTGGAAACAGTTATTATTATTATTATTATTATTATTATTATTATTATTATTATTATTATTATTATTATTATTATTAAAATTATTAAAAATGGGATTTGATTATGTTTGCATCGAAAATGCATTATCAACCAAGGAGCTTTTTCTCTCAAACATCATTGTCTGTTAATAATGCTCTCAAGCTGAGAGACTATGAAAAGAAAAATTCCTAAGTCCAAATTTGAATAGCACTGTTGCAAAAGTCGACGCCTTCAAATGTGATCTAGATATAAAGTTTTCAGGCAGAACTTTTATGTTTTTCATGAATTTTAATGCAGACTGGAACACGCCAAATATTTTAAGAAACTTGTCATTATCAGTATTTTCTAAAGATTAGCTTTTACTCAAAGCGTAAAATTTATGAAAATTACGTTTGAATCCTTTCGGGTAGGTACTTGAAGCGGGACAGCCATTATCGGTCTACTTCACCCTCTCCCACTTAGTTAATCATGTCCTACCTTTTCAGGCCACGGTGATGTTTTGCACTTTTTTATGTCTATATTTCCATTCCTCACCCACTGTTCATCTCATTTTTCCACTATCCTCCTTTTTCACTCTTTGAAAGATAAAGATGAAACATCTGGTGCTGTGATATGGGTAGAACTCTTTCTGTCATAAACCTGGAACCTGCTTTCCTCAATTGCAGGAACTATATAATATACACACACAAACATATGTATGTGTGTGTTTGTGTGTGTGTGCGAGTTTTTCCGTAGATAAGGCAAGTGCGAACCTAGGCTTCGAATATTTCCCAAACTGAAAACCGTCTTCTTCCAGCCACACTATTTAATGAAAGTTTACTTATTAGTGAATTTTATGTAATTATGTGTTATATGTAATGCTAAGCCCAACTTTTAAATATAATTTGTATATGTATGCAAAATGCCGGTGCAACATAGGCCTTCATTTTGTTATGGGCATTTAATTAGCGCACTTACGAAAATTCACAGAATTGTGGATATAACCTCAAGAAAGGCAGACAAATTGATGTATAACTGCTATTAAGTGCTTAGTGCGTTGTCAAAGGCCTCGAACCAGCAAACCGCTGTTCCTGTTGGCTGTTCGTTTCACCTCCTTGTAAAATTTCGTTTACCGCATTATTTATCAACTCCGCGTTTCAAGTAGAAATCGGTCTTTAGAAAATATTGATAATTACAAGTTTCTTCTAATTTATGGTATGGCATGTTCGAACATGCGTTAAAACACAAAAAGTTATGCATGAAAAGCTGTGTATCCGAAACATTTCAAGACTGAATTCGGCAACCCTTCCATTTAATTTAAGCCTTATGATCATAACCCATAGCTCGATAGCATTATTAACACACATAACATATGTTTGAGTGAGAAATGTAGGATATTAATTAAAGCAGTGTATGTGGGGAATACGGGTTTATCATCAGATTCATCCCCTACATTAATTTTACTAACCTTCGTGACTTGACTTGATTCTGACGTTCGGGTCTTTCCCTCTGTTATGTGGGAATGTCCATTATTCCAGATGTATGAAAATTTACCGTTGATCCATTGACATTGTTAGATCTTCTTGGTACATTACGTTTGCAACATAGTTAGTATTGTTGTTCCTGTTCCTCCTAAATTATAGAGAAAAGCTACAATCTCTCCCTCTACCTTGTGGGTGAGATCTGTGTCTAGGCCTACTTCTACAATCTCGAACACTTTGTCCTGTCCTTTTATGATAGAAACAGTAAGCTGCTCCACGGCAACCACTTGCATAATGGCCCTTTTTCTGGTAATTATAACATGTGACTGTTAAAGAATTTTCTTTGAGATGAGTTACCTGGGTTCTTATATCTGGTTTGTAGCCGGTGTCATAGACCTACCAGATTGTTAAGCCCTTTTCCATCTTGCCCTATGGTGACTAAGGGTTTCTACAGACCATTTCCTTCCGGATTTCTGCCTAAGATTTGTCTCACCTCATTTTCAATTTCAGT
Source organism: Macrobrachium rosenbergii (assembly GCF_040412425.1). Lineage (NCBI taxonomy): Eukaryota > Metazoa > Arthropoda > Malacostraca > Decapoda > Palaemonidae > Macrobrachium > Macrobrachium rosenbergii. Next base: position 30,727,981 of record NC_089786.1, read on the forward strand.
AACACCATCTCCTAATTTCCAAACACGGGTCATCTTTTCTATTGCCTTGGACGGCAAACTTCCCAATAGCAAAGCTAGCCAAAACAAGTTTTTACAAATATTAACCATTATTATCCTGTTGACCCGCCATTCTTGCTGTGCACGGTGTGGTTTAAACCAAATGGCCCCAGTCATTTAAAAAGATATATAACTGAGGACCAATTCTGAGGTAATTCCGTTAAAGAATTTAAATGTATATCTATTTGCTCAATCTAGTTTTCCAAACTGCAAGCACCATTTTCTTCTATCCTTCCTCAAAATTTAATTATGTGATTATTCCCTGGGTGATTTTATGAGTAACTATAAAAGTCCCTTTATCTGATGCAGTTGGAGGATTTGCAGGGGTTCCCATATTTAATGTACGCGCTTGGCTTATTGTAAGAATCACAGTGTTTGTCTTCCCAAATATAGATATCTTTCTCTTCGACATATATTCAATCAAAGGTAACCATCCAGGATTTAACCTTAATCCTAAGAAGACAATAAAAGACAACTGGGATAAGATGTCCCAGCGAAAATAAAGTCAGCACACAATTTTTTTAAAATCTGCAATTAGATAATTCCTATCATATGAGAAAAATAAATAACATGAGAAACAAAATTATAAACACAAATTAGTGTATACCACAATAAATAAATGAGTATTGTTAATAAAATTGCTAATAATAATTATTAAAGAAAGAAAAAAAATGTAAGTGGAAAAATTGCGTTTCGAATAATAACCAAATGGAGTGTCGTATCAAATTAGTTTAAAATTTTGACTTTTAAGAACCTTATCACCATGAATGCATCGAAGTGCATATAGGCCTTCACATCCACTGTGCAATTAACAAGCACGAAATGACTGAATAAATTTCTAAAGTTTAAATGGAAAAAGTTTTGCAGAAAACACTGAAATATTTCGTGCACATTCATTAATACCACATCTGCAATCTAAACTTCCTTTATTTTGCAACCCCTTCTCCCCTCCTTCTTTCAAAAAGAGGAAAAACGGCATCAAGACATCCTCCCTCAAAGAGAAGTCTTGATTTTAATTAAATCACAACATAGAGGCTGGTTCTCTCCGTGACTCAGCCCACCCTGACCCTAAACTCCTCGACAACAATTTTCCTGGAGTCAAAAAAAAAAAAAAAGTTACAAACACATGGCGTTGTAATTGGAGCGCTAAAATTATTTCTCGAAAAATAAAGCGAAGACTGAGAAGGAAAAATATAAGAGAAAGGAGATTTTAAAAGGTTATTAATTCCTGCTGGTGTAACCTTTCGAGTCTAATGAGATTTGGATGCGAGAGAGCGACCCGGATGAACGCTGCCTTGATATCATTTGCGTCTTCTGGGAAATAAGAAACTGGCTGTTGTGAGATGTGAAGAGCAACACGCTCTCTCTCTCTCTCTCTCTCTCTCTCTCTCTCTCTCTCATCCCTAAATTCTAGGAGCGATAAAAGTGAAAAAAGATGTATGAAATTTGCTAAAAGATCTAGATTTATAAATGAGAGATTCCTAGAAAATCGTGATGGTATTAATTGTCTTCAATTAAATGAAAAGGATGTGATGACAATACATATAAATGATGTGGAAATGTTCTAGAATATATCTTGATGAAACTCTTATAACTATATATTTTAACTTTCTTTTTCTTTTTCCTTGTTCGGAGAACTGTTCTCCAGTTTGTTCTTCTGGTGCCGACTCATCTCAGACTCTGGGATTGAGTTATGTCATCAGGCAAGTTAATTAGCCAACTGTTAATATTGACTTGCTGCACAGACGTAAAATGAGTTCATTACGTTTGTTACATAAAATGTACTACAACGATAAACATCCTCTGCACTCTTCTGTACTTGACCTAGTTGTTTTTGCTCGGAACATTAGGCAGGCTGACGTAGCAAGCTATGTGACGTTTTCTAGCACCAGGTTTAATGCTATTCAATTTAACTGGAGTTTTATTTTGGCTACAACTAAAATGTGGTATAGTGTACCTAGGCAGTTGTGGAATCCTCTGATTTCCCAAAATTTAAGCGAGGAGCGAATTCACTCCTGCTTTCTTCTGACGTCTCATGAATTTCAGATGTATCCGTTTTATTTTCTGTTCCTTCATATCTATTTATTTTTCACCTTTTCATTTAACTTGCTTCTCTCTCTCTCTGCAGGCTGATCTCCTTTTTCAGCCTTCTTCGATTTTCAGATGAAGGTATAAAGAAAAAAAGAAAGAATGAAAGACACCAATGACGTAATCTGTAGCCAGTAAGATGGACGCACTTTCTCGTAACGAATTCTTGTGTTCTGAGTGTTTATCCATTTTGTTATGTTCTTTGAAGGATTTCGACTAAAACTGTCTTACAGATCAAACAACTTATTCTATTTTATTTGCCTTTTAAAAGCAGCATACAAACATAGTAAAGCCTTTTCTTAGTTTTTACTGCAGATGAAACATTTTAGTAGTATTCATAAAATAGGTTGTATTATAATGACATTCTTACCTAACTTACGGATGAAAATACTTACAATATTTACCAGAAATTCATAACATCTGGACTGAAAATGATTGACGTTTGCCACTAAAAGTAAACAAATATTGAAACAAGGGGAATATTTGACCAAAGCAATTTTCTTTTCACAACTGCTACTAGCGATTCAAAATTCCTATTTGGGATTATTTGAGGGTGATGTCAATTTATAACTATATCAACAAAGGAAGCTTCATTTTAAAATGACTGCACAGATTGTAAAAGCTCCTCTTATCTCTCTCTCTCTCATCTGAAAAGGACTAAATGATATTCACTGGAAGCAGAGCTGTCTATTTTCATGTACCAGAGAGAATTTGAGAAAAACAGTTATAGAAATAACTCCAGTTTCCCAGTGAAAGAAAGTTGATCGATCAACTTGAAAATTGGCAGGAAGTGGCAATAAGAATTCTTATCGAGAGACAGGCTGGTGTTTCTGCAGGATTTTAATTAACATTGTTACTGGAACTTTGATATGGAAATTATAAATTGTTTAACTACTGAAAAATATACTGATTTGAGAACATACTATCAGATTATCGTCTCTATTACTTTTTTTTTAAACAAACGTGAGAATTCTTTCCATTTTTTTTTTATTTTTGTGATTCAGATTCTGAATACACACACATATGTGTGTGTGTGTGTGTGAGCCTCATCAGGATAATTCGATAAAAGTCAAAACCTTGGTTGAATCCAAGCATTGACGGAGCGTTACTGGCTTATAACAAAAACAAATAAATAAATACATAAATAAACTATGAAGCTTCTATTGGCCTTAGTATTGAGATTACATACCAGGCATTCAGTCGACTATAGTACTCGCGGCTATTGACATATTTTGCAAGTACCAGCAATGTTACAATGTTACACCAGAATACTAGACGGTTGGGGGAAGGCTAAACTATGACGAGATACACTTCTTAAAGGGAAAGTGATGTTAATGTATACACAAAAACAAAACAGATAAAAATGTCGTTTCAGTATGTTTTATGTGCGTGCGTGTGTGTATGTACGTGTGTGTGTGTGTGTTTGTAGAGGAACCAGATCTCAAGGTATCACGTGGATCAAACGGAGAACCTGTCCATACTGTTTGGATGAAGACGAGACTGAGGTCTAACCTCATCAGGATAATGAAGACGATCAAAACTTTTCAGAGCTCTCTTTGCAGCGTCGCTCATATAGGTGAGCAACATTAATGCTTAGGACAGCCTTCGTTCCTTTAAATGATCTCCCAACTTTTGTGAGGGCTATATTCTCTCTCTCTGTGTGTGTCTGTCATATCTATATATATATATATATATATATATATATATATATATATATATATATATATATATATATATATATATATATATATATATATATATATATATATATATATATATATATATATATATATATATATATATATATATATATATATATATTTTATATATATATATCCCATATATATATATATATATATATATATATATATATATATATATATATATATATATATATATATATATATATATATATATATATATATATATATATATATATATATATATTGTCAATATATACCCATATATATATATATATATATATAAAGACAGTAACATGTTTGCAGTAATTCGGGATATTGTTTAGATATAAAAGAAAATAATATAATGCATGTTATATTTATGCACATACGTATCACTGACTACATATAGATCTTTCACACCCTATGCATAAACATAAAACAATGCATCAAGCATACATAAGCAACTACTCAAGGTCAGCATCTACATAAATAAATAGGTAACCTTCAGCAAGTGTCTCTGTTATTCACGAAATATTTTTCTCGTTTGCTTTCTAACTGGTTTTATGACAATTAAAACATCTGATTTAAAATACCAGAAATTATGTTCATGATTTCTTTTTCCTTATGTAAAGTTTATTTATCTACAAAATTTTCTTATTTTTGTCTAGTGTATGGAAATGCGTAACCATTACAATAAAAAGTACACAGTGCTAAGTTTTTCTTTTTGTATTCTCCCGTATGAACCTCCATTATAATACACACACACACACAAATATATATCTATATATATATATATATATATATATCCAACTATAATATATCTAGCTCTTACAGAAATTAAATATACATTAGTTTTATTTGTGAATCTGCTCACTGTACATCAGTCAATATATTCTGTAGAGTCGTTAGAGAGAAGCATATCAAAATCGAGTACACTAAGAATTCCACTCTCTCGTTTCCAGTGGAATCAAATCAGCATTCCATCCTGTTTGGCTTCTCTTATTACAATTTCCTTACGCTGAAAAGGTTTCACATCAGGAATAAATAAGCTTTGGAAATCTAATTCTCCTGGAATTCTCCACTACCCTTTGCTGTTTTTTTGTGCACAAAAAAAGTTAATTATTCCGTTTTATTTGTCAAATTTTCTTTTGACTTCAAGGAATATTCCTGTTCGAGGGTTCAATGGCAGAAGAAGGTTGGATGTGGGATAAAAATGGCATGGTAAGTTTAATTAATATTTGAAAAACTTTGAGGAAATAGGCTTTGATAAAAATTTTCTTTTTCTTTGTAAGGAGTAAAAAAGTAAGGTTGCCATGTGTTATAATAAAGTGCTAAATAAATTGTCTGTTATAATGTTAGCTTTGCACAAAAGGTAAAACATATATATTAACAATATGAAAACCACTAAATACAGATAAACATAATTTTGTTAGAAAACCAGAGAAAATAAGACACGATTTAATACACCGATTTCGGTAAAAATATATACTAAAAAAGAATAAAAAAATCATGAGTCCGCAGTATATCAAATTAAGGAAAATTTTTCAAGAACATTTGATATTAACGTGACAGACAAAGATACCTACTGAAAAAAATACCATATACTTAAAGAAAGGAGAAAGGTGCAGAAAAGTCTCCTCAAGAAATTAAGCCTCGTTTTTCGCTCTCCGCCGTAAAAGCTCAGCTTTATTTCAGCTCTAAAAAGTATTAAATAAGGTCCTCTTATAAAAAGTAACGACTAAAAAAGATAGGATGTTCTTTAAGCTTTGCTTAAATTGGTTAACCTGAATCAGTAAAAAGCATTCCAAAATGAGTCATTCAAAAGTCTCTCCCTTATTCAAGTTTCTTTACTATGAAATTTATCTTCAGTTCTCTTATCATAAATAATTTTCACATTTCTTCATTGGAAAGTAAAGTTCTTTTCATACTAGTTCTTTAATTTTTTTTCGCTATTCAGTATTCAATATTAGGCACCTTTCTTACAGAAGTTCGCATAAAGAGAATGCTCGAGTCTGGAAGCAAGAAAAAAATATTCCATAGTAAAGTAGGACAGATGAAAAATAGCACAGAGAGAAAAAGAAAAGACAAAATGCTAACATTAATTATACTAAAGAAAAAAAACTTTTAATTTATGTGCAGATAGGCAGACCAACACAATATACACTTTGTTTTTACGCATTTTATATCTATGCATTTTAAGAAAAAGAAATGGCACATGGTGCCATGACCAAAGTATGTAAAAACTGAGGATGTTGCTCAACTCACCTGATGGCGAAGAGGTGAATGACACCGAGTCACCTGGAGGTATTGCAGCCCGTGTTATCTAAAGAAATTTCATGACTGTCATGCTAAAAGAAGTTTTAGTATGTTTCTGTAAAAACTGCGAAAGAGAAATAACTGTCTTTAGGAAAATGCAATGAAGATAGAAGTTAGTTTAAACTCTAGAGTCTAGACGAAGGCTCTGCAAAGTTTCTATAATGTAATAAGTCTAAATGAGCACGAGGCATATACAGGGATAAATGAAAAACGAGAGAAAGTCAATGCGAGCAATCAAATCAATTTGATTTTCAACTGCCAAAGAATAAGGATGGAACCACGGACAATACAAAGGGGACGATTTGCTTTTTAAATCTCTAGCTGAGATGAAGCATTTCTTTTCTCTTTGCTCCCACGTTCAGCTGAATGCATCCTGATAGTTTGTTTCGTAAAAGCTTTCAATCACATAACAAAATTATATTCTGTATTGCCTCACTTGCGTCGATGCGTTGAATTCATATTTATTTTCTCAAAAGCTTTTGACAAATATTTCATAACAAAGACTGATCCATGCACCGGCTATTTAGTTGACTCCCTTCTGACATACGTGATACTTTATCAGATAAAATCATACCAAATTTCTCCCTCGCTTTACTATACAATGTTATCTCTAGAAAATTCCTATTATAGCCTCCCTGTCACCTTCATCCTGGTATAGAGGGACAGTTAATCTTCTCATTCAGCTGTTTTCATCCTTTCCCACTCTTTCTATTTACGGGCGGCTCTTGTATACTTCGTAGCGTTGTTTATTGTCAGATTTATATGGCATTAAGTAAGTATGGCTCTTGCTCATGCAGTCAGTTCGTCAACAATCCTGAGTGACTTTTGTTTCTCTATTAAAATTCCTCGTTTCTCTCCAATACCCCTACCCCTATTCTTCCCTCCCCTTCCTGACATAAAGTTCTTCAATGTTACATCATAGGATATATGGTACATATATGACTCTTGCCCTACTTTACCTTACTTTCAAGTATTTTTATAACTCCATTAGTGTTTCTTTATGCCCTCTACTCTTATGTTGCCATTCAAAGAAATATTTTCTTTCAATTTTACCGAACATAGCCGTCCTCCGATTCGCTGCTGAGAATTCACATTGTTCCTCTATCTAGCACCATTATTCACCCTTGCTGTTGCAGAGGAAGGGATTAGAAGACGATATCCCAACCACAGCCCATGGCGTGTTTACTGGGGGAACCAAGGTATTTGAGAATTATGATTTTTAATTCACTTGGGCCTTGTATCGTCCCATGCGTGACTGCCTGAACAGCGCTGTTAGTAGTGCCAAAGGGGAGTCGGGCGTTCACTGATATTCGTTTCTTGGTCGTGGGAGACGCATCAACCTCGACCTCCTCAGCCCGTACCAGGCCCAAGACTCTCCTGTCATGTCAGTCAGAGAGAAATTGTCCCTCATTGTTTTTGTTTTTTTATTGTACTGTAATTTCGCATTCGCCTAGGATTTGGTATGCCAGTCATCGGTGCAGCTGACTTGAGAAGTGAGTCTTCGATCTGAAAGAAAAATGAAGAGAGAGAAGAAGTAAAAATGCAAGAAAAACCAACTAGCGGGATTTGGTATAAAAAAAGACTTACTGGAAATCACAATATATTTGTGTAAAACTATAGCCTACGAATACCTAGAGGTGCAAAAGATGTAGTATGAACAGATGAAACTAAATTTAAAATGTTGTTACCCCCTTGAAAGAGGGGCATTAAAACTTGTGTTAATGAACTCCGAATTCCAGGTCGGTCTGGATGACTACAATTTAATGGTTACATGAAGGCAACTGGTCTAGGAGGTATTTGGGTTAACATAAAAGAATTACATTGATGATAGTTGATAATGAAATGAGTAGATAGAAGAGGAACAGAGGCGAAATCAGAAACATGATGAGAGATAGAGAGATAGAGAGATAAGAGAGAGATAGATAGAGAGAGAAATAAGACCAGTATTCCCCATCAAGCAATAGATAAGATTTTTGGGGAAGTACATGAGGCAGAACCCGTTTACAATCACCTTCTCAGGTGCAAACGCTTGTTAAGCCGTTTATGTTCGCATGTGAATCCTGGTAGCTTATACATTATGAATTTCTACCACTTTCTGTCATTTCTTTAAAAATAAATATTAATTAGTAAATAAATAAAAAATTAACATAAAGTCAACACTGGAAAGGAACAACTATACTTCATCTTTTTCCGGTGGTGCCATATATAGATAACAATTAATGTAATAGTGATTATAAACATATATATATATATATATAAATATAATATATATATATATATATATATATATATATATAAATATATAATATATATATATATATAATATAATATATATTATAAATATATAATATATATATATATATATATATATACTATATAAAAATATATATACATATATATTATCATGATTAGCATAGGAATTCAAGAAATAAGCAAATTGCTAAAAAATTTTTCTTTTTCTTTTTGTTTTCATTTGCTGTATAAACAGAAATTAATATTTCGTTTATGGTCAGAATACAAGGGATTAAAACCAATTTTAGGCATCTCCTTTAAGTAGATAATTTCTGAGGCAAAGTGAATCTGTCTGGTTGTCCTTTTCAGGGCAAAAAACCCTGCGGGCATCAGCTGAACATGACTCAATCCCCCTATGTGTTGGACGTGCCCCTGCCCCATAGGAGGAGATAAAAGCAGAAACCTAACCGAGTTTCGCTCTTACACGCTCGCTGGACGAGATGGAGTAAGGACCATAAGTCACATGCCTCTGGCCCACAGTGCCCGTAGCTCCTAACCACGTGGCCCTTTTCAAAGTATACTTTTTCCTCGTGCATTTCAACCATCAGCCACGTGTCGCTCCACCGCTGGCCTGTCTGATGACCCATGCCATTGCCCGGAGCTTTGTGAAATTCTCACGCATTGCCCTTTTAAGTCCCCCGTATCCTAACGTGGAAGAACTCACCCTCGGAAATCGCAAGTCATCCACGGACTACCTTCTGCGCTGGAACCAAATCACCCAAATGGCGTGCTCTGCAAGACACCCATTCAGTCACACTTTTAAATAACATTTACTTAATTTGAGTACCAGTAATCACCGAATCTCTTGTCAAATGTCCATGCTCCTCGAGTGTCGACAGTTCTAAGTCATTATTAATTCATCGAACCCTTAAAACCCTCCAATAAAGCTTCGAATTCATTATTCTTTTGTCTATTTTCTTTACTAATTATAATGTGCATATCTCTCATTTCAGATGGACCCTGTATCGTGGAAGTTTCTTGGACTATGTCTGGAATTCCAGTAGTTTCATTCATCCCTAGGATCCCCTAAAGGATCAATAATCTAATTGCATTCCTCTTTCCCGTACTAATGTGAGTTGTGTAAATACACTCCTTTAAGTTTTAACGTGTTTAAAATAATATTCCCTTCAGTAGAAAACAAAACGCTCAAAATTCCTTTTGTTTTTCCTCTTTTTTATGTTTCCTGGACCCCTGAAGTAAAACCACAAGACAAGAACCTGAAATTGTTGCTAACTGTCTCCATAGAAATATTTAAAACTAAATTGTAAAAAAACACACACACACATTACAAAAACACACACACACACACACACACACACACACATATATATATATATATATATAAAAATATATATATATATATATAAATATATAAAATATATAAAATCCCACACCTGGACCTTAAGACATTGACACAGACACTCACTTGGAAACTCAAGCCCTTTTTGCTTTTATCTACTCAAATACATTAGCCAAATCACTGATTAACGCCCAACAAAAGCCAGTCCCCAAAGACACATGAGTTTACAAAATCTCTTGCCTCAATTGTGACCAATCTTATATCGGTTTTACGGGCAAATCACTCCCCCAGAGATTAATACAGCATAAACGTTCAGTTAGGTATGGCCAACAGAGCTCAGCTATTTTTAGCCACATAAATAACCATAATCACTGAATAAACTGGAACTGTCGGTTCAAAAGCCAGATGGTGGAATCAGCCTTGATTAAACAAAGAAATACGATGAACCTTTCAAGAGGCACCTGGTGTTCAGATTTTATAGATAAAATCTTCCTCCAACCAGCGATTAAGGAGATTAAAGAGAAATTGTCAACTGAAGTGACGTAACAGCTGACCTAATGGGCCTTCTGGTATAAATACTATGCTTTTCTGTAACTCTTCCTCATTCACTATTTGCCTGATGAGAGAGACAGTTGATCTCTGAAATATAGCTTTACTTTTTACATTTTCGCGTTTTTATGGGCTCCTTATATTTGATATACAGTATATATATATATATATATATATATATATATATATATATATATATATATATATATATATATATATATATATATATATACATGCATATATATATACATATATACACTTACTATGTGAGAAAATAAGAGTTACCATGTGTTCTAGTAATCTTTTCCTTTAACCTAAATAAAAAATATATTCAGAATTCGGCAAAATATAAAACCATTATCCTAATATATCTCCATCACACAGGACTCGTGACCATCAACAGGGCTTTTACTCCAGATTCAAATATTTTGACATTAGATATGGGAAGGAATATCCTTTTGACAATTTACTTACTCCTTTGGTCCCAAACCCAGACGTAAAAA